>NW_027122713.1:3000000-3495233 GCF_030686945.1 Centruroides vittatus
CTTGGTAAACATGTACAGGGGCATACCCAGAAGAAATGAACACAAAATGAAAAGAATTACGCAAAGTTTTATTGCTGTTTGTTACATGTTTCAGTAAGTGGTATGCCCACCTTGAGCATGGATACACTCTTGGATCCTTGCAGGCATTGAATCAATAAGTGCTTGAATGTCTTGTTGGGGTATATCTCTCCATGCCTGCACAACTTGTGCAGTCAGTTGTTGTACAGTGCGCGCTGGATGGCTATGAGATGTAATCCGTCTACCCATGGCATCCCATACATGCTCTATAGGGGATAAGTCTGGAGACTGGGCGGGCCAATCCATGATTGTGACACTTTGCAAGGCCTGTCTTGTGATGGCAGCAGCATGAGGACGGGCATTATCTTGTTGGAAGATACCGTTTTGGATGGTGTTCATGAAAGGTATGACTACTGGATGGATCACCCTGTCCACATACTGGCGGTCCACTCTTTGTACTGACATTGCACTGCGGCCAGTCCTTCGGGCGATTTCACGATATGATGCCCCCATTTCCAACATGCCGATTATCCGACCTCTTTCAAAGTCAGACATTTGGGTGTACGGAGTTCTCACTCGTCGATATGGCATAACTGGTCACCAACAACCTGTGGACCAAAAAACGTCATGTTCCATAACACAGTTCACAACTTATAAACTAAACACTATAGCAATTTTGCATAACAAATGTCTCCATAATTTCCATACCACTGTATGTACTTCATTTAATTTTTGATCATACAATAGCCTTTAAAAAGAGATTCTTTTGCCCCAATTTCATATGTCTTCGACATTACTGGGTGGGTGTAACACTTTCAATTTCTGCCAGTTGTATATTGATCACTAAATAAATTCATTTGCTAGGATGACTTATTACATTAAATGCAAATTTAGTCATATTTCAGGATAAAACAAGCAGTTATTTACTGTAATATTGGCACAATGCCAAGCTGCAATTTTTAATATTTTTAATTTATTTAACTTAAAATATATGCTGTCCATCTCAAATTAGTAGTGGCTTGCCCCTGTACATCATACTTTTCCTTTAACAATAGAGTCATGCCAGTTATCTATCTAACACCTTTCGGGGAAAATTTTTGAATTGAAATAACGTGACTTCTGGTTTGAATTGGAAGTTCTTATATAGTTAATTGGGGCCTCCTGTCCCTAAGGTTTCCATATCTGGTCTCGTGTTTCATCTATCTAATTCATTTTTTGAGGTTAAGAAAAAATGGACAGATGGACAACAGTGCGAATGTACAGGTATACAATTTTTTCAAATTGCAGTCCAATTAATCTTTATCCAATTCCTAAGAATAGCCTTCCCAACAACTTAAAGTATTTTATCTTAGGAAAGTATTCTTCAGTTATAAATATCATTCATCTACAAACAAGTTTGTAGATGAATGATTGTAAATTCTTGTTATAGCAATTTAAGTTTTATAAATGAAATGATAAAACAGAAAAATGTTTATTTTATAATGTCTTCTTTTAAATGTTGTAAACTTTTTTATATATTAATTAATTAATTAATTAATTAATATTGACAATAGAGAAAAAAACATTTTGTAAAATAAAAACAGAATTACTTTCATGAAAAAGTATAAGCTTTTTCTTATATTTTTAACTAAATTATTTTTCTCCCTGAAAATATATACAAGATTTTGACAATTACATTTCAAGAATGGGAATTTAAAAGAAACAATATAAAGGGATAAAATTTTTTAAATCATTGAGTTAATCTTGTCAAGAAACATGCACATTTTCCTACATATAATTTTCTCTTTTCACATAATTGTTGGAAATATAAAAACTAATTTACTATCATCAGTTCCTTACCAAATATAACGTTCAAATTGCATTTTTTGTTTTGATTGATGATTTGATTTTAGAAAAAATATAATAGTAGTAGTCACAAGGGGGAGAGATTAAGAGATGATTTATGCTAGGCATTATTATGCAGGCAAGATATTTTTCTTCTGAAATTCGTCTTATTTCCTGAATTCTTTTAAACTAAACAATTCAGAATTCCTTATTTATTATCTCACAATTGTGGAACAAAGTCCTTGTGATTAATTCTGATATTATCAAAGAACATTATGCACTATCAGCACAAATATCATAATGGTTTAAACATTATGATATATGTATTGTAAGTAAGCACTTATATTGAATGACAAATAATACATGAATCAACTGGTAGATGAAAGAAAACAGATCAATCAGCTGCCACAAACATTGAATTTTGTTTTTATATTCTTTTACGTTCTTGTAATAGATTTTATCCCAAAAATTAATTACTAAATATTGTATATTTTAAATAAATTCTAATTATAGAAACAAATTTTTATAAAAATGGTCTGAAAACATTTGTAATGTTAAATTTTGATTTGCATCGGTTAAAGGTTTCTGAGGTACATTTTCTTTTCCAAAGTTTTATTTTCAATAACTGCAAAACAGTTAAATATGCAAATTTATGTAGATTAATTTTGTAGGTGAGACATATTAAATCAATGATAACCTTCAAACCCTTATTATAGTAATAAAGAAAGAATCCAGAATAAAACTTGATGCCATAACTAAATGAGTATACAAGCATTTAAAATGTTGTAATTCCTAATTGTTTTCCATGTTTGAGTGCTGATTATGACTTGTAGTGAGTTGTAAAGGTTTCATTAATAAAAACCATTGGTTTCCTCAATTAATAGTAATTTATATTACTCATTTAATAAAGAAGGCTCATTTTTGTACATTTTATAATTTTTTTAGTAAATATATTACATTGGGATCAGGAAAATGATGTAAATGATATCAAAAAATAAAACAAAGTTCTATTAATTATACCATTGCAAAATAAAAGTATTAGAATTTCAAAAAAGTTCTTAATATATTTCATTCATGTTCTAATAGCATCTAGTATTTGTTTCATTTATATTCTCTGTGTTAATTATTTATTTTAATTACATTTTATTTTGACGATATAAAGTTTATCTTAAAAACTGAAATAGAATAAAAATTGTTAAATGCTACCTTTTATGATTTATGAAATGTTATGATTTTATCTTTTGTGTGTTGTAAGCAGTTTTCTCTGTATTAATAATACATGAAAGACAAAATCAAGTAGAAAATTTCAAATATTTCATTCACTATAAAGTTAAATTTATTAAAAATTCTTTAAGAAAGCAAGGTGCAAAATGTGAATGAAATAGATATATTAAGAATTTTTATTGAGAAGTTGATTTTGGTGACACTTGTCTTTGTCATTACATCAATTAAAAGTAATTGTAATGCTTAATGTATTCTTTTACATACTCTGTGTTTGATATATATATATTTTTGGATGAATTTGTGTAATGGTTTGATAAAAATATCGGTACAAATAAATTATTGTTTATTTTAATTAGGCATGTAGTTATTCATTAAAAAATAAATAAATTTTTTAAAGTTATTAACTGTAATTGAATTCAGCTATTAATGCTTACCTGAAAATATATTAATCTTTGTGTTTTCATGTGTATGTCAAGAACTTAGATTTAATTTTACAATTTTAAGTTTTTGTTTTAGAATCTATATAAAATAATATATTTATTTTTTTCAACATGTAGTTATTTTTGTTACCTGAATTTTATAGTATGAAAATCAGGAAAATGGTTTATTTTGTTTGTCTTATTTTGATAATTTGCATCACCATGTATCTTTTGTATAAAGAATTATGTAAATAAAACTACTCATATAAACAAAGATCATTATAGCGTGATCTTTAATGCTAACAATGAAAGAAGTATAATTTTAAATACAGGAAAATGATGTGATTTGAATTTACAGTAGTTAAAAGTTTGAGCAATACATGATCATTGAATCATTAAATTCTTTTAATGAGTCATTATATTTTTTAATTTTGTATAAATCAAGGTCCTAATCAGTCAGTTTATCATAGTGATTCAACTTTGAAAAGTTTAAAGTTTTAATATCCTTTTTAATTACAGCCTCTTCATTTTTTCTATCAATTTCTATATTATTTTCTTGTTCTTAACAAGGAATATTGTTATTAATCAATCTTTTGCAAATAAAAATCTTTAATAAGTCATATAGGTCATTTAAGGGATCCATAATTTTTTTACATGAATGCAATAATTACATGTTTATATTTTTTTTCCGTGATATAATCATGTTGCTTGTCACAACAACTCTCCATATCTTCACATCTTTTCTAGTACTTTTTTTGGATAAATGTAGAAGATATTTTTATTTACATTAACAATTTTAAGTACGTTAGAAATATGTTATGTATTTGTTATGTATGCAAACCTCCAGGAGATAACCCACACCGAATTGCCCCTTGACCTAGTTAGGTGACCCCGCACCTCTGACCTTTGTCTTTGTCGTGTTCTTTTGTCTTCGGGCAGTCATGTGATAGCTGTAGTAACACTTAGACCTGGAGGCACAAACGCTACGTTGTATTATCACACAGTTACGTTTCTATTATAATAAAGTTACTTATATACGTTAACAGCAATTGTTTATTTTATGGACACAACAAAATACATACATTTTACAATTAGAAAAGATTAGTTGATAACTTCCTTATGCAGAGCACTTTGACTCATTACATTACAGTTTCATCTGCTTCAATTGAAACAATTTGTTACATTTACAAAATGTCAGATCACAGATCACACTTTGTAATAGGTTTTAAGTTAGTAGTCATCTTGTAAATTTTGAAAAATCTTTTTTCATTTTTCAAATCCTAAGCATAGATTATATATTAATTTATTTTAGTCTATAAATAAATATGTTTTTATATATATAATTTTGAAACAAATTTTTTGAACATGAATAACTTTGTAAATAAATTATTCAATCTTCATTTGAAAAATAATAACTTTTTTGTTTCTTAATATTTGAAAAAATAAGGCAAATTATGAGCTTTATCTTTATGCAAAATGGTGTATGTCTATAACAAATACTTTATATACAGTCGTCTCTGCTTAATTTGAAATGCTCGGGACCTTGAAAATGAGACTTTGTATTATATAATTTCAAACTTTATGGGTAATGTTTTTTAAACAAATACCTGTATGGATTTTTACGCTGTTATACAGATTATCTTTGCTACGTATGGTGCCAAAAATTTTGGTAAAAAAATTTTTAAATTTTTGATTTCTCAGTTTCTAATTGGGCTAGAACCAATCTGTTTTTATATTTTTTATCACAAACATATCATAGTTTACAATTGTTATACTTTTAATATAACACAGGTTAAAAGAAATTATTAAAAAAATTCAAAAAACACATAAATTTTAATTATTATTTAAAAAATATTTACTGCATTTAACTACAGTAGAGTGTCGTTCATGCGAATCAATTGGGGATTGGGGTTTTTCGGATAACTTATTTTTCAGATAACCGATTATGTACGAAAAAATATATTAACCTATCCAATGTTGAAATTTTTCTCCGTTGCGTGTCGCTATGCGTTGAATTTTTGTTGATGTTAAGCCTAATGTAAATTTTTTAAAATGATAATCGTGGCCATTCTATCGTTAAAAATTATTTCTTTATTTTGTACAAACAAAATAAATATATTGAAAAATATGAAAACAAAAACATTATATTTTGAAAGTTAATCTAGTATCAAAAACATTTGATTCAGCATGACACAGTCCGACTGGGACGCTTTCGGTTAACTGACGTTTCGGTTGATTGGCTTTCAGATAAACGACACTTCCACTGTAGTTAGTTCTGTCATTTCTCTTTCAAAAAATAAAATTTAAAGTTTCTATTGTAATTAAAACACTATAGAGTTCTGATTCTTTCAAGAAATCTGGGCAAAGTCCAATTTTAATGGGGTAAATCACAGAACACTGCACATGAGAGACAGATAATGCCATTTTACACAGCTGTGCTTAGGCAGAAAACTTTGGTACAGATAGTTCAAAGAGGAATACAGTTTAATGCATTTTCTATGTAAAGTCTATGGAGAGTAATCTGAGATAGGGGAGTTGAGACTCCTGAATGTTAATTACAAACCATCTACTGCAGATATGGACATGAAAATTACACAGTTGGTAGTGAACATCTAAATAAAGCAAGAGATGTTAAAATTTTAAATCTAACACTTCTGAACACTTTAGCACATGGGGAAAATAAAAAGCCATTATAAGAGCTGCATGTAGGTGAATACAGTATTCAATGTGTTTATAAGTCATGGGAATCAAATCCAAAATTGAAACACTCATTTGCCAGGCTGAAGGGTATTTGCTAACCACCACCATGAAAGAAGTTGATCTTCCTGAAACAAAAACAAACAGTTTTTACCTAACCCTACCAGGAGATAAGAAGTGTTTTACAGTAGTTTCATTACAGTATTTTCTGTGTAGTTTTCACATTAAAAGAAATGTGAGTTTTACATGATAATAATTTATCATGTAAATACTGGAAAAAACACATTAATCGGTTTTATAAGTTTCCTTTCTTAACAAAAATGTACAAAAAAATGTTTTTAATTTAATTTTAATGAGATTAAGTCGGCAGTGATGTCACATGACTTTGAGAAATGTAGATGTCTCTGATTCTGACTTAGTTTACATTTTGTTTCTCCTGCCACACTAGACCATTTCATGTAAACAGTGGTTGAGTGTCGATAGAGAAAAGATTTGTTTCAGGACTGAAATTTCACTTTGAATTAACAGAAAAGCAAGTTCAAACTAAATGAACAAAAACATTAGGCATCTGGGAATCGCAAGTGCTTTGAACTATAAATGGGGTTTTAAATTAAGAAAGTTCAAATTAACAATTATTCAGATCAAATGATAGACACAATTATTAATTCTATTTTTCTAATAATTTTCATCATTATAATAATTAAATATGTTACTTTTTTTTTATTAGAGAAAACTTCCAGCTCTAGCAAGAGTTAAACAAGCTCGAGTGCCAAATGCTTATGACAAAACAGCTCTGAAATTGGAGGTTAGTTTAAATTTTCAGTACTAATTTGGTTTATTCTTTAAAACTCACAATTACTGTAACTTAATATAAGAATTTAGTGATATAATTTATTAATTAAATAATATTGATTTTGATACTGTGATTTATAAACTATATTTTGTTAACATGAAAGAAGAATTGCTCTTATTAATATTATTGTAATTTGAATGTTACAAATATTAAAATGAAATTTTAAAAGGAATGATAAAACTTCATTAATTTTCTTTTTTGTAAGCTGATTGAAATCAAGAGTTTTGTTTAATGTCACACAATATATTCTACTGCACTGATAGATTTACATATGAAAATTCAAATTTGGAGTAGCTATAGCTGTTACTGTAATATCTGTCAAAAGACTATATAATATACAATTACATACTTAGCTGAAGTATATATGGAAGCTGTTTGTTGGAAGTTGGATATATGGAAGCTGTATATATGGAAGTTTATTGTTGTTAGTAAACTTGGGAAGTTGAAGAGCAAATTTTCTTTAAATATAGGGTTAAAAAGTGGTGAGTTTTCATAAAGAAAATGTGAAAAAAAAAGGTGTTTTTTAAAAACATATGAAAGTAAAATCATTGTTTTATTGTACATAAAAGTATACAGTCAAACCTGTTTTCATGCGGTCTTTTTTTGTGCGATTTTTTATTTGTGCAGTATAGTTGGCGACTAGTCTCATGCGTTTTGTCATGTCTCACGTTGACTTATTATAGCTAAATAAACTTATTATAGCATAAATGAACTTATTATAGTAATATTATTGCATGAATATGCGAAAAATGAAATAATTTATTTTTTAAGTCAACAAAACACCACCTGGACAAAAATATGTAAAACAGACGATAGACAAGACGATGCAGTCAAGTGCTGACATCTGTTGTCAATAAATTCTATGTCTTTTAATTACGTTAATTAAAAGACATCAAAGTTCTTTCACATTCCTGGACCATTAAGATAAGATTCATTTCAAAGCGTAAATTGAAGGTAAATGTACAGTACTGTATTATTTTTTCTATTTAGATATAAAATTTTAGGATTTTTATTTTATGTTTAGACATAATCCCTGAAAATGAATAAGGGCAAAAACAAAGCGAAGAGGAAGGTAATTTCCTTAGAAACTAAGACTACGATTTTAAAATGAGTTATTTTCTGAGACTTTTTTTATGCGGTCCCTATTCACCGCATAAAAAAAATATTTTTTTAATTGTGCTGCGAAAACTATTTTTTATAGCCACTCGTGAAGTTTTGTGCAATTTTTTTTTATGCGGTCCCTATCCACTGCATAAAAACAGGTTTGACTGTATTTAGAACAAACACAATTTGAGAAAATGGTAGAAAATTAAAATTAGTCAGTCACTTTCAGAATCTGGTCCATCAGTTTCATAGTTTACAAACAGCAAAACATTGTACTTGCAAACACATAGTTGTTCTCCATTCTCTGTGATCAATTGCAGATGGTGCAAAGAAAGTGAATCATTGAATTGAACAATCTCTCAACATCATCAAATGTGAGAGGAGTATATTTGGTTTTCACTAAAAGTCCAGTCTTTATGAATGAAGAGATTTAGGAATTATTTTGAATATCTGGATTTTTGCTAAGAGAGTGCTCAATTTTCTATAAAGCAAATCCATCCAATTGTTTTTTGCATGTTTAAAAATATCCCACTAGTTTTCAGTACACTGTTTGCTTTCCTCATTCTTAGAAACTGAACAGCACAGGAACTTGTATAAATGAAAAAGGTAGAGTTTCTTTAACATGGCTTCTTGTTTCAACAGACTCTTGAGTCTCATTGTGGCCACTGAAGACTTTTCATCCAATTTATCAATAAGTGCTTCCATGAATGAGAAATTTTTGGCATAAAAACAAAGCCCACTTGAATCCAAATGTTCTATCTGGTTATTACAGGATGTTCTAGGAATGGTAAGCTAGTTATATCTCTATATAGATGTACTGTACAGTCACGGGTCATTTAATCAAAGCCTCTTTTATTTCCAAAACGAAATCATTGGCCCAAGAAAATTCTGTCCAAATTGCTTCACACACCCTGTTAAGGCAATGGGCAGGACAAGCAACATATCTTAGATTTGGATTCATCGATTTTATATCTGAACATGCACTTCGCACATATGGTGCCGAGTTTGTTAAGTAGACTAATCTTTTCATGCAGAATGGCAAATTTTATAATTTGGCACATACATCATTGAAGGCCTGCATAACAGTTGTGGAATTTGTCTTTTGTAGTTTGTGAACTCTTAACAGCATGGATTGTAATGGCTCTCCTATTAATGGACTGATGAGAATGTTCAGCTCATATTTTTTTTTAGCATATTGGTTGTTTCATCCAAAATAAAAAAAATCTATGTTGTTTCCTACTATTTCCTGAAAGTTGCTTCATATGCAAGCTGCACATAACTTTTCCTTGGTGTGCTTTGGTCAGGGATTGAATGCTTGTATACTTTCTAGAAAGATTTTTGAATGCTGAATGATTTACCATCTTTAAGAGCAATCTCTAACTGTATTAAAGCTGTAGAATTAATTTAATAATGCCAAAATAAAACTCTGTTCTCTTTCTTTTCATTCGTTCTTTCCCTGTTGGAAATATGTCTTGCATATATGTGCTGCTTAATCCCTAGAGAAATGATTTTCATCCAAATTTAATTTCGTCCAAATGTAATGTCGCACAGTTTGCAGTTCACTGGTCATAATTTGTCTGTCTTTAAAATTATTTACTAACTCCTTTAGTTTGACTTTAGTATCTTTGACATTTTTAAAACTGACAACATGTCAGGTCACCACCACATCTTTTCCTCAGTTTTGTGAACAATGGAATTGTCTTTATTATTTTACATCATAGGAAGGAATTTAAATATCAAAAGAAATTATTAAAAATTTAATTTCAGATTTATAAATAGAAATAGAAAATTGCACAAATACCTAATTTAGTGCAAAAAGGGAAACTAATACCCCTTCAAATGATAGTAAACTTAATAAAGATCCATTTTGTGATACCTCAAAACAGTCCCCTGCTCAAATAATGAATGAATAAATAATGAAGAAGCAATTACCTCATTTACTTAACTTTCATTTTTATTTTTAAACTCACAATGAAGTGGTTTTTAAGACAGCAGACTGTTAGTACATCCACTTTAATACTATATCTTTTTTTACATTAAGTTGCAGGCCAGATGTTTGTGTCTCCAATTTGAATGAAACTTGGTGAGCATGTAGCCCTAAACACAAACAGTTCCTTGTCCAAATAATAAGATGCACTTCTCAAGTGTTTCTGAAAGATGGTCATCTGAAAATTGAATGTTCAGCTTGTAAGTCTTTGGAACTTTCATTTATCCTTGTAATTGTGATAGCTGAGTGCATAAGATGGTAGGCAGGCATAGGAACTATGTGATGTAGGTTTGCATCTTCACACTTTTAGTTTTTTTTTTTGATGTGTAACAAAATTTTATTATCATTTTACTGTATCATTAACATTATTATTATTATTGTTATTCATCATGTTTAAAGCTTATAATTCAAGAGATTGAAAAATGTGACATCATTTCCTGTTTAGTGAAACAAGGTCTCTGTAGATTTAACTGTTGTATGAGATGAAATAAAATTTTTATTTTTTTAATATTTATTTTCAGATATTTTTGCTCCTGATTACACACTATGTCAACATAAGCGAGTAAGCTTCAGATGTTACTGCGGATGGACAAATAAGACAAGTCTGATATGAAGATAGTGTAGCATAGTCGCAGCATTATTTTTTAATTGTTAATGTTATGGACAATTTCCTCTTGCAACTCATCTGTTACACTTCAAATATAACAATACAACCCTGTCTGAAAATTAATATGAAGAAGTAAAAATTTTATTTAATGACATAAAAGAGTTAAATCAGACTTGTCATTTCATATTTAGCAAAAACAGGTTTTTTAAAATCTTTTTTTATAAACTTTAAATATGAGGAATAACAATAGTAATAATAATGCTAATGATACAGTAAAAGAATAAAAAAATTTTGTTACACATTTAAAAACACAAGAAAACTAAAAGCTAGAGAAGGCTCAAACCTAAATCGTGCAGCTGTTATGTCTATTGTCTTATGCGCTCTGCTATTGCAATTACAAGAAGTGAACCTTTTAAAGGTTTATAAACTAAATACCCAATTTTTATCAGAGGCCTGTTTTTGAAAATGCTTGAGAAGTGGATCATATTATTTGGACAAGGATCTTTATATTTAGGACAATGTGCTAGCCAAGTTTTGCTCAAATTGGAGATGCAAATGTCTGACTCTCCTTGTTAGTGAACATTGGTTTACAGCTTTTGCTATTTTTCATTTTTACCTTTAAAATTACATTAAATCTGAAATTTCAGTTCCTGTAAATTTTATTTAATTAAGTTATTTCATCTCTCTAATATATAATATGAGGAAAGGATAATGCACAGTTGTTATAAGTAAAGTATCCATGATTACCACAAATATATTCTACTGTATAATGTACAGCTTGATTATTTTTAAAATTAAAATTCAATTAGCTATTGACATAATCTAAAAATTTTTAATTTTATTTTTATTATATTAAATAATTAATTTATTTGAAAATTAAATATAGTTACATAAAATAAAATAAAGTATTGTTATCATTAAATTTGACTTTATTTGGTACATTTGATATATCACAGTTTATTAGAAATATATTGATAACATTGAGAGTTAAGTGTATTTATAAGTGATAACAGAAAATATTTATCTGATTCAAATGTTTATATCATGATTGGTTACACCTAGATTTGTGTCACTGGGTGAGAGGAATTTAAAATTCCATAACTTGGAATTTATGAAAAAAAATGTTAAACTAATTATTTAAATAGTTGTCTCATTTAAAAGAATTCATAAGCTATTCTGAATGTATAGCAGTTTTTTATTTTTTTAAATTTTATAGAAATAGATTAATTCTGAAAGATAACTATAGTCTTTTTCAGAATAAGAATATAACTAATATTCATTATGAATATTAGCTGTATTCTTAATGTTCATATGAAGCAAAATAGTTGTGTTCATTATAAAATAGAATATAATACTTACACAAGTCAAACATATAGAAAATTATAAGATATGTTTAAACTTTATAATCTATTTGAAATTTTGAGACGATAAAAAAAAAAATGTCACACAACATCATATGACATGTTAGAACAGATGAAAATTCAGAAAGTTCAATTTTATTATTTACTGTCATCTTAGCTTTGTTGCTTATATATGGCAACAAAATGATACATTCAAGATCCAGTCCACTGGCTCCATAAAGTTATGTGAAAGAACTACATTTTAGTTTTTTTAAAATATTAAATTTGACTTAGATTGGACTCTGTATTGTCTGTATATAGACAATTCATTTTCAGAGTGTGTATTAAAGGACCAAAATATTAAAGGCTTGACATCAAAAGAAGACTAAAGCACAGACAAATTTCAAAAGAATGACACAAAATTAGTTCCAAAAAACCTTAAATCCAGTAAAAAACTATTTACACTCCTGCACACATGACTCACTATGTAAATTTTTATTTTTTGAATACTTATAATTTCAAATTTGCTATTGTTTCTGTTTATTGTGTTCTATTCTAAAATCTGAAGATGGCCATTATACATGGTTGAAAATGTTTGTTCCATTAATAAATGTTCCCTTTTTTACTGGATTTAAGGTTTTTTAGAATCAATTGTAGTAATAGTTTCTACTATTAGCAAAGTATTAAATATTAATATTGTACAGGGTGGTTATAATTAAAGTTGCCCTATTCAGACCTGTTTAGAAAATACATTCTCGTGAATGTATTTTGACGAAACTTGGTATATATGTTATATGGATCATGGGGAAAAGGGAAATGCAAAAAAAAATTTAGTTTGAATTTTTACCACTAGGTGAAAAAATGGCACATGAAGAACATGAAAAACAAAATGGAAACATGCAAAAGATTTTTATTTACAACATTTGTTCAATGTGCAATCCATTTGCATCAATTACATGTTCAAAATGCCTTACAATGCTGTAAGATGTTTTGAACACATGATTGATGCAAATGGATTGCATTGTGAGGTGTTTTGAACATGTAATTGATGCAAATGGATTGCACATTGAACAAATGTTGTAAATAAAAATCTTTTGCATGTTTCCATTTTGTTTTTCATGTTCTTCATATGCCATTTTTTCACCTAGTGGTAAAAATTCAAACTAAACTTTTTTTGCATTTTCCTTTTCCCCATGTATGGTCCATGTAAAATATATACCAAGTTTCATCAAAATACATTCACAAGAATGGGCTCTAGACAGGTCTGAGTAGGGCAACTTTAATTATAATCACCCTGTAGATCAATATGACTTGTAAAGAAATTTACTTATTTTGTAGACAGGTACTGTACATTTCTTTCAAATGGAGATGAAATTTGCTATGTATTGTTCTGTAATATCTGAGAGCACTGGAAAAATTATCATTTTACTATTCACAAATAGCCTGTCTTCATATTAAAATAATAGATTTTCTAGTACTGGGTGTTGAATTTTTTAAAAATTTCATCAAGATATAAAATTAGCTGAATTAATTGCTGTTAATTAAGTACTTTTAGATCATTTGTTATTTAAATCATTTATATTTTCAAGATTTAAACAATGTTTTAATGTTCAAAATTTTAGTAATATATACATATATACTACTAAAATTTTGAATGTTAAAACATTGTTTAAATCTTGTTTAAGTATATATACATATACTTAAACAAGATTTAAACAAAGGTATATTTTGAATGTTAAAACAAACTGTGTCAAGAAATTGGTGGATATTCATCAGGTGTAGAGACTCTCCACACCTGATGAATATCCACCAATTTCTTGACACAGTTAGGTATAGATTTTGAAGGTACTCTAGCTTTTTCCCAGAATATGATACACTTGCATATTACAATATTTACATGTTCACTTACAGTTAGTTTAACTTCGCAAATGTTAAAAAACAAAACTGCGAGAACTTGCCGACTTGACGCTAATTTTGCACCCGTGATTTGGTGGTTTATCTCTCCGACTAAGAAAATATGTTTTTTAGTGCTTCGTAATTTCACTGACATCTTCAAAAATAAATTATATGTGTTAATAGCCTGACAAATTGTGTTAGAATGGCAAACAAAGTGAATACGTGCCACTTCTCTAGCACCATACGTATGGAAATGATTCAATGCAAGTCGGCACGGGTTCTAGTGATCAAAACAAGCTGAAATTTATTGTGGGAGTATTTAAGAGTAAAATAAACAAAACTAGGCCCTATGCGTTAGAAAAAAAAAAAAATTCAAAAAATAAGGGACACCCTAATATATATATATTTTTTTCTGTAAATATAGAAATTCAAAACTAAAACAAAACTAAACCAAAAAAAAAATTATTATTATTTCTTTCATTTTAGGTTGGAGATATCATTAAAGTGACAAAGACCAACATAAATGGACAGTGGGAAGGCGAGCTGTGGGGCAGAGTAGGTCATTTTCCATTCACTCACGTTGAATTCATCGACTCCGACAATCCTGAAGAATCCACCGAATGCTAGCTTTCATTACCAATCTCACTACGAGAGTCCACTTAGCTTTAATAATACTCCGTCGCATTTATGTTAACGAATGATTTGAACTTATCAGTTGAGCACTTCAGTAGTAATTACAGTCAATAACAAATTTTTTTAAAGATTTATTAATTAATGTAAATATATTAAATATTTATTTATATATGTAAAAATGTTACATATATACTTGCAACAAAAGATACAATCAATTATCAAGTACACAGATTTTTATTTAACCACAATATGTGAATTTTACAAATAATCCCACTCTCAATACATTTCCATTTTTAAAAATATTTAATTAACAGGAATAATGGAATAATTTTTAATTATAATTTTTAAAAATTGAAAAAACTTGGAACTAAAAATCTCTTAATATTCTTTAATGCAATAAATGGAAAAGCATAAAAATGCATTAAGCAACAATTCATTTGTCATAATGTATGTTAAATACAGTTAATTGTGCCAAAATGCTCAATAAGCGTTATTGTTTTTATGCTTTAACATTATAATTTATTGCATTGTCTTGTCATTTGTGCATTTAGCAATTTAAATTGCATCAATTCTAAAAAATTTTTCTTCAAAACTTTCCTGGCGAGAAACAAATTAGTGACAGATTTCTCCACTTAGGCTTAATTTCTTATTTTAACTTTTTCATGTTTTGTTTTGATAACCAAAACTGATAAAACAGAAGATATATTAATTTTTTTTCCCTTCTAAACTGGCTCCTCTCGACTGAAATCGAATTTTGCATTTTTATTTATGTTAGGAAAACAAAAATATTGATCAAAATTCTCTTGAACTGGTAATGTCATTTATACTAAAGATTCATTGCTTCAAAATAATTTGTGTTGTGGATGGTGTGAAAGTTGAATGAATGCAATATGCAGTAAAGATTCCAAGCTCTTATAGTCTCAGTTGTATGTTGCATAAGAATGGATGACTTCAATCAAATAGTATGTAAAAATATACATAAGAGTACAGAAAATACGTAAAGACTGTGCCCTTCAGTATTCAAGATATTTGTTTTCGGCCATACATTTTATATGGCTTACTTTGATTAACTCTTTATTAATGCACACATTTACCAAATAAAACTTTTAACACTTGCTTGCATCAGCCTACAAATTAGTATGATTATTGACACTTATTTCACTTTCACTTGTCATTTCAGAACTTTCTGAGTGATTATTGAAGTTCATCTCCTTTGATGTCATTGCATTTAGTTACTTCCCTAGCCACAAAAATTGAAATTAATATATTTTTAGTAGTTAATCTTTTTGATATATTGTAATTATAGTAAGAAACAATTGGTACATCAATTGGACTTTAATAAAAGAGATTAAATAATATACATTTTTGATTAAGTTAAGTGTTTAATTTCTGTTAGGAAAGTTAAATCAAAATTAGTTGCAATTTTCTGTGCATATAATTATAGTTAATGTCAATTAAAATGAAATGTATTTTCAATTTTGTAAAAATTGATGTAGTTGCTGTTTTATCAGTTTCATATGGATTTATAATTGAAAAAAAAAATTAATTTATACTCATGAAAAAGCATTCTGACATCCTTTATTACTCAGGAACTGAAACAATGATTTTATCTTCAAACATAATTTTCATCATTAGTCGAAAATGTAGTTTAAGATGATTGAATTATTCAGTTGAAAATTTTATAATTTCAGAAATTATATCAAATTTTCAAAGATATTTTTCACTATCATTGGTATCCATTTACATTATTTTTTTGCTTCTTTCAAAGCAGTGACTGTTTGACAACAAATGGCTTGCAGTTAGAGTTAAATAAGGTAGATATTATCAACCATGGAGTAAAAATAGTTTTGTATATCTCTCATATTTAATAAAGCTACAAATTTTATACAATTATTTACCATTTTATGCAATTATAATTGTATAAATTGGCAAATATTAGAAAATGCAGTTGTGAGTGAGACACATTTAAAGTAGTAACACACCAAAACATATCTTGCTTGTGTTATGCAAATGTGTTGGAGTGCTTCTCCAAAGAGATTCTCCATCCTCTTTCACTTCAGTGTTTTTTTATTTTATTTTTAAGATCTTCGATTTCTCATTCCATCTCATTTTTATTTCTTTATTTATAAATCTGTACGAAATTACTCAACATTTAGTTGTTCCTCTGAACTGCAATTATTAAATTTCACATAATTCCATTCACTCTATAACAACCAATTTTCTATACTTGACTTTTTTTAATTAATTATGCACTATTAATTTTATTATTTTCCCCAACGCACAAGGAGGGAAACATCACACGGTTGTATTGTATATTTGTGGTTTCTGTGATATCATAATTTTTGTTGTGACGTTTTAATAAGCGCAAAACTTAAATCCTCGTCTCGTCTGAATGTTGCTTTTTTAAAAACCTTACTACGACTCGTAGGTGCCAAAATCATTGCAAACATTCTCGGACGCTAGTCCATAAAGATGCCAAATTATTTGGAGATTCCAAACTCGCTCCCTCTGGCAGAACGGTTTGATCTCTCGAAACAATTCCTCTTCTAGAAACTTTTAATTCGAGAATATCTAAGACAACAACATAATACCATATATCTTTACATATATATATATACAGTATATACATGTATAACTATCTAAAACTTACAATATACTTAAATAATTTTTACCTTCTAGTCAGAATTTAGTTTATTTTTAATTATATTTAAAAAAGAAAAATTTGTTAAATTAAAATTATTTACAAGAGTTTTTTTTTTTTTAATTTTAGAGAGAACTATAACAAATTTTAGCCCATTTTATTGTAAGTTAAAATTTGTTTTTTTCTTGTATGTCAATTTATGCTTTAATAAAAATGCAGTGAGATAATTATTGAAGTTTCCTGTGATTAATAAAAGATGAGTATGCAAATTTTAGCAATTATCACCTCCCAAAAGCTGTATTTAAGGATGCCTTTTCTACATTTCTCTTTACTCCTAAGTTATAACAACCTCTGACACAAAACTAGAAAAAAAAATTCGAAGTAGAGGAAACTGTCAAGAGGTAGAGGGGGGAACTTCATAATTCAATTTTCCAGATTCCATTCTGCCAATTCTTTCTCATAAACGGCATCCCTCAGGCCAACTCCTCCGGTAAAACAATCTTTTAATGACAGCAATTTGGCCAATTTGATGGCCAGATTGATGTTGGCGAGGAAGAAATAGATTTCTAGAGTGGAGGGGAGTAGAATGCACCTCCTCCTTCCTGTATATGTCTGCGTAGTTCGGGGGAGTATTCGTAAATGGGGGATTCGTGGCCCCCACGAGACGCGGAGAAGCTTTTTTTTTCTCCCCCTTCCTATTTTCTAGTAACGCGTCACGTGATCGGAGGAAGACGACGGAAGAGGGTGATGTGACGGTAGATCGTGGTGAAGTCGATCCGGTTGCGCCCGAAAACAGTTGACAGAAGGAGAGCCGATGGAGGTGGAACGACTTATCCACTCTTTCTTGCCAAACGGGGTGAGTTTTTCTTGGTTTTTGTGTATAATTATTGCGCGTGAACACTTCCGTTTTCTCTTTAACACGTGCACGTAAAGCCACCTTACACCGAACACATGCAAATAAGGGTGACTTCGACTGAGGAACGTGTAGAGGTACGTTTGTTTAACACTACGCTACACAATATTCAAATCAGTCAGCGATACCTGTACAGGTGGGTGTGCTTTTTTTAAGAAGGAAAAAGGTCAGATTCACTAACCAGAATGAGTACAGTTTTAAGTTATGGGATAGTTTATTTTTTTTTTTAAGACTTAAGATACTTCGGAACGGTTTTGTCTCTAAATAAAGGCAAGAAGAAACACTAACAAATGTATAACTAGTGTATAAAATTTTAGTTAAATACAAGAATGAGTCAGAGTTTAGAGCGTGGGTGAGGAAAAAAATCCGTTTTCGTTACGCAACTAGACAGATAACCTCTTTGGTGATTAATTTGCATACAAGCTAGCGCTCTCTCTCTCTCTCTTTGTTTGACGCTTAATCAAAATTAATCACCACCCCGATAAAGTTTTAACGTTATCTCAATTAACAGGCTGCTGCGACGTCATAATTATCAATCCCGAGCAAACACTGACTCCGGTGTGACGTAGATGCTGGGAAAACACCTCGACACTTCTACAGAGTGGTTTATTTTTTATCCGGCGTATAAACATTCTTTAACCCTCCCTCTTTGCTTAAAGTGTCCTTAATACCGTCTGGGGTGAAAGTTCGTTTATGCACACTGCGGAGTGGGGAGGAGGAACCCGAAACTGATTTATGATTCCGGACTTAAACAAACAGTCGGACAACGTAAATTTTCCAGTTTCGTTTCGTCCCCCTCGCTCCTCCGTCGTGTTTAGATTGCAGCTAGTGTTTCGTTTGTGCTGTACATATGCGTGTGTAAAACGCGCGCGAGAGGTGGGGTTGAACTTTCCGAATTTCGTCTGCTATCCGAGAGAGAACGTTATTAATCAAAGCTCCGTTCCGTTATCTGTATCGCGCAGAGTTTTCCTGTTCTTTTCTTTTTCACGCTGGATACAATAAGTCGATTTTTCTGCCGCCTTGTGTGACGTCACGGGCGATGAGGCTACAATCGTCCCGTTCCTTTTATCGCCTGGATAGGGAGTGACGACAGCGATTTCTCGTCTCGCGATTTAGGGTTTGTTTGCGAGCTAATTTTTTTTCCTCGCGCGAATCCCCAATGTGTTGCTATCGGTCACGTGACAACCTATTGCTTAACTGCGTGTGATCGTCCAGTAAAATTAACCCGCTAATTTGATTGCGTGACTAAATGGAGACCGGAAGGTGAGCTCGAGTTTCCAAAGCAAAAAAAAAAAAGACTACTTCCGCGAGTAATTCGATTTCCAAGTTAGGATCGGGTTCGGACCCAAAATCAACCCATTTTGTTTTGAAATTCGACTCTCGCGCTCTCCGAACATCCCAAAAAAGTAAACAGAACATCGTAATTACCGGAAGGGAATTTAGTTAATAAACATAGCGTTTGTGCGACAGATAGGATGGAGTGGAGAGGTGGTGACAATGCATCCGGGTCGCTTGTCGTTGCGATCACGTGTCGAGCGAAAAATTTCGGTAACCTCTCGGTTGCGTTTACATACGCGGGTGCGTCGTTAACCTCGTACGAACGAGAGATAAACAGCTAATAGACGTACAAGGCGATCACGTGACCATCAAATTTTGGAGCGTTTAAAGGCGCTGTAAAAGGATTTGCTGAACTTGTATGGGTTTTTCTCCACGCTTCACTCGTGCCGGGGGGGGGGGGGGGGGGGACTGATAGGATACGATCGTCCACCCCCCCGTTTTGTCGTCTCCTCGGGAGAATTTATCGCGCGTAATCTTCGCGAAAAATCGAAAACGTCCATCGTAAATTTGTCGACCCTTAAGCGTTATCTTTCCTCCCTCTTACTGTGTTGTTTATGGAGTGCCCCCTCCTCCCTTCGGCCCCATTGTTGTTCCAGTGTGTTCTCGTCACTCGTTAGGCCGGTTTTTTCCGAACTCGTCCTCTCCGTTTGTTGCGTGGCGAAACGTTTTCGGAATTTTCCACCGGAGACGTCGCCGAAACCAAAACTTGTCGCCTTTTTGCTACTGTAATTAGCAATTCGGAGTATTTTACTTCCAATTCTCTCGATGCAGTGTTGAGACAATCGTCGGAAATTTCAATTTTTCGGGATCAAGTAGTGGAAGCACCAGAAATAAAATTAATAGTAAAACGGTTATTTTAATCGTTTTAATTAATAAAAAGTTATTTAGTAAGTAGCGCAGACTTTCGTTGTAGTGGCGAATCGCGACAAAAATCCTACTAAAATCTTACAATAGTTGTGTGCATATTTTAGCGGCATCTTAGATTTTTAGGGTGAAAATGATCAAAATTGGTAGAATTTAAGACGTCGGTAGCTCGCTGCTACTAAAATTCGATAAATAAATAGCGTTTATCCCGTTTTAAAAAGGTATAAAACTCGGAAATAAATTCTGGACTTTTTTTTTATTTGAAGAAATTCCAACTAAAAAACTTGAAGGTTTGAGGAATTACCTCCAGAACTTCCGACGAGATAATCCTCTACAAACCTCCGAAATTTTATTTCACTAGAAACTCTTAATTTTTCCCCCTAACTCGAAGCCAGGGGGAATAATCGGAACGAAAACGTCCGCAATTAGGCTAAGTAGAACATTAAGAGAGTGGAACTTTTAACTGATTGATTTTTAAATACATTTTTATTGACAGAGATACACGTGAAAATGCTTTCTTACGTCATAGGATTGGTAGCCTCGCTGATGACGTCCGCAACAGGAAGCGGTAAGTAAACGTAGGAGGAATTTTTTTTCCTTCTCTAAACTCATCTCGCACGTCTCCGTCATTTAATACGATCGCCGCTTTCCACATTCAATTTAAAATTCGATCTTAAAATATCCCTGAAAATTCAATTTTTTTTAAAGTGAACTGGTACCAAATTTTATTAGAGAAAATTTCACTTAAAAATGCATTTTTCCATTTTAAAAATGTATTTTTAAGTGCATTTCCCTCCTTTTATTATGGGTTAATGATGTTTTAACCGCGCGTCGTTAAAAATTGTTGTCAAAGAAAATTTGTAATAAAATTTTTTTTCCCCTTCTCTTTTATGTAGGATGCAGCAAACCTTTGGGAATGATGAATGGTGCCGTGGAAGACTGGCAGATCAGCTCCAGTTCGGCCCTCTCCCCTCTCCGGGATTCCGGCTGTGGTGCCAGGCACGCCCGGCTCCTGCGGACTGGTGGCTTTGCCTGGTGTCCAGGCCACCCGGAGGCCTATGAGTGGCTGCAGGTGGATTTCGGCGTACCTGCCAAGGTGAGGCTCACTCCTCTACGAATCTGAAACTCTGTTTCATTGTCTGTCGGCACATAAACCAAATGACATGTCTGCGATAAATCTCGAGATCTTGGTATGGTTAAAAACAATGGATCGACACGAACAGGCATAAAGATGTGCAGTGGCTCTATATGGAATTTAACACTTTCTCAAATCAATAGGCAAAACACACAATTTTATGTTCTTTCCAGAAATCTGAATATTATCATACTCTATTTTTCCATGTTGTGGATTGGATTACAATAGCTATACCGTTTGGCAGTTTGAACAAAAACATAGATATTAATAGCTTATCCGATATTCTCTGCGTGCTAATGGAATCGGCTTTGTTTTTCAGGTGACCGGAATACTGACTCAAGGTAGAGGAGACGGTCGCCAATGGGTGACGTTGTATCTGGTATCTCACAGTATGGACGCCTATCATTGGAAATATTGTAGCGATATTTATGGAAAGAGAAAGGTAAGTTGCAGATATAGTTAAAATCCTTCATGTGGTAATCAAAAATATATACTTCTGTAATTTTTTCCATGTACAGTTGTTTAAAGGAAATGTAGATTCTCATTCCATAAAACATTCCTATCTGCAATTTCCAATCACTGCTCGTTTTCTCCGTATTCATGTGATGGAATGGCATCAGTATCCCAGCATGCGGGTGGAAATTATTGGCTGTCAAGGTTGGCACCATTGTGACATTAAACACACATGCTTTGAATTTCTAACAAAATCTGTCTTTTTAGAATGCAACGAGATAATAAGTCTTCCGCCAAGAGCAAAAATGTCCGCTTCTAGCTCGCGACCTTGGAAGAAACAGAGAACTTGCACTCCGGACGATGCATACATTTATGGCAGAGGAAGTTGGTGTGCCAGGCGTAACGACGGTGAGTCGGCCTTAGATCTGTCGACTCTATCTCACAATTACCGTCACCTTTGTTTTCTTTAAATGCAGTTCACCAGTGGCTGCAAGTCGATCTCGGTCCGCCGACCATGGTCACGGGAATCATTACGAAAGGGAGGGCGGATAGCAGAAGAAAACAGTGGGTAACTTCTTATACATTATCTTATAGCAACAACAGCATTGTATGGTACCTGTACAAAGAAGATAATTCTAACGATCCAGAGATAACGGTGAGTTTGTCAGAAAATTAACTGTTGTTTTCCCATCTAATACTAATTAAAGTACATGCAGGAATTGGGCGGTAACATGGACAAAGACACGGAGAGACGCCACTACTTAAACAGGCCTTTCGTGGCACGATACGTCAGGATCCATCCGACTCGCTGGAAGGGACGACTGAGCATGAGAGTTGGCATCATTGGCTGTCTACATACGGGTTGGTAAAATTTTGCTTTAAATTATCATTCCAAGTGGCACTAATTGAGTGACATTTTTAGGACCCTGTCCACCAGGATTTATGAGATTGAATGAGGATACGGAATGTGGTAAGATTTATTTTGATCATATCAATACACAAGCATCAACCATAATTAATGATTTACAAGTAATTGTGTGAAGTTTACAGTGTAGTGTAACAAACTCCAATTTACTGGCTGTTATATGAAATGAATTTATTGTATATGGCCTCTAATAATGCCTGTACATTCAACAGTTTTACTGATGGTGATCTCACTAAATTGTAAATTACAAAGTCTGACAAAAGAGATATTTTGGATTGATCTAGTTATCCAACATTCTTCTTAGGCACTATACAAGACCGGTTGACGTGGAAAATTTTGTAATTAGTTTTGGAAACAGAAAATTATCCATGCGATTAGTCGAAATTACTTTCATATAATTTTTGCATACAGTATTGTTTTTATATTTCAATATATTTGTTTGCATTTAATACACACGTTCTTATTTTACTAATGAACTTCCTGAAGAGAGATAATTGTTGTTATACACTCAAACCTGTTTTTGTGCGATTTGTTTTGTGCGGTATACCAATTTGATTGAAATTCATATACTGCACAAATAAAAAAAAAAAAAAACACACAAAAACAGGTTTGTGTGTACTTATTCCCTTGACATGCAGAGCTGCCACAGAGAAATATGTTTATTATTATTATTGTACAGGGAGATTTTGAATCATTGTAATCAATCAGTAACATCAAACACTATAAAGTCTGTTTTCAAGTAATGTGGAGTCCAAACTCAAACAGAACTGAAACATACAGTTTTCGTTTTAACTTGATTCTACTAGCACTGAAATGAACATTACATGGAAATGCACCATCTGTTGATCAATTCTGCAATTGTCGTAGAGAGTCAAAAATAGATGACACTACGGATTTTGCCATGCTTTCTCTGAATTATTTACATTTTTTAAAAATTTCATTGTTAATAAATGCAAAGATTATTGTCATACAGATATGTGTATTTTCTAACTTCTTCAATGAATAATTCCAAATCTATTTATTTCCTTGTCCTTTTCGCTACACCTTCTGCCATTACCCACATTGTGACAATCAAACAAATCCTTGCGTTCTTATTGGTTGCAGAGTTAAAAATTATCTGTCTTGTTTCCGTTTGGCGTTCCGTTTTACGATTACATTGTGGAGTTTAGGCTTAACACTAAGATTTATGATTTCTTTAAATTCCTGTTTATAAGTATTCTTGTGAAAAAGTTGTTTGTGCCTTATGTTTCAACATAGTCTGGAAGCACACTTGGTCCAGAAGCCCAAGGAAAAGCTTTTTGGTGCAACCTTTAACCAATTTTGCACTGCCTCTATTCTATTACCCCAGTGTCATCAGTTGGCAAACTTCCAAACTTGGAAATGTTCTTTGCACCATTCCACTTGTTGGACCTGGATTGTACTATGGATGTTTTGTCACTTCAAATTTCAGATCACTGTTTGCACAGCCATGTGTTTGTAACAAGTCCCAGACATTTCGATTGTAGTGTGGGCTTTAACTTGTTCAACAGCAGGTCACCGTATTGAGCATTACTCGCAGTTTGACCCTTTTCCTGAAACTGCACCAATATAGAGCCATTGACATTCCAAAATATTAAAGGCACGACTTTCCTAACAGAAGCCCGCATCTTGAATTTTTAGCCAACATGTGCTTCCGCTGCACTGATCGTCTCTTACTCTGGTTCCATAATTGCTTGTCTAGCTTTCATTGGAGAAAAGCATCTTCCAGAGCATAATAATGCAAGTGCACGTGACAAGTCATCTGCTACACACTTTTCTATAGTCGGGGTTATCGTGCATAATATTTTGTGTGTTATGCAGAGCAGCCATTGAACAGCAGAACAGCCATGTCATATGAGTATTGCACAGGCATGTATCACCCAACTGTTCCTATGTGGCATATTACTAAAAAATTATTTTGTGTCCCGCAATAAGGTTTTTCGCAGTGCATACATCCATGAATTTTAATCTAAAATTCGTTAAAAAATATGATTGTATGTACAGTCTGCAAGCTATATCACAGATTAGGAAAAAAATTTCTACACGTTCTTGAAAATTTTTCAAACACTTGCCTAAATTATAAAATCAATTAAATAGTCTGCTTAAATGAGCTTTTGTGAGGCTTAAACCGCAGGGCAAACTCGTTCAAATTTGACACAACCAATTTCCCGACCACACAGGAAAAGATGAACCATCCTGAGCCCATAATGTGCCAAAATTGTTAGCACAGTGGAAAATCTTCACAAATTGTTTTTTTGGTGGCAATGAAGTCCAAGCAAAACATGGAGGGGAAAACAACTATCTAACAGCCATTTCTGATACTTTTTGCTTACCGTATTTTACGGACTATAAGACGCACTTTTTTCTTCGAAAAATTGCCTCCAAAATTCGGGTGCGTCTTATAGGTATTTTTTTAAAAAATTGTTTAAAAATTAAGGTGTGTCTTATAGTCCATAGCATCTTATAGTCCGTAAAATATGGTATATATTTGCCATTAGTTTGAAAATTGCTTTGAACAAAAAGCACAGTGATTATAGCAGTATATTATAAAATAAGCATTCAGAAAGGTATATAATAACAAGCATTTTGCGTAACAAGTCGTAGGGATTAGTCTTCTAAACTCGCTTACTTACAACTGCGAAAGAACCTTCGAGAGAAACGGATTTTTTGCAGTTTCAATCCAAATATTTTTTGATCAGGCCTTGTATAAAGAAGGCATTAATTCTTTGCTGGTTTAAGAATAAAGCACCACGACCGTTTCCTTTTCCCTAAGAATTGGTTAAGTATTATTAACCAAAATTGAAAATTCCTAGTGGAAAATCTGGCTTACAAGAAAGAGACGTGGGTGAACGACAAGAGACACGCGTGGCACGGATGGAAGTATGGGCACTCGTCTCTGGCCGTGGACGGAGACGTGGACGCCACCCTGCAGAAGTGTGCTATTTTGGATAACTACTATGTCGACCATCCTGCGTGGATGGTGGATCTGGGAGAGAAGAGGAGGATTCGAGGTCTGGTGGTCACGACCTGGCAGGGAAAAGGCCAAGGTGGGCAACGCTTCGTTTGTTCTACATATTCAGGTTTCCCTCCTAACCACTACTCTTTGTTTGCAGATCGAGCTAATCTGTACGGAGACTACCTTCGCAATCTGGACAAATTAACGGCCTACGTGGAAAACAAAGCAAAATTGGAAAATGTGTCCAATGGAGCCAAGTGTTCCTCCGTTTCCCGTCTGAACAGCGCGCTGTTTCGTCGCAGGCTTCACTTCGAGTGTTCCGACGACACCTGGGGACGCTACGTCTACATAAAAGCCAGCGGAATAGCTAACGGGTGGTCCAGATTGTTTTTATTCGTTCTGTGCGAAGTTACCATCTACTGAAATGGGAAGAATCGTGGAACTCGGTCAAAGCCAACGTTTTCGGTAGAAAAAGAATTCCAAGTCTAGTGGACTCCCGCAATGTTATCTTAAATTTAATTCGATTCCAAAGCATAAAATATTTTAACGTAGTTAACCAGAGAGAGAAGAAACTGGCAAGTTGTTGTTTCGTGTAAACATTAGGCTCTAAACGGGTTTTTAAGTACTAGAAATTTTTTCAAGGGTTCTCCCCTCGGCGACAGAACGACCAATTCGAGTACAGTACTTTGGCATTTTTTAAAGACGCGCATGCCACACGTCACATTCCAAACGAGGGGACGGTCACGTTCAACAAACCTTTTGTAGTTTCTTCGTTTAAACCGGTCGCCATTCCATTTATCGCTTAGCGACACGGTCCATCCTCGTGGATGACCCTCGCGCGAATACATTTTTTAAAACGTATTGCGTGGGAACTTAACCGTGTGTATGGGAATTTTAATAAAATTGTCGTTCTAAAGCGATCTGAAAAGAAACGAATTTTATTAACACGATTAAAAAAACATTGTGCAAGTTTTACAATTCTATACGGAATTAAAAAAAATCGTACAATTAGAAAAGATTTTACATCGTATAAAATACAAAGGTAAAACAAAGATGCAACCAAGAAGCATCCGGAGTTTCGGGGCAGAGAAAATTCAAAGCTACGGGAGTGAACTAATTAGAAACAGAAATATAACAATTTGGACAAACGTTATTTAAATGCGCAGGTTTCTATTTTTTGTCCGTGCAACAAGCTAAAAAATTTTGCTGAAATCTGTAGATTAGGGAATCTCGGATTTTCGCACGCTTCTTGCTTGCTCCGTAAACATTCCAGAGCGACGGTATACTTCCGCAAAACGTCGCTCCCACGCAGGCCATAAACAAAAAAAAAAAAAATTCTGCCACGCACGATACACAATAGAATGCTTCAAAATCGGCAAGAGTAATTTAATAAATAAATACCTCTATAAAGCGGCTTATATACATTTTAAAATACGACTGGCCAATACGAGAACGATCGACACGCATTCTAGTAGTATTAAAGATACGTATTAAGCTATTATTTAAGGAAGCGGGTGTCGAAACTGCACCCTTACGTGCGGCCAAATCGGGTCTAACGAAAATTCGTTAAAATACAATACGCAATTGTAACTTTACCTGTTTCGGTTCGAAACGCGTCACCTTACTTAAAACCGCGTGTCTCGCAGTTTACTGTTACATTCCACAAAAGAATAAACATTTCGGGGCACTCTACGTTTAAAAATAGCAAAAATGCTTACGCAACCGACAAAAAGTCTCCCGTGTTACGCCGTAATTACGCTCATCTTATATAAAATCTGGTGTAAACAGTTGAGCACGACTTGCGCATTCCTTTTGAAAATAGTTAATTATTAGATTTTGATTCGTTAAACGGAACGACCGCCGACGTTCCTAATTTTATACCGCATTGCATCTTACTTAACGTAACTGGGCCTACTTGTTTTTTTTTTTTTTTGCCACATTCGCTAACAAATTTATTCTGGCTCGAGTAGTAAAATCTTGTGTGTCACTCGATACGAAACGTACAAAATTCGTCATCGAATTGAGTTTTTTTTCTGGAAAATGAGATTCCGTACAAATTTCGAGTAACATTTGCAGACAAAGTTGCCTTAGTTACGGAAGAACTGTGCTTATCGATTTTTAAAATTGACAGAGAAGATGCGAAAAAGTAAAGCTGAAATTCGGAGAAAGACGGGAAGAAACTTCGCAAATTCTCTACATTTAATTGTAAACGCATGCAAACGAAGGGAACAAAACACGAAGTCAAAAGTGAAAAATCCGGAGACTTCTCCCGAGAAGGGAATTTAAATAATCTCGAAAACTATCGCAGCGTTTAATCGCCCTTTATATTTCGTGTGACGACGACTTACAGACAAACTGTTAGAAACGTGCGATACGACAAATATTTATCGTATATAAACTGTGTGTTCGAAATTGCAACGCACGTGGGCAAGACAAAAAAGGTACAAATGTTAATTCCAAAAAAAAAATAATAATAATTGTAAGAGAAGAAATAACCAAATTTAATGCCGCGATTTTAGACGCGTCGGCGAGAACTCTCCGCACGACCAAATGCCGAGACATTCAAATTTCCTTCGTTATTGCACCTCGACATCAACTCGGTTGCTAATAAATACGTGGGATCAAATTTCCACAATACGGCAATCATCATTAATCTAATTCCCATGAGAAAAACCGAAAGAATCTACGAATCTGGAAACATTTTCCTAGTCGAAATCTGAAAGTCTCTCTCCGAATGGAAACGGCGGGCAGAAAACGTAGCAATTTTACCGCTAGTGCCGGAACTCTGCGACTAAACCCAAACGCCGCGATAATTGCAACGGTACCGCGCGAGAAAAATCGTCGCCACGTTCCGAGTCTGCCGGGAAAATTCGGCGCTTTTTTTTCGCTAGCGTTTAAAGAGGGCCGAAGCGCACGCTTACATTCGTATAAATAAAAAGAGGAGGTCGATACAGTAAATTTTAAGAATTTATAAAAAAGAATTTACGACGTAGTAAAATAAAACGACGATTGCAATCACGATACGTGGGATTTACGGTAAAATAAATCGGTTTACTAAAAAAAAAAATATATGTATAAAGAACACGCTCTGTAAAAATGCAAACACTTCTTTTTTTTCGAAGACTCGGAATATTTCGGTGTAGAAAATTGTAAACGATTGTTTCTGCGGAGGAAAAAAAAATAATTAAAATTTTATAAATTTTTCCGGGCGCTTTCGCTAGAAAACTGAAAAAGTGCCACCAGAAGTCCGGAGGAGGGGCCGTGGCGTAGTAACTTTGAAAAGGGAAACTAGTCGGGCGACTGACAACACTGTCAGTGCGAAGAACCGATAAAATAGCACCGCTCTCGCATCGACAGTGTTGCCAGTCGCAGTTAGCGCCGCCCGACTCTGAAGTTTCATGGGTGAAATTACTATTTACGGCACTTTTCCGGTTTTCCATCGAACGTGCCTCGTAGTTAAAAACAAATATTCTCTCGTACATTTATCCATTTTTTCCCAGTAAAAAAATTCCGCTTCACACCATAGACTAAGACGCCATTTTGCAGCGGCTTATAAACGAATACAAATTTGGAAACAACTTTTAGAGGATAGGAAAAAAAATTGACGGCAAAATTATTTGGAGTTGTGAACTTTTTCAATAATCAGATTACATTTGTTTTTCTTTTCGAGATCGGAAGTTATTCGAGCCGCGGTAAAAAGCTCCAATACCTGACAAGCTTTTATTGCAATTTTGGTCGCGCGACTAATCGAATTTACGGTAAAAGCTTTTGATTTATGCGACGAATGCAGACACGCAATTATTTTAATTTCGCTCGTCGATCGATCCACCGAGGAAATAATATGTGTAATATCCACTTTATGGACATCAAGGACCCACCAGTGGCCAAGTGGCTCCGTTTCCTGAACACTCGGAGTTTTTCTCCACGTCTGTAATGCGTGAATAGGGGCCGGTTACCCTTAAAAAGACCTCCCGGAAGGCATCCCCCTAGGCAGATTGCCAAAGGGTTGCGTTGTCATAACTTTTTGATAATTGCATTACAAATCAGTTTTTAAAAAATGTTCATATCTCCATTTGGTGTGTGTGAATGTGTTCAATTGATATTTATGTATCGACTAAAACTTATTGAGATGAGTCTTAATACGAGGAAAGGTAAGGTCTCCTATTTTTTTTAAACACAAAAAAACGTTTATACAAAAATAAAGTTCATATCATTTTAAAGCTTTAACATTTATCTATTTTCCTACATAATCACCATTTCGATCGATGCATTTTTGTAGGCGCTGTATCAGTTTTTGTATGCTCATGTCATACCTGCTCAGCGCATGACCCATCTTGTGCACACCTTCTGATATTGCAACTTTTCCGTTAAAATCCTATGAATCGTGCTTGAGGAAAGCCCAATAACCAAAATGCAGAGATCAACCAGAGTGATTCGGCGATCTTCATGCATGGTTTGCTCAACCTTTACGACTGTCTTGTCGGAAACTGACATCTCCTGCTTCTTTCTTCGTCACGAATTTCAGTACAATCAGCTGCAAACTCCCTCTACCACTTGAAGATGTTCTTGATATCTATGCACAACTCACCACACACTTCCGTCAATTGGCAATGAATTTCAATTGGTTTAACACAACATGGCAGCAAGCTGGTATGACATGGGCATACAAAAATGCATCGACCAAAATGGTGATTATGTAGAAAAATAAATGTTCAAGCTTTATACAAAAATAGTCTAAGTTCATATCATTTTAAACGTTCCTTTGTATTTAAAAAAATAGGAGACCTTACTTTTGGGATTACCCTTGTACTACCAATGAAGGCAGTGCCAAAATATATTATCAATCAAATAAAAGATTTTGGCAAAGTTGCGAGTAATTTTGAAAGTGACAAAATTATAGGAGATGGGACGACTGCATATTCCTTTCGATTTGTTAATTAATAACTCAAACTGTCCTTGGTGCATATGCTTGCTATGCAAGAGGTCAAAGTTATACTGTAGTGCTGACCGGTAGGAAAACTAACCCTAGTCAGTAGGGTCCGTCCTAATCATACTGTAATATTTGATTTATATGATTACACATGTATATTATTTATATATTGACATATTTCGAAATGCATGTGTGTATAAAACCCCCAAATTATGTAAAAAAGGTGGTTTGAAGTTATTTTAGTTTATTATAAACACTTCAGAATCCATAAAACTTAAGAACTTGTGGAAAATTCTGTTGTCTTCACTAATGTCTGTTTTTATAGGATAATTTTTTATTAAAATAATAATTCTCAACACCCAATATGATATTAAATTTAATAGACACAATTTTGTAACCAATTTGTGCTCAACTGTTCCTATTGGTCCTTTGTGTATGTGTGTGTTCATTTTTTAAATGCTTTATCCAATGAAAATTTTAATTTTGCATGTTATTAAATACTTTGCCGTACACACTTCCTCTAAAAACTTTCTACTCAAAATGGATAAATATAAACATTAGTGCCTCTAGAGGCTCAATTCAACTTACAAGTTTCCGGCAAGTGGAATATTTGCCACCACGTCTAAGACTTGCCACTTTCAATGACTAATAACGTGACATTATGTATCCCACGTCAGAATAATACGGTAGAATCTATTCTACACTTAAAGTGCTACGATGTAGTTAATTTGCCAATTTATCAGAGTTTATTAGGCTGTTTTGAATATCCCATCCCAGTGTTTCCACGTTCCACCACCATCCCTTGTACCTGCATGAGCATACCAGCAAGTCCCACCAACTTCAGTGCAACACCACTATCTACTAGACCAGGTCTGGCCCACATGCGGCCCATCACGTTAAATTGTGTGGCCCGTTAAGCGATATTATATATCCATTAAAACTTTTGTTTCCCGTTATGTGTATACCAAGACAATTAAATAAATGAAAATTTGCATGTGTCATTGTTATAATGTGCAAGTGCAAACTCTTGGTATAACAATAAAATCTTATTCATTTTGTATTTGTTTTACTTTTTTTAAAAGCATGTTTGCCTAAATTGTGGCCCACCGTAATGTTACTTGTGATCAAAGTGGCCCAGGAAACAATTTGGGTTGGCCAAACCTGTACTATACCTTATGCACCATACTCATAAAGGTCACCTTAGTAATTATGTGCTATGCACAATAGGTATAATATGGTTACACTACCCCAGATACTGAGCACTATGCATTCTATAGGCTCTTTTGAACAGTCAAAAATGCCACCACTTCAAATAGAAAACGGGTCTTAGAAATTTTGCCACCATAGCTTGCCACCGACTGCCGAAAACTTGCAAGTGGAATTGAGGCTTAAGAGAAATTTAAAATGCCACAATCTGACAGATATGAAATAATGCTTTAAACTATTCATAGTTTAAGGGTTATTCCCTATTTGCCAAAATTTACCATCATTTTAATATAGAAATAAATATTTACTAAATACAACAATAATTTTTTAATGTATCAGAAGTATTACCTTAATGCCTATAATATACAGCATCTACATCGACGTTTTTTACTTTTATGATTAGCTTTCAACTTTCGTTCTCTCTGTGAAATAAAAGTTTTATTTTTAATTATAATTAAGACGATAGTAAAGCACTCTGATAACTTACTTCTTTGCGTATTTCCCTTACTAGGGTGTAAAACGCATCGTCGACTCCCATTCTTGTTTTTGCAGAGGTCTCAATAAAAGGTATGCCATAATTCTTGGCCAATTCCGCCGCCTGTCTGGTGTTGACAGTTCTTGCCGGCAGATCACATTTATTACCTACCACTTTGTGAATGAATGAAAAACTGTTACACAATTCTTTTTATCTCTGTCCTTACTGTTTTACTTTTTTTGTTCCTATATTGTCTACTTGGACCTTGTTGGGTTGCAATTTGAAAAAATTGTAGATCTGTAAAGTCCCATTGTCATCCGTCTGTCTTTCCTTAATCTTGAGAACACAGATAGATGAAGACGAGACCAGATATGAAAACCTTAGGGGTAGGAGGCCTGATTAACTATATACAAACTTCCAATGCAAACTGGAAGCCACATTATTTCAATTCAAAACTTCCCCTGAAAGCAGTTTAATGTGTGGCCAGCACAACTATTGCTAACAGGAAAAGTATGATGTACAGGGGTAAGACCCTAATTTGAGGTGGTGAGCATGTATTTTAAATTAAATAAATTAAAAATGTGATTAAAAATTGCAGTCTGGCATCATGAACACATCACAATAAATAATTGCTCATTTATTAATCGGACTTATTATACTGGTGTAGTTTCTCATTAGCAAACAGAGGAAATCTTAATCGAAAGTCAAAACAGTGTACAGGGGAAAGTAAAGATATTTTGTTTTGACTTTTAACTGATTTCCTCTCTTTGCTAATCAGAAACTACTCCAGTATAATAACTCCTATTAATAAACATGGTCCAAGTAGACAATATAGAAACTGTTACACATACATTATATATACAGTATCATTAATAGAGAGGTTGTGGGGACAAAGTTTTCATCTCTAAAACGTGAACATCTAATGTTGAGCACCGCCATCCTGTAAGCCTAGAAGTTTGACAATGGCATTTGCAACATGCTTGATGTTCCAAATGCCAGTGTCAAACTTCTAGGCTTACAGGATGGCGGTGCTCAACGTTAGACGTTCACGTTTTAGAGATGAAAACTTCAGCCACGGCCTCTGTAATTTTATTTGTTTGTGTTCAGTTACTTTATATTCCGTTTAAAAATTTTTTTGAAATTTTTTAATAATTTGGCATTTAAAGGAATTAAATTATGTTATAAACATTGATTCCTCTGAAACATATTAAAGACAGACATTATATATAATTAATGTTGTGTGTTTCAAAGGAAAAGCATTAAAACACTGCAATCTTAACAAATCATAAGAACTAATGACATGTTTATGAACTAAACACAAATCAATATTTCAATAATTTACTCAAGTTTTTTTCCCCAGCAAGTTTAAAATGTTGAGGAAGTCAATTTCTTAGATATAATGAGTTTAAATTTTAAATTTTTGCAAATCTCTCAAAATTACACATCAACATTTGACAAATGAATTGGATTTATTAAGCACTCATACTGTATTTGCCCATATTTTCATTCCATCTGTACACAAATTCACATAATCAAAGCCATCACTTATTGGTTACAGGCCTATGAACTGCTTGTAACGTATTTGGTAGCATAACAAATTAGTTCTTTATTTGGGATAGTCACTTTCTCTCACAAATATAAGCAGTATTTAAATTTGATAGCAGAAATATAAGCTCAAACTGTTTCTGCTGCAGTAAGCAGAAGAATGAATCAAAATATCAACAACACTGGCTGTAACATCAGTGACCAAAACTGGCATGGGTTAGCCATCTTGTCATTTCTTGCATTTTGTAGAAAACAATACATTTTTACAACAATAGATTTTGTCACAGCCTAATGTTGTATACAATTTAATTATAAATACCTTAAATAGTTCCTTTGGCAATGGAGATCCGTAGAAGTTCACTTCTAATTTAGAAGGATTTTTTAGTGATTTTTCCAAACACAGTACTTAAATATAATTATAATACCTGCAAATTCAATACTTCAATATATATGAACACTGCATATATATACTGCATGTTATAAAAAATATGTAGAGTTATTTGATATAGTCTGTAGTAATTTGATGTGATAATGTCATGTTTTTTGCACATGGCAGACTGGTGCAAATGGCACAGCCAATCATAAGACGGGTTGGAAAGGTACAAAATGATTTTGTTTACACCATGCATGAAATACGGTTAAATAGACTATAGAATGAGAATTCTTTTAAAACAATTTAATTGTTTTTCTTAAAAAATAGCATAATTTGAATTTACAGGAACTCTAACAAATTGCAAAAAAATCTAACAATTTCATTGTACAAAGTATAATTCAACTTTCTACCTTTGTATTTGGAGAATAATTTTGAACAGTTTTGCATTTATTACAAGTTTTAACAATATATAAATTTAATTTTAATGGCTTCTCTTAATGTTAAATTTGTGGACAAGCTAACAAAAAGCTAATGAAATAAATGTGAATTTAAAAAGAATTTTTACTTACAAACCATTGCAATGTCGTCGGCATCTTTAACTCTCTTAATCTGAAAACAAAGTATCTTCATTTAGAAAATTATTCAAAATATCTTCATTTTGGAATTTAGTTTTTAGTGTATGTGTTGTACATTTAACTCTTTTATGATTTATTTTTAATCTTTACATATATACACACAGTAACACAGTAGAGTGTCGTTTAACCGAAAGCTTTCCATTCGGACTGTGTCGTGCTGAATTGAACGTTTTTGATACTAGATTAACTTCTAAATATAATTTTTTTTGTTTTTATATTTTTCAATATATATATATATATATATATTTTGTTTGTACAAAATAAAGAAATAATTTCTAATGATACAATAGCCACGATTATTATTATAAAAATTTTCGTTAGGCTTAAAATCGACGAAAATTCAATGCGAAGCGACACGCAATGGAGAAAAATTTCAACATGAGAAAAATTAATATATTTTTCGTATATAATCAGTTATCCGAACAACCCCAGTCCCCAATTGATTCGGATAAACGACACTCTGCTGTGTGTGTGTGTGTGTGTGTGTGTATTCATATACATACACATACACAGCAGAGTTTTTTTTTGCTTTAATATATATATATATATATATATACACACACACACACACATAGAGTTTTTTTTATTTTAAAACAGTTTTATATTATGTTTTAAAACAATGTTTTAAATTTTAAAAAATGTTTTATTACATAAATTTAGTGAATAAACTTTTTCTGACTTGTGAGCTAAATGTGAACATGGGAATGGGAAATTTTTTTCACTGTCATGGGTCATAAAAGCATGTGACACACCGACTTTTATCACTAAAAGGAGATTTTCCAACAGCACATGCCAGGACTTTTAGCAATACAGCTAATGTATTGTAGTAATACTTGGATGGTAAAAGACATTATTATTATTGTTGTTACTTGTTAAGTAAAAAATGAGTGCAGGAAGAAGGCTTGATAATATCTGGAACCAGTACAAACTAATTTCTGGAAATCCAGGAAAACTGGCATACAGGGTGCAATGAAAAATATGTAGGAAAGAAATGGCTGGATTAGTCGCTCATATGACAAAACATATTGAAGATAACCACCTACAGGATGATATACAGGAATTGCAACAGCTGGGTGAGTATTTTGAACAATTATAGTAAGCTATAGAAAAAATTAAAACTTACAAAGTTCTACCTGGGTCATAACTCAATTTATACCTATATAGATATTCTTAAGTTCTTCACCCGAGTTACATAGTTCTGCCCTCTTGGGCAGTTTACATAGCGTTACGAAAAAAACAGTCCTTTTCCAAAAATGTATGGGCTAGTATATATACATTATCATCTATGACCTATGAAAATTTTATTAATTACTTTTGCCACAAGTTTTTTATAACATTTTATTAATTAGCATATTAATTCCCTCATTGTTTTTTTAAATCAAATTAATTAATTCATTCTGAACTTTTATAAGATCGTTTTGACTTTGGTAAAATTTTAAAAAATACTATTGGATGATTTTTATGAATCAGCAGGTTTTTTTTATTCAGTAGAATATTTTATATATACCTTTTTTCAGTTTCTTCCCTATTTTAATAGCATAAAAATCAGAAATTTTGTGTTATACTGTGAACTGGTTTGTAAAGAATGTAAACTGCACGTGTGAATTTTCACGCCTGTCAAATGAAAGAATAACAATCCCTGCAGCTATATTTATCTAATGAAAGCATTTTTTGGTTGTTTTAAATTTTTCGTATAGTTTTTTGGGGTATTTATTCCCCGGCAATTATTTCAGCTGTCAGATTCACTTTTACATGGAAATAATTATTTAATATATAAAAAATCAATAGATGGAAAGTTTTCCAAGCGGAAATTAATTAGGCCTCAGAAACTAAAGTCAATAGTATAAAATTATATACAGTATTGTAATCATTGTGAACTGAACATAAAAAAGTGTGTAAATTATTAGACTCATGCATAAAGTGTATTATTTTTGGTTCTTATCCTAAAATGTATCATTTTATATTGCACTGGTCTGACTTCAGTCTAATAATTTTCAGACATCTGTATATAGTAGTAATTTTAAAAACATACATCTAATTAGTAATTATTGTTTCTATATTTATCATTTAGATTAGCAAGAGTCAGGAGCCTGAATCTGAGACCAGTGGGAAGTGCTCCGCCACCACTTCTGGCTCCACTAGTGGCACTGGCACTGCATCCCAAAGCAAAATAAAATTGCAATGCATTGATTCATTTATTGTGAAAATGTCAACTAATCAAAAAATGCAATTGAATCTCCAATGTGCAAAATTTACATATGCCACCAATTCAGTCTTTACTCATGTAGAACACCCCGAATCTATAAAATTTTGTCAGATGTTGCAACCTGGATATGACCCTCCACACAGAAAGGAAATTGGGGGACCCTTACTGGACACTGTACACAATTCCATTGAGAATGAATCAGCTGATGAGTTAAAGGATATTACAGTCTGTATGGCTATTGATGGATGGAGTAATATACATAATGAACCAGTGATTTGTGTCTGTGTGACTGATCCTAATGGAACAGTTCATTTGATTGACTCAGTTGATACAGGTGCAGAATGGCACACATCAAACTACTTAGAAATTATTGCAACTGCAGCAATAAAAAAATGCAATCAAAAGTATGGCTGTAAAGTAAGAAGCCTGGTAAGTGACAATATGAAAAAAATGAGAGAAACATTAGCAATGACAGAAAATATAGATATTGTCACTTATGGATGCTCTGCTCATATTTTAAATTTACTGGCTCAAGATATCAACATTAAAGAGGTTAAAGTTTTCAATCACCTAAACACACTACTGAGCATTGTACATTTCTGAAAATAAGAAATTCTTCAAGCTGAAGAAGCCACTGCTGTCAATCCTGTTTTGGTTTTGTACATGCAAATCTTAAAAATGCCATTTCATAAAGAAACATTTAAAAATGTTGTATTTTATATTAAATAAAACATTCTGTACATTCTTGAGTCTTACACTGAAGTTTTTCTGATTTATTTTTCTATTTTACTAGATCCCAGTGTTTTATTTCAAAAAAAAAAAAACCATGTTTTAAATCATGCCAAACCTAGTAATTAGAATTAAGAGTATGCTATTTAAGTTTAACAAGATTTACAATGCTGTAGCTAGATGTATAAGTCTAATGTATGCAGGACAGACTGTGTTTGAAAAATTCCTAAGAATCCAATCAACAGTCAAATCCACTCACTAGATATGGCAAGTAGTCACCTTAAAATTATTGCACACACTGACTGCTGAGTTATTTATTGTTCAAGTGATCAATTATCACTTGAACAATAAATAAATTTGAGATTGATTGAAAACTATTTTGGAATGTGCTCTCAATTATTATTTATCCAATTTTGATAGGAAATAAATGTGATGAATATCATTAATCAGTTTTGAAATAATTATTTTCTTTATTATTGATATAGAAGAAAAGGTATAATTGTTTAATTCTTTGTATGTAAATGAATTATAACTTTTTGTAGTTTTTTTTGTAAATGTACATAGAAATTTGTTATTGTGCACAAATTGTATGGTTTGGCAACTAAACATTAAAGTAATATAATTTTTTTTTATTTATAAAAATTGGTTTAGTAAAATAAATTAAATTGATTTTAATAAGTTTACCTAAGTCCTAAGAAATTAATATTTTAAATTTATTTTGGTTGCTTTGTTACAAAATGTACTCCACATGTACAGTGTTGCAAAAAAAAAGTGTTCTTCCTGGAAATAGGTGATAGAATTTTTAGAGTAACATAATTGCAAATTTGCAACTTATCAAAATATTCAAGGCTAAAGTTTTGCCAAATGAAGCTACTACAGGATGGACTGCTGTTACACACCTCCCAACTGTTGACCTACGACTGAAAATTGGAGTTGGTGAGTGGTGTTGGCATAAAGTGGTCACACATGACCTTGGCAGTATTGCTTGTAATTTACTGAATAAAATTCAACAATTTTAAACTGTATGTAGTAATCAGTAAAAACGTTTTTCAAAGTAATTAATTTTCAACTTTTGCAAGGATTCTTTGGAAGGACAGATTGAAAAGCAATCACAAAAAGCTTGTCATTGCAGTTATTTCCCCCCTCTAAACTGGCAACACTGGGATTTTAAAGTAAGTCATTTTTGTTGCAACTTTAACCTCAAATATTTGGTAACTATTGCAAATTTGCAAATACATTACAATTTATATTTGCAAATACATTGCAATACTCTACATTTTTGCTTAGCTCAATAAGTTCTATCATCCACTTCCATTAACAACACACTTTTTCAACACCCTGTATTTGACATTTCCTTCATGTCGAATCATTTTCTACTTGTTAAAGTTAATATCATTTCACATCAGTCATAAATTTAGATACATTTAGAATCCAATTATAATTTCTTTCCAATTAGATTTACCTTGTAATAAGACAAATCTGACTGAAAAGAAATTATACAGTCAAACCTGTCTATAACAGAACCTGTATACAGCAAAAACCTATCATTAACAGAAAATTTCTTCAGTCTCTTGAAATTTTTGCAAAAAGTAACATGAAATTAACCTGTATATAGTAGAACCTGTCCAACACAGAAACGAAGAGGAAAATCTGTATCTTTATCTGATTTAACACAAATCTAACAAGAAGTTTACAAGCCTAGCAACCATAAAAAAGTCAAAAAATACACATACCCAATACATACAGTTTCCCCAAAAATAAGACAGCGTCTTATATTAATTTTTGCACCCAAAGATGTGATAGGTCTTATTTTCAGGGGATGTCTTATTTTTTCGTATGGTATGGCGGTTTCCAACCATCAAGGGGAACTCACCACAGCACACTCATACAGCACAGCAGTGACAGTGTATGTTATGGCGGCAGGCCTCTCAATGCCTTGCCTGCACATTTACAAATGACAGCCACAGAAGGAAACATCAGAGTTGGTGGTAGGTGATGGTCTTCATGTCCTGCATGCAGCTGCTCTACAATGGACGGTAAAGGAAGGGGACAATGGCGGCAGGCTAAAAAGAATCACAGCTGCATGCTCTGGTGTTCTGTTCAGCAGGCGTACTTCAAAACAAAAACTTTGCTAGGTCTTACTTTCAGGGGAGGCCTTATATTTATCAATTCAGTAAAACGTCTACTAGGTCTTATTTTCGGGGAAACACGATAATAGCAAAATACGATTACTGTATTACAGTAATTTTATTGGGGTATGAACTGAAAGTTTTTGTTTATTTTTATTAACAGCTGTTTTTACTTAACTTATAATTAAATCACATATTTATGTTTTCTTCTATAATCAGAAACAGTGTTTTGTAATTATAACTTAATTATAAGTTGTGAAATCTAACATATTATTCTGGATGTGAGATTATACAATCTCACATCCTTGTTTTGAAGCTTATTTTGAACTTTTTTACATCACATTTCATTTGAATAAAATCAAGTCAAAATGTCTGCAGATAAAATGCACATTAAGCATATTATGCATGCTTTTTAAGTTTCGTAAAGGATATCACACTATACAAACAGTAAAAAATACTCTTACTTTGTATGGAGAAGATGCTTCTAAACTCAATGTGTCAGATGTGATTTTGAAAGTTTTGTTCAGGAAATTTTGAACTAAAAGATATAAAACGTATGAGCCCCCAAAAGCTATTGAAGAGAAATTGCAGGAAGAAATTGTTGAAGATTGACGAATAATAACTCATGAATTTACAACAAATCTTAGTGTGTCACAGACGTGTATTATTGAAACATTACATCCACTTGAAATGATTGTAAAACATGCTGATGATTGTGTTCTGAATGCAGTTTTTTTTTATCATCTATGAAAAAAAAAACAAACTGAAATTGAGTATAATTTTGTCTGACAAAAGTAGGCAGCTCTAAGGTTTTATTTTATTTTTATATTGGTTATTCACTTTTATCTTAGAAAACTTTTTTATGGATGAAATAAAAAAAATTAAAGTTAAAATAAAAATATTTGATATTAATTGAAAATTTGTTCTAGTGGGTGGTGATTGTTTGATCGAGTACCGAGGTACCACTATATTGAATTAATGCGATTTTGATATATGCGGCAACATCAAGAAATTAATTAATTACATTAATCTAGGGATACCTTTAGTAAGTAACTCGTATATAGCAGAAACCTGTCTACTATGGAACAGTTGTTCAGTCCCTTGGGATTCCATTATAGACAGATTTGACTGTAATTGAAATTCTTTGTATCTGTAGCTAAAAAGTTAGTGGAACCCCATTTATCCAATTATAAAACAATCTCTGTCTCAAAGATAGACATAAGGAAAACCTATAAATGGAAAAAAAAAAAAAAAAAAAAAAAAATCAATTTCCTAATTATATTCTTGCCTGAGTTTGTTTCCTATGAATCGGCACATGATGTTCATTGTTATGTATTCTGAGGGAGTGTTCTTTGAATTTACTTAATATTCTGTTTAACCTTTTCTAATCTTTAAAGATTTTCAATTTTAAAAATTGCTACTTTCTGTTTGAATGAAAATGCTGTGCTTCTCGTGGCAGTCAATGTGTTAATTAATAAGTTTGTAACCTCTCTAATTATTCACTCAACACCCTAAAGCCTCTATTGTTTCACTGCATTTCATTCATCTTCAAACATTTGTGAAATAAAGTAAACACTGCAAAATGATGTCTAAAGAAAAAAGTGGTTGTTATGTTGGGGAAGACTATAGAAACTGTGTTATTTATGTTGTTAACGATTTTTCTGGATTATCCGGATTTTGGTCATCTGAATCAGACCGAGTCCCGTTTGACCCAGATAAATGGGGTCCATTGTACAATTAAAATTTTAATAATCTAAACAAAGTTCTCACCTTTAATCTCTTAATAGCATTTTTTCATTTATTGTAACATATTTGTTAAGATACAAGGGCTATCTAGAAAGTAACTTCTGTTTTCAAGTAGCAATTTGAATAGAAGGCATAATGGTATCATGTTTGCATGGGAATTTAGCATAATTCTTTAGGCATCTAACACCAGTAGAATGAAATTCATATCATTGTTACTTGCTCAACAATGGCTATTCAAAATGTATGTTGCAATTGACAATCCTGCCAACTGTGATGTAAGTTATAAAATTTAGCCAAAAGCTGTAGAGCAGTTGAAATCCATCATCAGCTTTGCAAAGTTTATGGAGATGAGTGAGAATGGTGTAAGACAATGGTGCCATATGTTAAAATGCAACCAGACCAATGTCCACAATGAAGAGAAAAGAGGTCAGTGATTGTGACAACAGATGAACTGGTTGAGAAAATTGATGAAAAGATTCAAGAGAACACACTGATTCATTATTTCAGAGATTTCTGGTGTGTTTCCATGAATCTCACACACAGTTCTTCATGAAGCGATCACTGAAACATTAAGCTACTAAAAGTTTGGTGCGAGGTGGGTGTTTAAACTGCTTTTAGAAGAGCATAAGAAACAATGTTTGGAGTCAACATTGACTTTCCTTGAGTGTTACAGTGATGCTTTTCTGGATAAATCATTAAGGGTGATGAGATTTGTGTCTTGTACATAAATGCATAAAAGAAGGAAAAAAACAATAGCCATACTCACTCACCAAAAACTAAAGAAGCATTGGCAAATTTTGTCTGCCAGGAAAGTTGTGGTAATACTCTTTTGGGACAAAAGAGGAGTGCTGTTATTGGAATTGATGAAAAAAGGCAACAATCAATTCAGAAGATTATATGACACATTAAAGAAGTTGAGGAAGACCATTCAGAACAAATGTCGTGGCATCTGAGCCCTGGGATGGTTTATTTGCATAACAATGCCTGCCGACATACTGCCCTGCATGTCCAAATTCTGCTACAATAATTCAATTGGGAATTGCTTAATCACTGTCCACACAGCCCTGATTTGGCACCTAGCAATTACAAACTTTTCACACAATGAAAAAATAATTTGTATTGCAATGCGTTGACAATGACAAGAGTTGCAGTTCAGTGTTAGGATGTGGCTTCAATTAAAGGTAAGAGAATCGTATAAAGATGAAATAGAAAAGCTTGTTAATTTCTATGACAAGTTCCTCAATTTAACTGAAGATTATGTTTAAAAACAATCAAAATGTTACAGTTTTCTACTGTATAATAAAATTTTTTTAACTGTATTGATGTTATTTCAATAAACAAATAGAAGTTACTTTTCAGATAGCTCTTGTATAATGATTGAATTTCTATAAAATGTTTCTTTGTGTGAAAATTTTTTAAAATTTAATAAGACAATATACATTTATTTGAAAAATGAATTTTACAATTTAAATATTTGTTTGTGTATCATTAAATGGTTGAGTGTTATAATGAAGATTCATGTAATAAAATCAGTTATTTAGAACTGTAAAAACTTGCATAAGTATTAGTAAAAATAATATATAAACTCACCTGTTCTCTATATAAACTGATATCTTCAAAAGACTTGGTATTATTCACTGCAAATACTAAAAGAAAGCCTTCTCCAGTTCTCATATACTGATCTCTCATTGCACTAAGTTAATTATAATTGTTATTTTAATATTCAATTTTTCAACTACAATTAATTATAAATTCTTACCTATATTCCTCTTGTCCAGCAGTATCCAATATATCAAGTAAACAAGTCTCTCCATCTATAACAACTTGTTTTCTATAGGAATCCTCTGTATAAAATAAATTCAGATATGAAATAAAATTTACATTTATTCATTTGTTTAATTTAATTTATAAAACTTTACATAAAATTTATTTTGCAAAATGTATTTTCACATCTGAGTAATAATAATAATAAGACATTATATACTTAATTTACTTCAATTTAGTTCATAAAGTTTCTAGTCAATAGATATTATTTATAATTCACTAAATTTAAAAAAATATAAAGATTATGATTTTGAAAATGTTTTAATCTTTTTCACTATTTTCTGTTAAAGTATACTTAACAATTGTAATTTAAAATAGTTCTATTGCTACCAAGTGTGATTTTATAGCAACTAACTTTTGTATAAATTGAAAGTAAATTTCAAAAAATATATTTTTTTCAATATTTTACTATGTAGTTAACATTTTCATTACTCAAAGTAACATAATATACATAACTTACCAATTGTTGGATCATACTCATCCACAAAACTAGAAAAAAAAAATTAAAATTTGTTAAAATTTTTTAATTTGAAAATTTAAATTATAAATTAAACAAAATGTACCATAGAACTGCAAAGAACTAGCAAAGAACTGTGATGTACCATAAAAACCAAAACTACATTGAAAACAATTTTCAAACATGAAAAGAAGACATAACATTTGGTATAATGCAAAGGAATAGAATACAAGGTTATTACAAATGAATCATTGAGTTTTACAGTCCCGTAACTTCAAAGTATTGAGTTGGATTGCTCATTCCAGACAAAGCGAAAGATAAACTCTCCAAATTTGAAAAACACATGCAAAGATTTTCTTGCAATACACCAGGTATCGGCACAATGTCCATTGTCAAAATTGTGGCTATGCAGCAGAAGGCATTTCCAATGACCATCTTCCAGCAGGATGGAGCTCCATCTAATTAGCATACTGAGGTACAGTACATCGATACCCAAATGCAAAACTTCGACACTGCTGGATTGAACACTGCAGTAACTGACTTATCACTGTACAGATGCCTCCCAGATCATGAACCTCATACCTTGTGATTTTTTTTCTGTTGGGGTATGTAAAGGACAGTGCATGTGTTGCCATTATCCATATCTTTGGCAGAGCTCTGGGACTGCATTATCACTGCAATAATGACTGTCCAGGGAAATGTACAGTTTGTCCTACTGTAGCATTACTGCTTGAACATGTGTCATGTTACCAAAGAAACACACACAGAACATCTGCAGTCCTATAACACAAAATTGAACAGTTTCTAGTTCTTTTAATGTATCACTTATTGTTAAATTTGAATTATTATTGGAAATACAACTGCTTGAAATCTGACAAGTAATTTGTAATAACCCTGTATATTCTACATTCTGAAAATTGAAAACTTGGAATAAATAAAATCAACAAGCACCAACTGAGAAAAAATAATGAAATTAATTGACCAGTCATGTAGTAAATGGATGAATGAGAATCAAGTAAAAAGAAAAAATGAGAAAAATAAATGACAACTGGAGAAAACAAAACCATATAGAAAAACAATCATTATAATTAATTGTAATCATATGTTCATATTATGCACAAATTTTCAATGTAATAGCTTATAAATTCAAGAATTCTATTTTATATTTCAGTTCTTGAATTCATAAAACAATTTTTTCATATTTAATTCAGTATTACTTTGCTTAAAATCCATATGAAAAAAATTTCAAGATATTTTATATCCATGTAAAATCATGTACCGCAAACATTAAATGTAAAATTAAACACTAGAACAAAGCATTTAATAAAACATTTATAATTAAATACTTTGTTTTATGTATGTATGTATGTATGTATGTACATTACAATAAAAATTAATTAATACTTTTTTCTGTTATATCTTAAAATTTATTAAAATGCAACATAAAATACACATTTGAAAAGAATAAAGCCAACTCCACACATTTGGTATTCGCCAGTTGTCGAATAAGTGCCTATTTGTCTTCTTTGATTTGGCACAATACATCAACAAGGAGTGGGAACTGGCAAATACCAAACATTAATCCCAAGTAAATCGGCCACATTACTCAGTACTGGCCAAATGTTTTCATTTAGCATGCATGTCAGCATTTGATAAATACCAAATGTGTGAAGCCAGCTTAAGATGTTCATACTTGTCATATTGTATTTATTGTATTCTTAACAAGTGTAATCTGAAGAAAGTTCAAATGATTTTAGCAAAATATCGTTGAAAAATTTATGAATCATTAATAAGATGAGTAAAAACACCTCTTAACACCAAAAAGTCAGTTTATTCCTAGCGATGTATTTTGGTGTGCGCGTTAGTATATTGCAATTTAACTGTGATTCATTATTATATACATACAGTAGAATACATATATGAAAATATAGTTATAAAATGATGGAAGTAAAACTAAATCTTCCATTCTGCTATCGGAATAGACAGTGGGCTCAATTATTTTAGATATCTCTTTTGTTGTGGTAATTTAAAAAATTATAGGCTTAAATATGTTTAGATTTATACATTTACATTTGTAAACCCTACGATTTCTGATATGTAAACACATTTACTTGGTGTTAACAAACTGTATTCGTTCATCTTATTGTATTATTTCATAAATACTTTGAACTGTTTTGAATATAAAACTGACTTTTGTATTTAAATGCAGGATTTATACTGTTTATATTTATAGAAATGTCAAGTAAAGGTGATATTCACCTATCAGTGATAAGCAGATTCAAATATCTAGTGACAATAAAGTAATCTCTAAATACCACCAGAATGCCATTTACTAAATACTATTTAAATATCAAAAATATTTGGAAAATAAAACAAGTATAATTGTTGTAAGGCTATTTCAAAGAATTTTCATACAAAATAATTTAACAGAAAACAGTTTTTATGATTACCTTAAGGAAATTGTTTTTATAATTACATATTTTAAAACTGAGCTTTACTGAAGAATGTTGCATGACAATATTTACATAAAAACATTTTTAAAACCATAATGAAACAAAACAAACGTATAAATTAATATAAATTTGAGCATTTCAACAAATCCTCATAAAAGATAAATTTAAATTTTATTATCAGCATTATATATGTCATAATTACTTTCTTAAATAAATTTATTATATTAAAAATGTGTCAACATATTACTAAACTTTTAAGATAATGCTAAGGATTTATATTATAAATCATAAAACAATGCAATATGTAATTTTTTTTAAATGAAAAATTATATATTATGTTAAAGATTAGTGATAAGTGAGAGAACCTTTAATAAAACATCTTATCTTTTTTCCAAATAATATTAGATATAAAAAATAAACTACTAAATAATGTAGAATTTTATCTAAAATATTCCCGAAAAATTTATTCATTCTTCACACATACTAGACATTTTTTTACTTTTGCAATCCTGAAGGATTTTTTTTACAATTCTTTGAGATTCAAAAATACTTTATTGACTTCCACTAGTGGGTTTAATACATTAAAAATGTTTTCGGCCTAGTCATGGGCCTTCCTTGGTTAGAATCCACAGGAATGGAACAAAACAGATTGAATATAAAACTAGCATTATAAAATTAATAGAACAAATTACAAATTTAAAAGTTCTAAATTTAAACAAATACAATATGTAAAGTTTAAACATTTAATGCAAAAATTACCTTTTATTTTTTAATTTAAATGTTGGCAATAGAGTTTTTTTTTAATATTTAAACTTTATTGTATTCATTTAAATTTAAACTTTCAAATTTGTAATTTGTATTTTGTTCTCTCTTAATTTTAGAATGCTAGTTTTGTATTTGATCTGTTAGTTTGTTCCATTCTTGTAGATTTTACGAGGAAAGCCCGTGAATAGGTCAAAAATGATTTTAATGTTATAAACTCACTGTTGGAAGTCAATAAGGTGTGTTTTTGGTATCTCATTGTCTTACATCCAGCTTTGAGAATATTTGAACTACGATTCTTTGATAATATATTTTTTAACTTTAAATTTCGCCAAAAAAAAAGCTATACCAAAAATAAATCTCCAGAAAAAAATAACTCAAAATTTCTGGAAATTTAATATACTTCTGCATCTTATTATTTTATAAAGTAATTTATTTAATTACAGGGAACATTTAAATTGGTTTTTGTTAATTTTATTTTCTGATAAAGTTTAATAAAATAAAATAGTAATAAACAAGCAACTTACTGATTTTGAATGAGTTGAATTGTTAAGGCACTTTTTCCTACACCACCAGCTAAAAAAATATAAATATATTAGTTTAACAAGTGATATTTATCTATCATATTAATTAACTAGAACAATACTGAATAACAGTGCTAAACATTATAGTATTAGAACAGTGCTGAATAATCTACATAATATTTTATTTAAACAATCATTTGAACCCTCAAGGATGAGTTAGAAAAGCTCGAAAGCACTAGAGACATCTTAAAAATAAAACAGGAGCTATATATAAATGTTACTTGGAATAATATTGGATTGGACTATCATTACTTTTGCAATTTGCAAAATCAGATATAAAACTTTATATTACAGAAGAGTTTTCCCATACAGAATGCTAGTCTATAACAGCATTCACGATACCGAGTTTGATGTCAGAATTACTCGAGCAAAGAACTATATTTAAAACTACAAAAAATTTAAGAGTAATAAAGACCTTAGTTGAAAAATAATATTTGGAAAGAACTTAAACCAATTCCTGTACAGTAATGTCATAGAGCAAGTAAAACTAATGTCATATATAAAATTTTATAAATACAAACTATAGGCTATTTATTGATTGATTTTGCTCAAATAATTGTAACTATAAATATATATATATAAGCTTACAAGACCACTTGGAGATATTAAATCTTTTAAAGAGGTCATTTTAAGAAAAACACATTTTAGCTTTTCTAAAACCCTCTTCAGTTAAATGGCCATGATTTTCTTAGCTTTATTTTGAAATAAAAAAAATTATTTGTATAAATATAAACTACTTTATAAAATAACTTAAAAATAGTTCCCATTTTCTAATGCATTGTTATATTTCTACCATATTTATAAGGCTTTTCATATGAAGTTTAAAAAAGTACTTAGAAAAAAAAATCAGGGTTTGATTTGAATAACAATTTTTTTTAACTTAATAGAAAATTATTTCATATTTTTTCCAATTTCCATGGAAATAAACAGAGGATAAAGATCTGAATATTTGTTTTCTACTTCCTATCATTGAATATTTTACACTCCTAGGATAATGTGAATAATTTTTAAAAACTGCTAAATATTTAATAACTCATTAATTGATAATATTAATTATATTATTAAATTTAAAAAGAGGAAAAATGTTTTGAAGCAAGATCATTACATATTTAATGCTCTAAATCCTCCTGCTTTATATCTTTAAATCCTCTAAGTCATTCTTTAGTTACATATTTCTAAATTTAAAAATTAAATAACTTAAGTTAAATACAATTTAGTGAAACCTATATATTTTACTTAAAGATATTAATGTGCTATTTGTAATAAAATGTTCTAATTAAGTAAACAGTCAAATTTCCCAATTAATATTATAGAGGTTTGGGTATTTACTAACTTGATCATCATTAGTATATTTATATTTGACACTGAAAACAAAAATCACATAAATGCTAACTGAAGTTTTTTCATTAATAAGATAAAATTAGTCAATGAGTTGCAAGTTTTATAAAGTTTAAAAATGAATAATTTATAATTTTTTCTCTTGCACTTTCTATATACTCTTGAAAAATAACATTTGCAACTATAATTAAGAAATATAAACAGGAGAACATTATTTTTGATGCAGGTTACAATATAATTATGTAATTTTTTAAGAGATAATTACCAGAATTCATTAAAAGTATATATAATTTTTTCCTTTATTTGACATCCTCTTTTCTCTCTGCTATTTCCTACTGATGTCATTCATTTAACTTCTTTCTAATATCTTGGATCCCAAATATTTTTTCAAATGATATTCTGCAGGTAGTTTAACATAATTGTTTTGATTCTCGTCATATGTCTCGTCACTAAGGAAACACTAATTTCATAACATGATTTTTATTTTCATTAAATTATACTCATTGTTAGTTCTTTTTCATTACATTTTAATAATAAAAGCGATATGATACTTAAAACTGAAATGCCAAATGTGAATTGAAGGCTTAATTAACTCAATTAACCATTCAAAAGTCTAAACGTTCTTGGAACTAATTAATTCATAATGAAAAGCCTTTAAGAAAGCAGTGAATGGTAGTTTAAAACATTTAACGTGTTTCTAATTTTTGTATCATACTCGTCTGCTAAATATTGCTACTAATACTTTATGTAAGGACTTCATAATAGATGTAATTAGCTAAATATGTTATTTCTAATTAAACAAAGTTTTGTAGAAATCAAAAAGTATAGAACGAATTTATTTTTATTTTGTTAAACTTTTTATAATATCAATTTTTTTTTATTAATAATTTAATGTAAAATGTAAAGAATACATGCTTATTCAGTAATGACTATTCTGAAAGTTATCAAAGATTACAAATGTTTTTAAAGCCAAACAATTACCAGATTATCAATTTATATTAAGGCTAATTATTTTATGTAGCCCAATAATCCAGACTGTTTGGCTTTAATTAAAATTCAGGTTATTGAACTGAATTTTTATACATATACATACACACAGTGCTCGGATGAAGCGATACTGGTTGAAAGCTGCAGAGGGCTATGAATGCTTAAGTGGTCCCTAGCACACCGTGAGTGATCTTTATGGTTATAAAAATGATTTTACATTAAAATAACACAAAATGCTAATTCTATACTTACTGCAATCAAGTTTTCAATTCATATCAAATATCTCACTAAACATCCTTTTAATATAATTTAAGAAATATATTCTGAATTAAGGAATGATAAAAAAAAAATTATTATTTAAACTAATTTATGCATGTTTTGTTAATGTTAACAGACACTGAAAGTAATCCAAAATAATAAAATTTAACAAATGTATATGTGACAGAAGTACCAAGTCAAGATACCTATGCCAGGACTGACACCACCGCATCCTTAAGGACACAAAAATCACAATGACCATTAGTTTATTGTTCTCAAGCATACAAGTTTTGTAAGTGATTGTGTTTGTGGGCAGTCAGATTCTGGATGGAGGAGGTCCAAGAGACAGTGTAACGGAAGGAATTGCACTCCACTACAGATTAAACTAAACAAATACCTGTTTATTTACATAGGATTTACATATTGATTACAATGAAGATCAATATAACAAGACATTATAAGCATATCATGGCTTGTCTCTAACGCAAGAGAAAGTTTGCACTTGGGTGCAAAATGATAAATACTTGTTGTTGTATGAATGTTGTACAAAGGCAGACACTTGAGGGTCAGGACACGATACGCTACAATAAGAGGATGTATTTGGCTCCTCGCAGGTAGGATCTGGATTCGTCTAAGCAGAAGGATGAAACTGGCACCATCAGGTAGGATCTGGATCAAGGTAGCAATCCACCATAGTCAATATCAAAAGGACCTAGTTAGGCTATCTGGCACCGATAATGAACTTCTTGGCATCATCCGATCCTCTGTTTTCTCTTTGGAGGTCCTCCCTTTTCACATATCTATACTCTGCGAATTGGTACTCTGTAATCTGGAAAACAGTATCCTCCCTGTGTTACAACATGATATTTTGGTATATGCAAGATACGTGGACGATATCTTTATCTTGTGGAAAGATAATCGCAACACCAAACGTTTTATAGATCTAATGAATCGTAACCCTTATGGTCTAACTCTAGAATTGGAACATCAAAAGTTGTAGCAGCGTTAATTTTTTGGATCTAACTATAACATGCGTAGGAGGGGAAATCCGAACCAATATTTATCATAAACCGACATCTCTCCCAATCAGTATCCCTAAGAACTCGGCGGATCCTGAGCATATCAAAATGGCAATATTTCGCTCTTGGATAAAGAGGGCACACACGCATTGCACGGACATTTCTGATACAGTTAAAGAACTACAATATATCCAAAGAACAGCTTTGCAGCATGGCTACAGAGGAGAAAAAATAGATGCTCTCATCAAGAAAGATCGTAACCTGGCACGTGGGAGGAATAGAAACCAACAAAAAGAAAAAGTGGTACTCAATTACATACCTTTTCTTAAGCCATGTGTTAAGAGGATTTCCAAAAGTAAGAACTTGCAAATTGTTTATTGACGCAATCCCACTATATACAAGCTATTAAGAAATGACAAGATGAATTATGATTGTAACTCCTTAACAGGAATATACTCAATACCGCTAAGGGACCATAGGTTCGACTCTAAATTAGTATATATATATATATATATATAGGGGCAACGGTGAGGAATTTAAAAAAGAGGATTAATGAACATAAGCGGTCGGTGAGCAAAGCAGTTGATAGTATAGTCCTTGCCAATTATGCCAAGCAACAGGGCATCACGGTCTTTCGGGACCAAGCCTCTATCATCAAGTCTACTAGATCGAAGCATGCGATAAAATTTTTGGAAAAATTGGAAATCCACAGGGCACAGAAGAGCACACATTGCATCAACTATAGGGATGCTGATGGGCTTTCCACCGCTTGGAAGTCTTATTGTGATGGGTTGGTGTAATTGTAAAATTAAGATAATCCTGGATTATCTTTGTTTATAATAATCCTAGAGTATTTTATTTTGTTTACTTTAAGCTATTGTTAATTTTTGTATTTTTCGCATTTATTGACGATTATTTAAAATTTAATTTACGTAATATTTGTTTGAATTTCACATTCGATTTAAAGAAAGTAACTGATGATGGCCGCTTAATGCATTTGAAAACATTCTTAATATTAAAGAATTTGTGCTGAAGTTTGAATGGTTATTTTATGTTATTGATTTTTCAGTAAGCAAGTATATATTTATTTACTACACTCATCTTCTATTTAACAGAATATTGTGAAAATTATATAAATCTTTAAACAAATGTGAAACATTTTAGAGGCTAATCTGTCAAAAATTATCTTAAATAAAACTGTCTTTTTATCAAGTGCGGGCTCTCACATATAACTTAAAAATCTAATAACAAGAAATATTCTCAAACCTGTTTACTAACCTTAAAATATTTACAATGAATAATTTGACAGTGAAACCTCTATTCACCAATTTAATTTCTCTCCTCACAAATTCAAATAAGTTTCATGGATTTGTTCCAAATACATATCTTAAAAAAAAAAACACACACTAATTTTTATTTTATTAGCTAAAAAATTTATTCTAGAATAATATTGTACACTTCAAGCAATTATTGAATAATATGAATGTGTATTTTGTATAAAGATTAAAATTTTATTGCATTATTTGTTAATGTCCTTATGTTTATATGCAAGTTAAGGTAGAAAAACTTTCAACCTTACCCACTGCTTCATTATTTTAATGCTATAGGTGTGTATCTGAGAAAGGAAACAAATTATGTAATTCATTCTTTTTTTTTTACTAATCCTTAATCTGCAATGTATTTCATTCAAATTATATGATAAAACTTTTTAATATGTTTCACAACTATCTTGTACCAATGCACAATGTCTCCTATACTATTATATATATAAATATAAAATCAGATGTCATTTTCTAAATAAACTTTTTATCTTAAAATTAATTATAAAATTTTTATATACAATAATTAAATTGTTAGCTAATTACTAAGTAATGCACATATCTAGATACAAATAGTGAAAATAACAGAAGTGAGTAGAGGAGGAGAAAGATCTCTAGCATTACATGCTGATTCATGTATCAGACAATGAATCAACACAGTTCAATTTTATTCTGAGAAACTGACAGTCAATTAACATACATCTAACACAAATTATTCTTTACTCTTTAAGTGACTCATTTTCTCAGAAAATAATTTACTCAAACCAATTAATATTAGAGTGGGATTTCAATATCCAACCAATATCTGAATTGTATTATGAAGATACTTCAAATTATCTAGAGAATAAATTTTTTTCAGAAATGTACTTAACCACATTTCTGGGTAAAGAGCACAACTTGTTCTTGACCTTCATAGAAATATTCTGTAAAAATTCCCTCTAATTTGTCTTGGAATTTTCATCCCAGTTCCTCTAAGAAGTTTCAAATTTTTGAGAATTATTATTGTTAAGAAATCCAAACTTCGATCAGAAAAAAATTAAATTACAAATACATTATCTGCTTATGGCAAAAAATAAATAAATATTTGTCATCATATTTCCAATGACCTTTTTTAAATTTAACATTAATATTTCAATACTTAATTAGTAATATATATCAGTCAAATTCTTACAAAGATATCTACAAACTTATTTTGTTAAGATAATTATGACTTAAGGTTGAAGAGCAGAAAAACTATTTTTGACCTATATTGCACTCCACTAATATATAAATAACTGTTGTTTGCAGTTGGCATTTGGGATTTTGCAGCACTAGACAAGATCAGTTTGTCCAATAAAAAAGAAAGGCATTAAAAAATAATCGTAGTTGTAATTTTAGAAAGCTAAGTAATTATTTTTTTAATTAAAAAAATTGATAATGCCAAGCTTGGAATTTGATCACTAATTAATAAACAAGGATATTTGTGAGGAATAATCAGATTTAATTTGCCCTTTCAAAGAGTACTACTGTATCTCATCAATTGCAAATTATTTGCAATCTATTAACTGCAAATGATAATGACATCTGTTTAATATAATTTGACCTTTGTCTTCGTACAATCAACAAACTCCACAAGACTACTTTGGTGTTAGTATTCTTCTGTAGTTTTCACAGAAAATAATGTATATTAAAGAGAAGAGGAAACATATTTTTAAATAAAAATAATTAAATGAAGTTATGATTTTTAAATATTTAGTTTCAAACTAAATAAATTTTGTCTAAACAATTCCTAATCTGATTTCATTGATTAAGCCAAACAATCTTGTCGAAATGATCGGACTACTTTTGGACTACATTAATAATTGTTAATTAATTTGACTAGAGATGGGTGGTTAAGCCATCATCTCATTAATTTTAATAATTATAATAAATTAATTTAGAACTGGCAATGCATCCACACAATAAGCAGGAGTTGCAGATTCAAGAGAAAAGATTTGGCCAGAAGTGGGACTTGAACCCACAACTCCCGCTTACCATGCGGGTGCACTGCCAGTTCTAAATTAAATTAAATATATTATAATTGTTAAAATTAATAGGAGATAGTGGCTTAATCATCTACCTCTATCAAATTAACTAATTAATTATTAACATAGCCCAAAAATAGTCCAATAATTTCAGCAAGATTGCTTGGCTTAATAAACTTTGTCTTATTTAATAAAAGAATGAATGTGTCTTATTATATTTTAATTAAATTTGATAAACCATCAAACGAACACAGATATTTCATATTGCTGACTAATACTCTTAAACATCCATTATTGCCCTAATTAAGACTAATGAATTATTTGCATGATTTGGATATCAAACTAAAAACTTTTAAAAGAGTAACAAAAAACAATTGTCAAAAACTGACATTTAAAATTTTGTTGTTTTGGTGAATTTTAAACATTATCTAGAGTTGAAATTAAAATTGTAATTTCTAATTATATTCTACATTTTTGAAATCATACTCTTTGTTTTGTTCAAAAAGTCCTTTTTTCTTTTGAGTTGATTATTCATATTCTGTAAGTACATTTTTTTTTACCACAAACTGAAATTTCTTTCTAATAAAATCATTGATTTTATTAGAAAGAAAAAAAATGCATGTTTTTTTTATATTTTTCTTATACTTACTTATGAAATGCTAAAAATACATATTAATTATATTAATAAATACCTAAAAGCTGGATATAAATAATAAACATACACTGAATAATTGTAGAAAAACAACTCTTTTACTAGCACACATTAAAAGTGGAAAGATTATAAATGTTAAAGCTTTGGTTTAATAGAACAAGGAAATGCCACACATGGGCAATCTTCCAAGGAAGGCTGCCTCTTGACAAGCTTTTTCTTAATGGGAATTGGCCTCTATTTAGATGTTATATATGCAAAGAAAATCTGAAAACTTCATATGGCCAACCCATTGTCGAGGTAAGAACCCACAACCAACTACCAGTGCTCAGTAATTCTATCCAGTCAGGTGCTTGTGTCTGATGTTAAAGAACAGTTTGATTTCCTGAAAGCATTTTTTAATATTTGAAATGTTCTCCACTTTTGACATGACAATTTATATAGCAGTTAAACTTTTTTTTTACAATATTTTATTAGATTTTTAAGTACAGCCACATTTACATTTGAATATTAAGCTTTAATATTTAAACCAATATGACTAGATTACATGGAAAATTAAGCATTGTAAAAATTTTGTTTGATATCAATGAAACCATGTGATTTATGTTGCTTTATGCTGACAGTGAAGTGACTTTTTCAAACACTTGGCAGGTTATTCATCTTTATTCAGTTAGTACAAATCATTTTGCATATCTTGTCCTGACAATGCACAATACTCAGTTGGGGATCTGAAAGTTTTAAAAGTTAGAGAGTTCCTTTATAGTAATGCAGTGACCTGTCAAAGATTCATCAAAAAGCCATTCCCTTCACTAAGTAGACTGGTCCTTGCTACTGCTCACTTTTACACAGCCTGGCCAAGATTCATGAAACAAGTTGTTCTTGTTTTCTTTCTAAAGCACAAATCTATATATATATATTTGTAGTTACAAGTAATCCCATTATAAACCAAACAACATCTATCACGCAGGATTTAAATATGCAACCTGGCAAACATCAGTACAGGTACACCAGTGAATTTTCAGCATCCTTGGTTCCAAACCCTTGCCGGATAAGCCATTTTGCTGGACCAACTATGGTCACATAATAATTCATCAATGTACAGTACCTCTAACCCACTAATTAAGCTATACACCTCTCGTGTGTTAGAAGTACACTATGAACTACTAGAAACTTAAATATTAACTGTAAATTATATTTGACTCCACTACTGACACTTATCTCTTAGTAGCCATAGCTAGGGCTAAACTTCAGCAAAATACACTAACACCGTAAGATTGCAATATCATCACCAAGTACAATTTAAATAACTAAATAAGCATGTTCTTCACACAATGCCATCTGTAGCTACCCAGTAAACTAGTCTGGTGGATGCAAGAATTTCAAGTTCCTTTCATAATTTTGTCCAGATTAGAGGAGGTGCCAGACAATTGTTGAGAATTTGAATTTGCACCTGTATTTGCTATTCTATGAGTACTTGATTTTATTTGTGATAATTTGCTTGTGTGCACTCAATGGTTTCAATTAAGTTAAACTAGTAATGTTTATTTTATATATATATATGGTACATCATCAAATTTCTGGCAAATGACAGTCTGCACCTCCTTTAATCCAGACAAAAGTACAAGAAGAAACTTCAAATTCCCATGGCCACCAGACTAATTTACTGGGTGGTTACAGATGGCATTGTGTGTAGAGTATATATATATATATATATATATATTTTTTTTTTTTAAACAAAAACAAGCATTTAAATTATGATACCCTTAATAAATATAAAATAGAAATACGACTTCACAAAGTTGGGACCTTGTCTTGTCTTTTACTTCCGCCGTTTACACCATCAGCAGTCCTTTAAAGTTCACAGTCTCTCGGAGACGACCTTTCTTTTGAGGCTACTGCCTCCGTAAAAGAATGTAAAACAGGTAAAAAGCGTCCTCTGGTGTTATCGCCACAGTTAAATTATCACATTTTAAGTAAAAAAAAATTAAATACAGGAACATGGCCGGCGTTATTCACATTTAATAAATATAAAATAGAAATACGACTTCACAAAGTTGGGACCTTGTCTTGTCTTTTACTTCCGCCGTTTACACCATCAGCAGTCCTTTAAAGTTCACAGTCTCTCGGAGACGACCTTTCTTTTGAGGCTACTGCCTCCGTAAAAGAATGTAAAATAGGTAAAAAGCGTCCTCTGGTGTTATCGCCACAGTTAAATTATCACATTTTAAGTAAAAAAATTAAATACAGGAACATGGCCGGCGTTATTCACATTTAATAAATATAAAATAGAAATACGACTTCACAAAGTTGGGACCTTGTCTTGTCTTTTACTTCCGTTGTACATTCTTTTACGGAGGCAGTAGCCTCAAAAGAAAGGTCGTCTCCGAGAGACTGTGAACTTTAAAGGACTGCTGATGGTGTAAACGGCGGAAGTAAAAGACAAGACAAGGTCCCAACTTTGTGAAGTCGTATTTCTATTTTATATTTATTAAATGTGAATAACGCCGGCCATGTTCCTGTATTTAATTTTTTTACTTAAAATATGATACCCTTATAACTAAAAGTATAAAGTAATTAAATAACAGTTACTAATTAAGCTTTTAATTTTAAATTACTGACAGTTAATTCCATCCCGTCAGCTCTATAATAAATTATCATTATCATACTATTACTATTATAATACTAATAACAATAAAAGAAAAAAAATTATATATACAGTATATATATATAATTTTTTTCTTTTTAATTAGTTTAATGATTGAAATATTTTTTTATTTTTTACTTGGAAAATTATAAAATTATTGTTATCTAATAGTATTATAACACATATATATATGTTATATATATACACACACATATATAGTGTAAGAGCACCAGTAGTCAATTGCTTAATGCTGTTTTCAACTTTGATATTTCTTATTATGATGTGTAGTAACATGAAAAGCAAAACTTATACATGAAAATAGTTTGTTCTATACTTGTCACAGGAAATTATTTTTTATTAAACCTTTGTTTACATTATGAAAAAAAATTTAATCATGGGCTGTTCATCCAAAGCGCGGCCAGCAGGTCACATGATTGTTTATGGCAGTTGACAACTGGGTTTTCCTTTGCAAAGAGCCTCACAAAACTGTGAAAAGATAAGCAAACTCAATAACAGACATTTTGTAGAAAACAAGCATCTGAAACATGGAGTCCTCATTATCTAAAGACCCACAATGCCTCACTATGCAGTCAACTACCAGAAGGGATGTTGCGCACTAATTTTTCCCATTGCTGAGAGTGAGACAACCTGTTATTCTTACATGTCATTACAAAAGAGGCTGTCTTATGATGCTTCCTGTGAAGATAGCTTGACTAAACCTACTCTAATGGACTAATTATGCATGAATTTTGGCTTACATGGTCGATTACTGAAAGAAAGCAACAATAGGCTCTCCTACTCTACATATTAAAATTAAACATCCTGTAACACTGTTCAAAAGAAAACTGCTTTTTAGATACAAATTAAAATGCATATTTATTGAACAATTGAAAGAATTTTTCAAAACTATATATTTTTTTAAATCTCAAAATCATAGTTGACTTCAAGTATTTTTTTAAAGACCTCTAATGCTGTTTTAAACAAACATCTATTTAAAACAATCTATTACTAGAAATAATTTAAAGCAGCTAGTTTTCAACAAATTAACTTAAACAATTGAATAATAAATATTTCCTCAAGCATGTCACTGCATAAACAATTATTATCAATTTTATTTAAAGACTAGTTATCAATTGAAACTCAAACTTTATACATTAATAATTAAGAATATATATATATTCTTAATTATTATAACTTATTATATATAACTGATTTATTATGTAGAGTATTTCATTAGAAGTAATCAAAGCAATTTTTCTCAGGTTAGAGGGGAAGGATTTTTTAACTGTGTTCATTACTAGTACATTAGTCTTTCCATCTGTTAAGATTGAAACAGTCAGTGTGTTAATTAACAAGAAATTTAATCTGCAAGGAGGTTAATTTAGACACTTAAATATAAGTGTATAAGAGTATATGAATATTTAGGAGTAGATATTATTCTAACTAACTAACATTATAGTTAAAATAATAAATTCTACAGACAAGTTCAGCTTCCAATGGGGTCTCTAGTATCAGGTGATCTGGCAAAGAAAGTTGTCAGGAAGTAAAGGAAAAAGTGGTTAAATATATATAAATGCCACAAAGATCATCTGTTGATATGTAGAAAACATACTACTAATATGGAAAGACAAGAATCCTATACAGGATTTTCTTAACAATAATGCCACAGATCAAATAAATACAATTGCTGTAAACTTCTTACATCTGATGATCTTAGTCATATGATAGATATTTAACTAGGGTGTATCAAAAGCCTGATTTCATTGATGCACTTATAAAAAGAGCTATACCCCTCACTCCTTTTCTGATGAAACACAGAATACAGAAGTTTATGAAAATTACTCAGATAGCCTAGATGATTCACATGGTTTTTCTATCGAAGTGATAATTGTAATTTTAAAAATTTAACCTTCTAACTAACTCAGATATTAGGTATGAAGATTTATGTCAAAACAATGCTATAAGAAAATATACAGTCAGATATAAACTGTATGTGACTGCACTTTTAGATTCATACACCAAAAATGGAAACACCAAACTAAATGTCAAGCATTTACCAAGCTGTACAAATTCTAAGATCTAATAAGGATAGAAAAAGGCCAGTGTGTATTTGATTAAACTCACAAAACACAGGAACAATTTTAGATGGGCTCTAAATATAAAACTATTAAACAAATGAATGAAAGAGCATTAGAGTACAGTGCATAGATAATTTAAAGAGTATTGCTTTATCACAAATGGACATTGGATTTCTGTACATTAAAATAATCGGATGATCATCAATGAATTAAGGTAATTATTTGTGTCATTTTATGGTGTTTTCTTTTGAATTTTTTAATTATGCATATCTATTATGTATAGCAGATCATCTCACTTTTTTACATTCCTTAATTGAATAAATAAACATATTTAAATTTATTTTATATATTGCATTATAATTAGCTTAGTTTAGTCCAACAAATCCTAACAGCATTTTAAAACTAACATGTAATAGCTTTCAAACTGACATTATGATTTGTTGATTTGAATGAAATTATTTGTTATAAAGTTAATTTTATTCATCAAAATAGGATCTCTGCTTTACAGATCTCCTCTAAATTCTAAGGTATTGGTTTTTTGTATTTAGTAAATTGAATAAATGCACTTTTTACATCCTTTTTTAAATTCCTACTATTAGTTCACAATCTCCCTATATATATATATATATATATTTTTTTTTTTTTTTTTTTATTTATTTATATATCTTGTTCAAATTTTCAATCGTTAATAAAATACTTTTTATTCATCTACTCTATCTTTTATTCATCTACATTTTTTTAAACTTGTAGTGGATGACACTATGTTAATACAGTTTTTTCAAATATTAATTCATTAATTAATTAAATTTAAACTGTGACGCCTGTCAGCAATATGCCGATTTGAACCAAAGAAGGCGCAAGGAGAAAAAAAGCAAACTTTGTAATTATTTAATAAAAAGTAACTAAAATAAAATTTTTCTTTGTTGACCTAAGTAGAAATTCACTTTAAAATATTTATTTTTATATTACTTGTTTCTCTTTAAATTATTTTCTGCACGAGAAAATTTTTGTCTTTAAACAAGTGTTAGGCAAATAGAATAGTTTTTAGCTTAATTCCTATTATTTGTAATGGAAATTTTTATTTGTGAATACACATCACAAATAGTTTCTTTTTAATTTTATGGTTAATTAGCTTAATTAGTTTAATTTAACTAGATTAACTTTCTGTTCTAATTTGTCTGTTTAATTTACTCTTCTCATTTTTGACAAACTTTCAGTTTGCCAAAATTGGCTGCATTTGCCATAATTTTTGAGTAATAATAGGTTGATAAGTTTAGTGAATGATTCTGCTCATACTATTGGATATTCAATATTACTTTCCATATAATAATATCATCATCTATGTATTGTCTGTACAGCATGATGTCTTGCATGAATCTCGGAAGGGTCCTGGACTCAAGTTGTCTCACCACTAACTCACATAAGTCTCCAGACACCGGAATGCTCATCGGGACACCCTCCCAATGGGCAGAGTAAATGCGATTCTGAATGGCAGGGAACACAACAGGTACAACGCTTACACAATGGACACAGCACAATTGAATTATCATCATTCAATTTTATTTTAAAATTTTGTAATGGTGTTCCAGAATACGGGTCGATTTACACACAAGAGTGACATGCCGGCACAGTGACCGTTTAGTGCATAAACATTGATAAATATCATACATAGCCAATCAGAGTTTCATCTATGACACGGGATCTGTATTCTGTCAATCATACAAGTGTCATACATGAAACTCTGATTGGCTATGTGCGATATTTATCGATGCTTACTGCACTGTGCCGGCACGTCACTGTTGTGTGTAAATCGACCCTAAGGAATTCAGCTATTTTACCTGATGAAGAACACGGAAGGTGTTCAGAAAACGTTTGTTTCTTCGAATTTATTTTTCACACTGGTTAGAGGCTCGAGTAAGTTGAATTTTATTTATTATACAGACCCAGGTGTGCGTGTGGAGTGGTGAGACAACTTGAGTCCAGGATCGAGAACGACTTAAGTTATATTAATATTACTTTCTTTGAATGTCCTCATGCTTACTCAACCATTATCTAGATCAGGGGTGGCAAACCTGTGACACGTAAGAGAAATCATATGGCACGTAATGTATCATATGATTTTTGTCTTTTTCAATCATCCTTTCTGTTTATCACCTGATCATCTTTTTTTTCAATCAGATTTTTTACATTTATTCAAATTAAAGCATATTCATTTAATTTCTTTAAATATCATTATTTGAAGTCTAAGACATTGGCACGCATTAACATCTTTAAAGCTAAGTATGCTTACAATATGGCATGCGGACTCAAAAAGGTTCGCCATCCCTGATCTAGAACAAACAAAGTTATTATAAAATAATCATTTTTTATTACAAGTTATGACATTCTTCTAAAAATGAATTTGTTTTTATTTCTTTTACTAGTGGTAATGTACAAATGAATAAACATTGTGCTTTGTCTTCACATTAAATTTGATATACAGGTATACCTCACCTTACATTGCTAATTGGTTCCAGGAGAGGCAACTCAAGTCGAAAAATGACTCAAGTCAAATTCACTTGTCACTAGGCTAAACTACAAATAACCATTCCAAGTTCTGTATTTTATTTATAAATGCACTTTTAATAATATATGGTTAATAAGAATCTATTTTAAGCTTACAAACAAATAAGGTTTTAGTTTTTAATACAGTACAGGAAAAAAGTAATCTAAATTTTCGAATACATGTACAGTAGGCCTACATGTTTACAATTTGGTGATGTTTACAGTACATCGCAGACTCTATTTGTGAATGTGGTTTCTCTAAGACATTATAAGTTGTTTTTTTTTTTTTTAAGGTTAAATACAAATAGTTATTAAAATTATTTTGCAGTAGTAGAAAATAAACTAACTTACATTAAATTTACCAATAAATACCACTAAATAAGACAACACAGAGTCACAGATGCTTTCATATTTCATTCTCTAGGATTTATAATGTACTGTACAGTATTAACATTTACTGTAAATGTGCATATTTTAATATGATTTTATATACTTTTATTCTTATTTATTTTATAGTAACATGATTTTATGTGCTTCTAATGCTTTTGTAGTGATATTATGACTTCAATATTTGTGGCGGACAGACGTAAAGTCGAATAAAATTATTTAAACTTGATTTTTATTTTTTCATATATATATATATTTTTTTTTGACAAATGACGTATAATCGAGAATGACTTAACTCGAAACGATATAACCCAAGGTATACCTGTATTCATTTTTCAATTTAACAGTTTAATGCTATTCAACATAAACAAATATTAAATTGGTTTGTGATAATTTTCTATTCTCGTAGGTGGTTTGACTTGATCTGTAATGTCATTTTTATTAATCATGAGTGGGTGACGACTACAAGGTTTAAGTATCATAACCATTAACAGCATTTTCTTTCATATTTATAAATATTTTGAAATATAACAATGACATTCTTTTAATTCTTACAACAAACTTAAATTTATTTTGGTATTATTCTGATTTAAGAGTAAAAATATTCACATATAACACAGTGTTCAAATATGAGCCTCCATCAGACTATACAATAATTAGTTGTACTCAATCATTTGTTGGATTGTGGTAAGAGTATAAATTTTCATAAATAAGAGATGTTTTTATTTGATTTAATTTGAATAAATTAATTAAATATTTATATTAATAGTGACTATATTGATAGTGTTAGCATTATTAAAAAAATTTATCTAAAATAACTAATTTAATATTTTATATTTCTTCAATAAATGTATAATAAACAGTAAATAACAATATATTAAACAAGTAAAACACCAATGTTTGCCCATTATTATTTAGTATTCATGGCAGCTCATGTTTCAAAGTCAAGAACTTTTAAATATGATATTTTGCATTTTTGTACAGTGACTGTATAGCTACTTAATTTTAAGAAGCACTTAATAGGTTACTTTAGAAGTGAAATAAATCTCATTCCAGCTAGAGTCTCATTTCTGCTTGTTAAATTTTAATATAGAAACTATAGTAATATTTGATGAAAAGCATAAAGTAGGAATAATGAATTTGCACAAAATTTGAATATCAGGAATTTATATATTTGATATTTGTTGTGTGCTAATTCATTTTATGCCTTTCATCAAATATTACTATATTAGAAAAGTGAAAAGTAGTTGTAACAAAGAATGCAAGTCATAATAAGCAAAGATATGTTGTTTACAATTGTTATTAATTTTTAGTAATTTAATAAATTACTACATTTATTAATAAGACTGTTTATTGCAATTAAATACACTAAAAGATTACTGAAACTTTGTTTTCCACTAGACTGTTTAATACATCAAGTTCAATTACAGCAAAATGGGTTTTTAAGAATTATTAGTTACTATCATTTGTTTTTTCTGTATTTTTGAATGTGCAATATGAATATTATGCTCACCTAATTATAAAGTAATTAATATACAGAAGTGTGTTAGATACATTAAAGTTCTTGAACCTGTTATGGAAAACTAGGCAAAGTTACAATTCAAACAAAAGAAAGTTCCTCTTAGCTAAAGATAAAGTCTTTTCTTCAAGAAGGATTCAGATAAGACACTATAACACTAATGCATATATTCTTCCAGGTATAACATTCTCTCTAGTTCCTCCTCATTGAAACATTTAAAACTGGATTCCTACAGGTTTTAAGTATTGTTTGTCAAAAAGTAATTTAGGAATGTCATTTGGTTTTGCTCAATTTGTAGTTTACCTCCAAGTTAGCTAATTTAGCCCCTACTGTGAAATGTATTGTACAGCAGAGAGTAAATTGCTGTACAATACATTGGTATGTGTGTGTCATCCACAAGTGTTTTGATATGCCTGTCACCTAAACAGAAATGAAAAGTTTCTTTTCATGAAGATGAAAGTGGAGATTATCACATTGGTTGATGAAGAGATAATAAATTTGTAAATAAGTGTGTCTATTAAGAAGTGTTAGTGATATGAGTACAAATTTTTTTTCCAACATTTCCAAATTTGCTATAGGTAGGCTTGACTACATGTAATGCTTTAAAAATCTGTAATAATTAATTTTATATATAATAAATAAAAAATCTAAGAAGAGTAAATAAATTCATAAAAAAATGAATTTTATAAATGCTAAAGAGAGACTATTTTTTTTATATTTTAATATTTAATATTAAAAAAATTAAGCAAGATTAGATTATTAATAGCATTGAACTTTTTTTAAATGATGATAGATTTAAGTAATGAAATTTTAATTTTTATAACTATTAACAAAAAAGATATAAAATTATGTTAATTGAAGTATACTTTATTTTAATTTAATTACACCTATTTAATGTTTTTATGTGAACAAACAGATGATCATTAGTATCAAGCATGTTTTTAACTTGCCAAATTTAATACTCAAATTGCCATGATGTAACAATTCAAAATTTACATTAAATTTTTTACACACATTATGTTAGTGATTTTACTATTAAAATATGAATGTAAACGTGAGACATTTATCTGATATAGTTTAAAAATAAAATTTAAAAAAATACTAAAACCTGTTCAAAACGAAAAAAAAATTATTACTGTGTGATTTGTTTACACAGGTTTTACTGTATAGAACAGATAATGATAAAATTTATAATAGCACCTAAAATTATTATTACTAAAATAAAATCAACATGAACAACATAATATTTTTTGAAGTAAATATATTAGCTTGTAATTAATGTTGAGAATGTAAAAAGAACTAATTATAGACAAGAAAGAGGAGTAAGGAAATGTTAACATAAATTTGTTAAAAGGTGTATAAGTAGCTTATTTAAATTTGGAAATGAAGAGTTCCACTAGAGTCTGAAGGTTAAGGGAGTCTAGGATCATAGTCTAACCTTGTCTCACTGTATTGAATACTTGGAATTAATAACATGGGTAACAGAATAAATGTATAAAACATTTTATCCAAACAGCAATCATTTAAGGAAGCTTATTAATACAAAATCAGACAACATAATATGATCTACATCACAAATATTAAATCATAAACTTCAATGTTGTTTTTATATTATAGTTGCCTCCCCCCTTTTTAGTGATAATTTGGAATTTTCCACCCACAGTCAATTTTTAATGAACAATATCTTAAGCATAAAATAAAAGTAAGTAAAATTCCATTAAAAATAAATATTAGTTATTATATTTGTCCAAAAACAAAGTTTTTAAAAATAAAGGGTTTCAAGGAAAAGCTGTTTATATTGAATATAAAATACATCTATTTAATATACCAGCTATCTCTCAGAACAGCATGTGTAAGAATCTCAAAAATTATTCATCTTTGTTGTTCAAATTCCTTATTTAAGTTTCTAAATAAATGGGAATACTATTTTCGGTAATTTTTTTCATTTACCCAATAAAAATAACCCTGTACAGTACTATTTTTGGCAGCTTTAACTGCATTCACCTGTAAGTTAATTTTAGTCAAAATAGCTGTAAATACCTAACATTCCATTAGTATTGTACACATGATCTGCATGCAATTGACCTAACAAGACTAGAATAATTTTCATGTATACACACACACAAAAAAAATACAGGAATATATAATTGTTTATGTAATTATTTTCTTGCATTAAAATTAGCTTCATATTATACATATCTTTATAAATTGGTATTGGTAAAGCTAGCCATTAAACATTTAAAATACTACAAAATGTGATTAAACTTAATGCAAGTTAAATAAGAAACTTAAATAAGTAGGATCATTTTGCCTGGACCCCAGAACAAAAGACAATCATACAGCTCCTTTATAAAAGTGATAAATTAAAATTTCTTTCAAGTTAAAAATTTGAATTAATTTATTTTATTGATTTTACTCATTTTTTTACAATAATTTTTTATTTGGTTTTATGGGCTACAGCAACACAACACATGGGTGCCAAGGGGGAATATCTTATGGGAAAATTTTCTATTAGAAACATGCCCCTATTTAGATATCAGATATGTGAGTAACACCAGAAAACTCCTGTGGCCAGTCACATATTTCAGGCACATACTTGTGACCAACTACTGACATCCATTTAGTCACAACAGTGGACAATTAGATTTTTGGGATTTTTTGAAGGAGGATGGCCTCCACATTTGGACTGGACCAGGTCTATTTCATCTCTTTCAGCCTGTTATCATAAATATAATATAATATAGATAGACCTATTATATTAAAACTTGAATTTTCAACACTTATCTATCCGTCCTTCATTAATCTCAAGAACAGTTAGACAAAAATCAAAACCAGATATGGAAAGCTTGGGCCAGAGGTCTCAATTAACTACATACGAACTTTCAGTCTGGACCAGAAGTCACACAATTTCAATTCAAAATCTTCTCAAGAACAGAGAAAAATGAAAATTGAGATCAGATACAGAAAACTTAGATGCTGGAAGGGCCCAATTCAAGCTCCAAAAGAGATAATTGGGACCTATCAGAGCCGATAAGCATACCCATAGGAGAAAAAAGTCAAAAGGAACCATACCTGTGCATGTGACCCTTTGCGAGATACAGCCCCCCAAAATCAAGTTGCACGAGATCACGAGTCGCGTAGCTTTGCTAAGACTATCGCATTTAACTATTTAGTCCATGTGACTATGCAGGCTTCAAGTAGCTCACTCGTGGAGTACTTGATGTTATATAGTTTTAGGGGAGTGTGGGGGCTCGCCCCACCCGGGTACTTCAGTGCTTTGCCGTCGCTCGTACCGAAGTGCACTACTATATGCAGAGCCTCGGTCAAGGCAAGCAATAGCAAGCCTTGACAATCCAGAGCACAGAATAGACAGTATACAAATATATGTTAAAAACTGACCTTTGGAGGAGAATATCTTGCAAAGGGTTGCACGTACAGATATGGTTCCTTTGACTTTTTTGTTCATATTGGGAGCCTACAATTCTCGGGGGGACAAAACCCCTCATTTGGACCTCAAATCTTACTGTTGGAGGCCCCAATTATTAAATTAAAACACGATTAGAAATCGCAGTCCTGCATCACAAGGACATCGTAATAAATAAGATTTTTGACATTTAAGTTTTGGCATATGTCAAACGGTTGCATGCAATAAATTGAATACGAAAGCCAACACATTAATAAATAGATCTATTCTGTTTAAACGAGACGATTCATTTCCTCCAACCAACTATATTATTCATGGTATAATGGTTTCTTTATGGGAATTTCATGCAGCTGTTAACTATGCATTCTTCATTATTTTGCATAGAAGAATTCATGCTACACAGCTGCGTACAGTTTACATTTACTTAAGCATTTATATGTAATAAAATACACAAAAACTTTTCCAATGAACGAAAATGAATGTGAACCTTAATAAAATTACTTAAACCTGTTAATCAATAAGATATTTATCAGGAGAAATGTCTTTATAGCACAAAATACGCGAATACTTTATAAAGAGTAGGAGTTAATTTTTAAAAATCTTACCTCCGACCACGACTAATTTGTATTCAGTCATTCTTAAGTATTTTCCAATCCACGCCCTTCGTTACATTCGTTAAAACCACTCTACGACTGAGAACGTGAATAAAAATCAACTCAAAATACTTTAAAACCCTATTAAATTAATATAAAAGCCAACAGGATTTACTTTCTCCTCGCAAATAATCTCAATATCTAAAATATATTTTCAGACGAGACCATCGAATAGCAGACTGATATTTGCTTTCGCTAACTCGACAGCGCCCCCTCACACAGAAATTCTTTACTAAAATGGAAGAAAGGTCGTTTGGTTTCTTTCTTTTTTTTTCCTTCTTCTTTTTTAATGCAGTTTTTCGTTTATTGACAGTTTCTGCTGATCTAAATATAAATTAATATCAGAAAAATGATGTTTAACAATAATATATAAAGATATTTGATATGTTTTTATATATTATCATTCTTATGTTTTGTTGATGTATGTGACTAATACGATACGGGCTTAATTTCTACCCTTTCGAGCGAGCCAGGATGGAATAGGACTGACTTTTTTAAAACTCTTTTCTTCCTGTGTTCACTAAAAGGGCCTTTTTAGAAAGATTGTAATGGATTTGGCCAGGCCCACAATGATACGGCCAGATGGTGAGAAACGGGTCCCGACATATCCGGACGGACATCTCCCCGAAAAATTCCTGGGGATTTATCGACCCGTCTGGATTCGAACCCGGATTCCGCAGAGCGCCTTGATCGCTCGGCCATCCGACCCTGGGGTCATAATACCAGGACAGACCACTTTCGAAAAATCCTTGGGGTTTACTCGATCCCGGGTTTCAAGAGCGGTAGGCTTCCACTTTAACCGCTCGGCCATACGGGCGTTTGAACGAAATTAACTACCGGTAATTTAGAAGATGGAGAGCAGTCTTTTGACCTTTACTTATGATATTTTATAACAATCCGGATTAGATTCAAATCCAAATTCTGCATTCTAGTAAGATAACGCATTGCCGTGCGGCCACCTCGCCCATTTATCGATTTTCATTTGTTCATTCCGTTATTTAAAAAATATGAATAATAAACTTTAAAAAAATAAATAAACCTGAATCATTATATAGTTAACAGTATCATTGATCATTAATGTGAAAAACAATCTCTTTGATTCATTTTAATTAGAATTCATTAAGTTAAATAAAAATTAAATGTTTGTTTTGTTTATGCACTAAAAATAATATTTATATTTGTGAACAAATTAACTAAATTCTACTAAATAAAATGTTTATTAATTATAATCAGCATTATTTTTAATTTTCACTTTTCCGACTTTCATATGATATAGCATAAAGTATGGTGATTTGTCAAATTTTCACTTCTTCCGGTTTTATTTTTTTATTTTTTTCATTTCTTGATGTTTTAACGCTCCAAAAGCCCAAATGTAAAAAAGAGTCTTACAAAATTCTTTATGTGCGCGTGCGTGGGTCACATGAGTGTGCGTTTGAGTCTAGTTTCTGACCACAGATCACGGAACCCAAGTGGAAAATTTCCAGGAACTGTCTATTTCAGTGTGCATTGTTAAGCGTTGTTGTTGAGCTATAGTTTATCATTTTTCTTTCTTTGCAATAATGCACATTTCCATTGAATTAATTTCATTACGAATTTGTCACTTACGAGTTCAGGTTTTCTTTAACTCTTTCCGCCCTGTGGGCACTAAGAGGGCCTTTTTTCGTAGGCCCATTATGGGTTCAGCCAAACCCACAATGGGGCGACCAGGTGGTGAGGGACGGGGCCCGACATAACCGAACGGACCACCCCTCGAAAAATTCCTGGGGATTATTCTACCCGTTCGGATTCGATCCCGAGCCCCCCAGAGCGGTAGGCTGACACCACCGCTCGGCCATCCGGCCTACGAGTTCAGGTGATAAACAATTTCGAAGTCAAAGCAAACTCATTATTTACAATGTACAGTACTTCATATTATATGCAAGCAAGTTATATACAATATTTTTACAATATTTTATAATATTTTACTGTAAAATAATATAAAAAATATTTATATTGTAAAATATAATATTAAGTATATTATATTTTAAAATATAATGTTAAACGGCCTAGGGGTATATAGGGAACAAACAAACAAACAAATATCCTTATTTATATATTGTATATAAATATAGTATATTGTATATAAAAATATTTTACAATATTTAAATTATTTACAATATATAAATAAGGATATTTGTTTGTTTGTTCGCTATGCACGCCTAGACCGTTTGACCAATTGCTACGAAACTCAGAAGTTATGTTCATACACATCGAGCTTAGATACCGTCAGTACATCTCACACGAAAATATTCATGGATTGTTACATATCAATTAATTTCTGTCCATATTCGATTTGCTGTCTTTACACGTAACGCTATCTATCAGCAAAATATTTAATAAAGTAAATGTAATCCTTACAAAAAAGAATAAAATTTAACAATATATATATTATACAGATATTCACATAATTACTGCGACAATAATAAATCGTAAAGAAATGAACAGCATTAATAATAATCCAAAATTACATAAATTTGTATACTTCAATGAATTTTCACTTACATATGAGAAATGACTTCTCAAGAAATTGTATCATTTGAATATCATTTTCTCATTACAAAGTAAACTTATGATGACAGAGTAATACTTATTTCTATTGAAATAAGTTGCTGCTTTTTCAGTTGATGTCTTAATAGCAATATGCTTTTCATCAATAGAACCTCTAATTCCAGGAAAACCAGATTGGATATAAAAAATTCCATTCTTACATCATTCTGCTCTGTGATGGCAAGGAAATTATTTTTTCATTTTCATTTAACACTAACTTGTAAGAGAGAATTAACAACCTTATTTAAAATATTCCACGCAGTCCGTCTAGACCAGTGATTCTCAAAGTGGGGGTCGCGACCCCAAGGGCGTCGCGAAAAATATATATTTTTTTTTTTTTAACTCTTTCCGCCCTGTGGGCACTAAGAGGGCCTCTTATAGCAAGCCCATTATGGGTTCGGCCAGGCCCACAATGGGGCGCCTGGGTGGTGAGGGACGGGGACTGACATATCCGGACGGACCACCCCTCGAAAAATACGTGGGGATTTTTCTACCCGTCCGGATTCGATCCCGGGTCCCCCAGGGCGGCAGGCTGCTAACCTTGACCGCTCGGCCATCCAGCCGCTGCGAAAAATATTTGGGAGCTCGCTGAAAAATCGATGCCAGATCAATTTTTTTTTTCAAATATGTTATAAATTTACAATGGATTCATGTTTAGAAATAATAGAAATAAAAAATATATAAAATAATTTTTACTTAAATAAATTTCACATATAAATAATAAAAACAATATAAATATTTTAATACGAGCCTAACATTCATAAATTTGTGCGCTATTGGGGAATCCCCCGAGTTCCACTCTCAGCCTAAACTATGAGAGAACAACATTGTCATTTGGAACGGTGTCGCTAGCAGCGTTGTGTCTGTAGGCAAGTCGAGTTAGAAATACAGCAGAGCATCGATTATCCGAAAACCGATCAACTGAAATCTTTTCAGTCGGCAAATTTAATATTTGGCTATGTCTTGGGCTACTCCAATATTATTTTAGTTCGTATGCGTTTTTAGCTGGCAGCACTGGAGCGACCATGAGAGGGTACTTAATCCCCTCCCACCGGGATGTTTTCCTACAGAAGCCGACAACGGCCATAACCTCCAATATAAACCCTGAACGAAAGGAAAGATGTTTTCCTACACCAAGGCCGCTTGATCGCTTTGCTAGTAAGGTCGTCCGCTGTAAGGAAAATTGCCGTATTCACACTGTTTCCATTTTTGCCGCTGCAAAAGATTTTGGCGCTAGTTATCGGTGAGAATCATGTGTTGAGTAAATTGGTCGTTCGCAGATATTGCTATTTTATGAAATTGTAATAGTTACATAAAGTTATAGTTGTATATTGTTATACTTATTCGCGAGTTATATACGGTTGACGGGACTTTCTCTTCAACAGCAGCTTGGTGTATGGATATAAGTACATTTATTGTATAGTTCAAACATGCCTAAAAATTGTTGCGTTCCTTTTTTGCACATCGTATGCTGGATCTAAAATTTCTCCGGAAGGATTAAAAGTTACATTTCATGAAGTCCCATCGAATGAAGCACTGAGACAGAAGTGGTTAGCCCTTTTCCGACCAATTGGACTGGACAATTAAGTCAAACTGTGGAAAAAGTTCTGACTGCAGCATAAATCCGCCTCAAAAAAAAGTATTAAAAGTCTAATGTTGTCTACTTTATATTTGTAAATTTCTGATAAGTACATTTCTGTTCTTTGCAGTTTGTAAAATTTAGTCGCAAACATAGTGTACACTTTATTATGACAGTTTTCAATAAATTAATTTTTCCTTGTAGCAAGCTTTTGCTTTTTCTATAAAGAATTTTATTTAGAGATGTAAACTGATTGAAATGAAACTTATTAGAGATATAAACTGAAGCAATGTTACTTTTACCATAGCTGTACTTTTAATTTCAACTTTAAAACAATATATGTTGCTTTTGTTCATATTCCTGTGTACTTCTCCAATATTAATTACAGTAAGTTCTCACCTCGAATATCACCGTATTTCCGCGCATATTTTTCGCAATATTTTTAGTAATCTAAAAACGAGTTGCGAAAAATAAGCAAATTTTTTTGAAGAGTTATATCGGTATTTCTTCTTACAAAGAGTCTTGATTAACAAAAGTAATAATTTTATAACAGATTTAATACACAACATTTAAAAAGTTATCATATATGGTCCGAAAATGTAAAATTTATCATGGTAGACAGAATATACTGTAGGTTATCTACTTTTGCTGAGTTTGCGTACTTTTCGAGGAAAAAAAAAGATGTTTACAATAACGATTAACCACTGGTACCTTTAAGAATCGAACAGAGATCATTAAATGGTATTAGTATGGAAATGTTTGTATTTTCCGTGCTAATAATACTCGGTTATTATTTCTTCCTAAAAATGTCTTATGAAAATAAAGGTGTGAAAAATACTGTATTATTATTTCGCTTTTTTCGAAGCATTTCCATGCATTTTTTCACGAACTAGGGAACATCGTTTGCAACAGCTCGTTTTTTAATTGTCAAAAGTTTTCAACCTGCATTAACGAGTTAAACACTTAAATGCAGAGAGGTCTCCAAACTCCTCTGCTATGTACCTGAAACGCTGACGATGGAATGTCACCGATCGTCAGCGCCACAAGCGGAGAAAATATTAACTAGCGTCTATACGCTTAGTCTCATAAATGTTTATTCTTGTCTTTTGCCCGGGCAACGCCGGGCTTACCTGCTACTTAATAAGCATAGATTCTAAAAAGGTAATTGTTAACACAATAACCGTTAATTAAGTTCTCATTTCATTATTGAATTTGTTTACTGATGTAAACTAACTCATTTTCCGAAGTAACTACACTATTTTTATGACGACTTGTTTTTTGTCCAGGCGCTGTAACTTCTAGGGCTATCTCATTCGTGGTTAGGGTTGCCACCTCATAACTTAGTCTCGCCCGGAGACGATGATTTAAGAAATCAGAAAAAAACTCGGGGACGTTTCCATAGAAGTCTCAGGAGGTGAAGGGTCTAAAGTAGGGTGAATACTACAGTAGCTGGCCGTATATTTCTAAATATTTTTCAAAAATTACACTTTTTATTGCGATTTCCGACCCCCCAACTTAATTAAACGTATATTTAATAAAGTCTATTAATTAAAAAAATTAATAAACTATTGGATGTCGTTTTTGAGATCAGAAAGTAGCTTTTTTTTTTTTTTTTTTGTAACTCTTTCCGCCCTGTGGGCACTAAGAGGACCTCTAATAGCAAGCCCATTATGGATTCGGCCAGGACCGGGTGGTAAGGGACGGGGACCGACATATCCAGATACATCACCCTCCGAAAAATTCCTGGGGATTTTTCGACCCGTCCGGATTCGATCCCGGATCCTCCAGGGCGGCAGGCTACGAACCTTGACCGCTCGGCCATCCGGCCGCTCAGAAAGTGGCTTTAAATAACTTTACCGAAGTAAAATCCGTACACTAGAACTTTAGAACGATGAATGAAATTTGATTTTAAAAATCCCATAAAAACAATTAAGCGTTAATCGTGCGTCATTAAAGGTTGATTAAAATCACGATAAAATTTTTTCGCGCAGGTAAAAATTTTTGAAAAAATTTGGAGACTTAAAAAACATCCGAAAATTAAGAAAAATGTTTGAGGGTCAACAGAACCGTTATGTAACGGTATTTAACCTGCTCGAGACTGACTAGAGCGTGGGACGATAGGAGTAACTATATTCTATAACTTACCATTAATCATCAACCAAAACGAACACTGATTATCAAACTGTCCCCTATGTAGGCTATATCATGTCACTCTCAATTAGGGTTTCTCGTTTCCCGGTCTTTTGCTTGTCCCGGGATTCCGGGATAAAAGTGAACTGTTTCCCGGGATCCCGGGAAATCCCGGGACAAAATTAATTATTTTTAAGATATACAAAATATCATGAAATCAAATGATATAATTATTTTTCATTTTTTAAAGTAATCTAATACGTTCTGCAACCTCCAAAATCATATTAATAATGCAGTGTAAGATATATACTAAAAATTATCTTTGAATTACGTGGACATGTTCACTAATAGAAAAAATTTATTAAAGTTTACTGGAAACTGTATACAACAACAACAACAACAACAACAACGAAAAAATGCTTTGAATTGAGTTGAAAATTTTAAAAAAATGAACTTAGATCAACTTTCTAACTTAAAAAGTAATTTTTGTTTTTAAATAAAACACAATACAAAAAATTATTAGAAAATTTTATAATAAGATTTTAAAAAGCAAAGATGGTCAATACTCCAATCACTCGATTTGGTTCTTATTTAACTAATAAAAAGTCTGCTACCAAGAATGCCCTTTCCAATTCAATTCATGTGATTGGAATCGTGTTTAATGCATTTAAGAAAAAACAGATGTTATATGTTTTTTTTTCACCTGTAGTATGGAGGATTTCTAGTTCGTTTTCGAGATTGTAGTACTTCTTTTGCTCTCTAGTATTCTTGATTTGTCTACCTTGGCTGCTGTAATAGCGGTATTAAGCCCGATAATTCGACAGTTCATTTGTCTTTAATAATTAGGTTTATGAAGAAAAACTTCATACTTGAAGACTTCGTACTCGTTTGTATCCTGCCCAATTTGCACAACCTGGCGTTACGCAGTTATTGAAGCTACTGGGCATGGTTAAAACTAAAACAGCATAAGCACGATTATTCAGATATTACAAGTAAAGAATTTTCAGAGTCCTACCACAAATAAACTACGTATTGATTATTGACCATTTGTAACATGCCATAATGAGCAAAAATTTAAAAAACTAATAAGTAGGTTTAAAATTAATAAATACAAATTTATTTTGACAGTTTACGAGTTAATTATACTTTCTATTTGCAAAATTTCCTCAACTTTAACACAAAATAAGAAAAAAGTGAATTTTAAAGAAATTTGTGGGATTTCCCGGGATATTTTCCTGGTTAAAAAAACAACCGGGAATCCGGGATCCCGTTTGAGAAACCCTACTCTCAATAGACATCTCTTGACAGAACAGTCACAAGAGAGAGTATAACTACATAGCACGCAGCAGCAATGCTCTTACGCCAGTTATAGACGTTATGTCTTTAAGCGAACGACCACGACACTAGTAATTCGGTACACGGGGGAAGAAATATACGCGACGGTTTGCATATAATTTTGTACATATTCATTTCAACTTGCACAACCCGGAGAAATATTAATTAACCCCGGAGCCCGGAGATAACTCACTGAATCCCGGAGTCTCCGGGTCAAACCCGGATAGGTGGCAACCCTATTCGTGGTCGGACAGTACTTTGCATTATATCTCAGGACTAGATGAACCAAAAGTTTAGAAACTTGATGTCGTTATTTCTATACGTATATGGAGCTTTAAGGTTATTAAATTTTTGTGGCTAAAGGTCAAGGGATGAAAAGATAAAAGAAGGCCAAGTGTCATATCTCCACCAGAGCCGGACTTGATGAAAATCTAATTCGTTATTGGCATTTACTTGTTCTTTAGAAACCCACTCCTATCCCAAAATAAGCCTTTTGCCTTTTCATAATAATTAATGATATAAATATATTATTTCAATAAAATCTCATGATAGATAGCGCCACACACAATATTAAATATATGTTGATTTTACTTTTAAAATTTAAACACGAGTAACGCTTGGAGTTATTTAAAAAATGCTAGCAATGAGTGGCGTAACTTTCCCGGCTAAAAATACAGGTATTTATGAAAACACGTTAACAAAATTTAAAGTCGTGTAGCGCCATCTGTTATGAGATTTTGTTAGTAAAGACTTTGGATATTATTAATTATTATAAAATGGCAAAAAGTTTAATTTTGAGGGTAATGATGAGTTATATATGTGTATGCTGATAAGGAGTAAAATCTTCATTAAGTACGACCCTACTCGAGATATGGCACGTGACCACCTACTATCTCCCCACCCTCAAACTATAACCAAGAAAATTTAATATCAATGCCCTTTATACGCGAGCTATCACCAAATTTTGTTTCTTAATGTTTACCCCCTTCCTGAAATATTAAACAAACACACACACAAACACGCGCAAAATTTTTTTCCCTTTTTTAGACTTCTACTTTCCTGGCTGTTATGTAGGCTATACATAACAAGGAAAGTATTGTAATAATGTCAAATGTTGTCGTCTATTTCGTTTTAATATCTCAGGATGGGGTGATGATGAAGAAAAGAAATTTGGCACGGTAGTTTGTGTATAAGGGGCATTGATGCTATTAAATTTTGGTGATTATGTCGAGGGCATAGAGAGACAGAGTCAGGTAATATATCATATCTCGAGTGGGATCAGACTTAATGAATATTTTACTCGTTACTAGTATTTACAATTTGTTGTTGTTGTTGTTGTTGTTATAAAACTTATCTCTACCCTCAAAATTAAGCTTTTTGCCATTTTATAATAATTAAAAATATAAAAAGTTATTGTAATAAAATCTCATAACAGATGGCGCCATACTCAATTTTATTCATTATGATTGATAAAATGAAATTTTACTTTTTAATTAAAATTTCAAAACGGGAAAGTTACGCAACTCGTTGCTAGGATTTTTATTGATTCAGGGAACCTCAAAATGTGGAAATTTGCAAAACCTCCCGGAGGGTTAAATTTGATACCATTCCAATACGTTTACATAACAGCTGAAAACGTAATATAAATTATTCACTAAACTAAAGGGATTCTTCAAATCTATAGTTACTCTTATCAATTAGTTAATTCAATTATTAAATACAGTATAAACTTTCTAAATTATATCTATATATAATCAGTTCTCATATTTTCCTTTCAATACTTCCGTTATTATCTCATACCGTTTCGAACGTTACATAATCTATTGCATAATATATCCGTCAGAAATGCCATAAATTACGTTTAAAATTCTAAATATAACTAAAAGTTAAGTAATTTTATAAATACAGTTGAACCTGTCTATCTCAAACATGTTTGACTTGAAAATCTTTTTCTCTAAATTTATTTTCCCGTTGCATTTTAAGACTAAATTCAATATATTTGCCATGTCTTTCTCAAATAATTTTCTCCCAAAACCTCTATATCTCAAATTATAAACTAAGTGTCGATTATAAATTCAAAGCCCGGCGATAGAATAAATTGCATTTTAGAAACATCTCTAGAAATATAGTACATAGTTGAAATTAACGCTGCACTTCTCTGATTGGTTTCGAATTTGGTTTGTGTCTTATTGGTTGAAGAAAGTCAGGCATCGAAAACTAATGACAAATTATTTAAGGTATGTCAGAAATGTTTTATATCTAATGCAGGTATTACAGTATTTGATATTGTATCAATATAAAATCGTACCTCCAATCAAACCTATTACTGTTTACTGTGTAGGAACCTCTATATCTCGATTTTTTTTTTAAATCCTTTCCGTGAGGTTCGAGATAGACAGGTTCAACTGTATTTATTTCATAATATTTGTATCGAAGTACTGTACTGGTATTATGATATGCTTTAAAGTGAAAGATGGTGCATATTATTAAATTATTATTATTATTAAGTGACTGGTGCTTATTAAATTAGAAACTATTTTAAAATTTAATCGACATTTTGTTTCATAACGCAAACAATTATATTTGTTACAATTATATAATGCAACATTTTCAATACTTCAATATTTTCAATGTTTTACAGTGTAAAATAAAACATACGTGCTCAGCAAATAATTAATTTAATTCACCACACTACACCTTTTGTATTGCCGAGATAGTTTTATTGAACTAGTTATAGTTATAGTTTTACAGTGTACTAAACAATATCGTTTGGAAGTATTTGGAAGACTCTTTTATCTGCCAGAATTAATAAAATATACGAAAATTCAGTTGATTTCTATATTTAGAATTTTAGGAATTTTTCATTGGGTTTAAAATACCTGACAACACGTATATTACCGTATTTCCGCGCATATAAGAGCAATTATCCACGCTTGTACAGAGTGACCCGGACTAAAATGTATACAATAGTCTTAAAATCTATCTAATTTCATACCCAAAGATTTAAAAAAAAAAGAAAAAGAAAATACGATAAACCGAGAGCATTATGTAAGTACTGTACGTCGATTAGAGGAGGGAATTTTATTCCCTTTCGCCAGGATAGTCTAGGGCCCTCGCATATGTGGGTGGAGGTAGTGGAGACAGGAAAAACAAGTGTTTACATAAACCGTTTATTTGGTTAAAGGTTATGCTTACATCCAAAAATTTAATTCCTAAAAATAGTGTGGAGTCTCGATGTTGGTTTCAGTCTGTGTTCCCTTGATTGATGCTCCGAGATAATCTGGAGTTCGAATTTGTTGTATTTGAGCACTGGAGGTTGTCACGGTAGGTGTCAACGATGTTTTTCCTAAGTTCGCACGACGAAGTTGATGATGATGACGACTAAGATGACCAAGCCTTCCTAGATCGAACGTCGTGTACTACGTCACACGGAGGTTTTATACCTTCCTCCCCCTCATTATCATCTTTTCAATCGTCTGGCTTTCCCTCTCCTGTCCCCTATGGGTCTTTTATCTGTCCTCAGGTAGAATTCGAGACCAGCTCGGGTCGCAAGAAAAGTCTGCCCGGGATGGTTTATTCGACACCATCCTCTCTCGACTCTGATCGCGACTTACCGGTAACTAAGACATCCGCGCTCATATTTTCTCGTCGTTTCCTTTTTGCGTTTTAAGTTTAAAACAATTCCTTTTTCATTTTCTTTTGTTCTAAAATTTGTTTCCCCCTTTATTCTTTATAAGCGACGATGTCAAAGTCCGGTGTCGCTGGCTCGATACTTACATTATTTGTTTCTCGTTGTTTTTTAGTATATTAAAATATACCTTTCTTTTAATTACGAACTATTTCCAGGGCCTCACAATTACATCATAACAAGGTATAAGTGCAGCTTACCTCAGGACAGAACCGACGACAGCTTGTATGCGGCCCTGGGAAGTGCGGACCCCTTTGCTATTTCATATTATTTTTTAATAATATGAAATACTTAGAATTTTTCTTTATCAATCAAAAGTAGTTTTAAAGATTTTATTTCGTTAGTTTCGTTTTATAGATTTTATACCGATTACTACGGGTCTGTTTTCTCCGGGTATGGGAAAAAATCCCCAGCTCTCTTCAAATCATGAGCCCATCCCTCTCAACAGGGCCGTCGAGAGGGATGGGCTCATGATTGTTCTCCATGACTTGCCCACCGGACGGAGAACTCCAAAAAAGTCTTCACGTATCGGTGCCGGGCATTTACAAATTAATCAGTCATCGAACCGATTTCGATCTTTATAATGTTTTATATTTAGCTTGAGCTGCAGCTTTGTTCAACCGGTTGTCTAGCCTCATTGAAGGTAGGGATCGTTTATAGTAGGCGAAACTGAGATCATATAGCCAATGCGTTGCATAATGAATAGAATCCAATTAGCATTAGCATGTCCAAAGAGATGATTATATTGCTTAAATAACGATTTAAACAATTCTTAAATTTCACAAAAATTTATTTATAAACGAATAAAGTGTGAAAGGAATAGATTATGATTAACAATTTTGAATTTAGTGTCCAAAAAATTTATTGAATTTCTTATTTTTAAAGATCGGGTTTGCATTCTTGAGATATAATCTGTTACGTTGGGTAGATTTGTTACCACGCAAGCTGTTAAAGCAGATCTTGGAATGCACATTTCATCAGCTAGAATCCATCGGTCTTCCTCAATATCGTAGCACTCTACACTAGCTATTATTGAAGAACCGTCGAAACCACCCAGAGCGAATATCAAATCTTCCAAAACCTTCAGAAACAAAACCATTTTCAATATATATACAGTAAAAATTCGCTTTGTGGCCACACCCAAAATTCCCATGTAAAACTAAGTTTTATTATAAATCAAACTCCATCTTGGTATATTGCGAATTTTAGTTATTTGTTTACTTTTAAAATCTGTAATAAACTTTTCGCAGGATTCAGTATGGTACCCTACTTATAGTTCTGTATGCCAATTTTTTATAACCCGACCCACCCAAATGACCTGTTTCTGACCAGACAAGTGAATGTGGCCAAAAACTGTATATCCCGAAAGTGGCCACTTTAAAAATTATACTTTATAATTCACTGTATACTTTATGCATGAATATTTTAAGAAAATTTACTTACAACAATAGCAAAATTGCTTCTAGGTGTGTTCATATCTGGAAAAGGATGCCATTTTTTAGTTCTAGGATCATATTTTTCTCCACTAGAAAGTCTAGAATTTCCATCGAAATCTCCAAAAACGTAGAGGATTCCGTTGTGACTTTTACAAGAAACGTCGCTACAAAAAGGTACTCATGGAAGATATCATAGTCCATTGATTCGTTTCGAGATTGTAAAATTCTGCCGAATTCAAGAATTCGGCAGAAATCTCGATTATTCAGACAGCGATTATTAGAAAACAATATTGAAGATAACAATAAAAGTTTATTATTTCTGTGTAAATAAGCCGACGTCATTATAATTTTTGATATTTAATATTCATTTTTAAGAATAAATTTTGCTTGAATTTCATAAATCTTTGAAAACATTTAAATTGACAATTTACTTTCTCGCGATGATACTTGTGATTAATGATATTTTATATTTCCGGGACCACTTCCTGAAAAACTCCTAGGGTTTCTCGACCCGTTCGGGTTCGATTCCGTTCCCCCCCATAGCGGCAGGCAACTACTTTAATCACTATCACCCAGCCGCCTGAACGGTAGGTTAAAACTTCAACACGAAAGGAAATGGCTTTGCAGCTCAACTCCAGCTGGTAAATCTAACAAGGAGAGAGAGAAGCATTCAATGTCTATCATTCCAGTCCCTCCTATAAAGGATGTAATTGTGATCATATGGATTATACATAATATAGACATTTTCAAAACATAGCAAGCCGCTTTCGACATCCTTCTCACATTTTGGCTTAAGTTTTGATTTTTCTCTAAGAATACTAAAACCGTTTTAAAATCATAACCATCATGGGTTCGATCGGCTCTATTGTAAGCCTGGACGAACCCCCATGATGAGTATGACAAATATATATATATATATATTAATCAATATATCTTTTCTCCTGTGAGCACCGAGACAGTCTTTCAATCACACTGATTATGGGTTCGTCCAGGTCTACAAGAGGCAGCCAGATGGTGAGACTAACTTATTTGGGCTAGACCATATCTGTAAAATTTCTGGAGCTTTTCAACGTCCGGATTCGATTCCAGGTCCCCACAGCAGTAGGTTAACGCCTGGTCATCAGACCGTTCAGTCATAGCGTAAGAAAATAAAATTACAATAGTTCTGATATAAAGCATAAGAGCAAATTTATGGCGTTCGTTTTTCATTCTCGTTTTCCATATTTTAGTGGCAGTAAATTCAAATGATTGTACAGATTAAGAATTTAATATCCATAGAAAATGCAAATATACAATTTCCCAAGGTAGGGCATTTAGGTGTAAAAGTAGGACGTTGGACATGTCATACATCTTTCGATTGGACAGTTCTACTAAAGTAGAAAACGTGACAACCTTATTACTAGCATAAATATAAATTCATACACTTTCTCTTTATAAATAAAATGAATTAACGTGATGAAATTTCGCAAAGTAGGTAAAAGCTAAACCTATTTAAATTTAACAAATTTTAATCATGTATTGTGAAAAATAATCACATATTACGCACATACGCTCGTATACGCCATTTTTATTAACATACTATATCCGCGAATCCCATAATATGTAGTACGTACTGTACCTAATGTAAAACAGTCCTAAATACGAAATAAAATCTTTTATTAAATGAATTTATTTAAATTTATGTTTTTGAAATTATAATGTTAAGATATAAAGGTGTCAAGGTATAAAATTCTCGTTTGGACGTCCGATATTAAAAGGAAATTACTTTAAAATAAAAAAAAAAAAATGACAAATAATTTGATTTGTAGCAATTCTATTATTTAGAAAATGATCCCAAAAATTTGTTTACCTATTTTTAATATTTTGTTTTATTTTGAAACTCAAATTTTAAATTTTTAAATTCAAATTTCGTAGCACTAATAGGAATTAGTATTTATCAGCTGATTTTGAACGTACAGCGTTGGCAGAGTCGGTTCAGCTTCGACGTTGGGCTTCAGCATAGAGCCTGCTACTCTGGAGGATCAGATCGAATCTGGGAAAAAAACATTCCTGGAATTTTTCATGGAAGTTCTATATTCCGGGATTGTCAGGCTCAGTCCCAAATCCCCAAATCATTCCACTACACCCACAAATTCCATTGTAGGTGTAGTGGAATGAAAAATGAAGTGTTGGTACCAACAACAAAATATGTCGAATAATTATTATTACCTTACTGTAATTTAGTTTCTTATCATATATTTTGTCAACGTGGACATTAATTATTAATAGGATAATTATACTGGTTTTATTATTTTACGCAAAAATTGAGAAAAAGTTCTTAAAGAAAACAGACTTTCTTTATTAAGCTACCTGTACACATACATAGATTCACATCAGTGTTTCGGGCTATCATGCCCCTCATCAGCAGGATTACAATTGTGATAATGTTTAACTATAAAATAACAGATAGGTAATTAAAAATTAAAATATCAATATATTTATAAAACTTACGATATATAAGAATCCAATTCCCGACAATAATTGGTTTTTGTATTGAAATGTAAATTGCTTCATATTCCTATTTTAGAAATTAAAATTACTTTATGAGAACTAAAACCTTTTTGTAAAACTACTAAAATTATTTCTAAAGGAAACGTGTTACCTTTACAATACTCTATCCAACTCATAATACTGGCGCGTGTTGAGCTCATCGACATATTTATACGCATTCGTTATCTAAGGTAGCTGCCCATGATTGGTGGATTATCCTGCCTAAATTATTATTTATTCTATTTTTTTCCTTTTTGATATTTATGTGTTCATATAACTGCCTTTTATAATTATTTGGTTCTTTTTTCTTTATTTTTACTGTATCTAATTTTATTTGACAACTGTAATTATTACAATGATAAGCTACTTCAGAATTTGCATAATTATCTCTTATGGTTCGTATATGCTCTTTTATTCTTGTTCATAATTTTCGCTTGGTTTCCCCTATATAAGTTTTATTAGGACCACAACTGCAATTAAACGAATAAACAACTTCTTTTTCATCCATTAAATCTAATTTCTTATTTGACCTATAATGTAAATTTCTTTTAAATATATTATTTTTTTCCGGGATTAAATTTACTTTATCTTTTAGAATGTTTTTGACTCTTTCGAATATTTTTGGTATAAAAGTAAAATTTACACATTTTTTGTCTTTATTAAAGTTACTACAGTATTTCCATTAGCTTGATTATTGATCCAATTTTTCCATTTTTCTAATACAGTAATTTCTTAGGGTAATCGTTTAATAAAAACATTTTGTTTATTTGTTCTATTTCCAGCTGCTGGTCTTGTAAATTAGTCGTTCTATTTTTAATTTTTTCTATTTACATTTTAAATATATTAAATTTCATCGATTGAGGGACATTAGACTTATAATTGAATACTTTCGGTATCTGCATAGGTTTTATAAATTTTTTATATTCTAAATTATTATTATTTCTAATTATTGTTATATCTAAATAATTTAACCTATTATTCTCTTCTATTTCAGCTTCAAATTTTATGTTTTCTTCTGTAGCATTGACCTGTTCTAGGATTAATTTTTAGCTAGTTTGCTTATCATCGAATAAAATTATGCAGTCGTCTACGTATCTATTGTAAAATATGATGCCTTTTATGTCTCTAATTCTCTTATCTATTTCTATCATGACAATCTCTGCTAGTCTTGGGCCTATACAAGTGCCCATCGGTATCCCATCTTTTTGGCTGTAAAATTTATTCTCATACTCGAAACAATTATTTTCTATGACTAACATACAAAATTTAATAATCCATTCTGGGACTTTAATATTCTGCAAAGCAGTTATAATGTTATTTTTGGTTATACTTGGGTACATATTTTTAATGTCTAAAGATAAAAGTTTCGCATTATTATTAATTGTTATATTTTCATTTTTTAATCTATTTATTAATTCACCAACGTTTTTTAAACTATAATTAGAAATTACCATCGTATTTAACTTATTATTTAAAAATTTCTCTAAATTATAATACACATAGTTTTTAACATTAACATTTTTATTATACTTAACTGGATTCTTATGGGTTTAACTCTAATATTAAACTTTGGTATTCTGTTATTTTCACTTCTTATTTTTTTGAATTCTTCTTCTGTTATCAGTTTTCATGTTTTTAAGCTTTCCAGATCTTTATGTAAATTTTTTGCCCCACCAGTGGGCGAGTGGTCTCCGTTGTCGCTCATAGCGGTGGTGACCGGACCCTAAACACTGGGAAGTTCGGTCGTGGGTTCGCGCCGCGACTCGGACAGGCTGGTTGCTAGGAGTTTTCCGGGTTTTCTCCTAGCCAATAACGACTGAATAGGAGGCTAGTTCCCCATAAAAGTCCTCCCGGAAGGCACGGTTTCCCGCGCGATACGTTAAGGCCGTGAGATAAACGGCCGGCTCTTCGGTCGCATAGCGATCATCACGACCATAGTTGCCAGATTGGGCTACAAGTAGCGGATTGGGCTACTTTTTAAGTGCCCTCGCTACAAAACTTTTAAATTGGGCGACACGCTACTTTTTGGGCTAGTAATAATTACCTTCAGGCTACAATTCTTAAAAATACGCTACTTTATTTTCATATATAAAATCGCACAATATTTATTGTATCATACAAAACTAATAAAGTTTTATTTAATTTCATTACACTTAATTGTATAAATAAAGTTGCAACGTTTAACAAAGATAAAGATACTTCGCTTCCGTTTTCTATCAGTCGTTCGCTCCAGTAATCCACAATCCATTGCCACTAACACTGCTAATTTTATTAATTTTTTTCCTCTCATATATCTATCAATATGCGCCTATTTTTAATTATTTTTTTAAAACGAAAATATGCTACTCACAAATTTATTTGTACTTTTACTTCGTTTTCCTGTTTTTTCCCGCTTGACTTCTTGACTCTACTTCTGTTTTAGAACGTTCCTTTCTCTAATTTGACGATTTCACTACATTTTTAGTAGGCCTTTCCTTTTTTTCTTTTTTTAGGTATTCCTTGGAATACCTTAAAAAAGGGGAAAAAAGGAAACGTCTACTAAAAATGTAGTGAATAGACCCAGTGTTACTCGGGCAAAAGTAACGACAGCAAAGATTAAGATTATTACATTATAGCCAATCTCCATCTTTTTTCACAGATTGCAAGAATTAGGTTTCCCTGTTTCCAGACTAATTAGAGAATTTTTAGATGGGTCTGAAAATATGTTCGATTTCCCGCAAAAACGCATCTGCGCCTGTAAATATTGCACGTCGGTTTTTCTTAACACTTCCATTGTTAACCCTTCGGGGACGGTGACCTCGTTTCACACTCCCCTTCCGTGAGTCAAGACAGTGTAATCTTTGTGTATTCTTTGTTGTTTAACCAGTTACGCGAGTTTAACTAGTTTTTACTAATCTCTCCGAGTCTCTAAACTAGTCTAACAGATACAACAGTTCTTGATACAGTGTAAACAGAGAGGCCTTAGCGACTGCGACTTTTGTTTTCAGTTTTAAGTTTCTAAGTTCAAAAAATGAATCGCCGCGCCTGCGAATGACTCGCTTTGATTTAGAGAAAATTGATGCAGATACACCGAATGTCTATATATATATATATATATATATTACAAACTTATTTTATTAGTAAAAGTGCATAGTTGCAAAATAATTCGGTTTTATTGTTTGGGCTACAAGCAGTTCAAATCCGCTACTTTTGGAGCACAACCACGCTACTTTTTAACCTTCAGATCTAGACGGCCGGATGGCCGAGCGGTAAAGGTGGCAGCCTACCGCTCTGGGGGACCCGGGATCGAATCCGAACGGGTCGAAAAATTCCCAGGAATTTTTCGGGGGGTGGTCCGTTCGGATATGTCGGGCCCCGTCCCTCACCACCCGGTCGCCCCATTGTGGGCCTGGCCGAACCCATAATGGGCCTACTAAAAGAGGCCCTCTTAGTGCCCATAGGGCGGAAAGAGTTAAAAAAAAAAAAAAAACCTTCAGATCTGGCAACTATGATCACTACACTCATCGGAGAATAAAGCTATATATATAGGGCTGTAATTTCCATATGAACCAACATCATACAAAGACGTAAATTTTTTGTCGTGATTTTACTTGGGTCTTTTTCGAGCAAGTTGTATCCCCCTTCTTGTATTAGATTTTTAATGATTTCTTTTTTCTTCTCTGCCTTCATAATTATGGTTTGTTTCGTTTTGTCACTTTCAAGTAATAAATTATTTTCTGTTAAAAAGTTTTTGGTATTATTTAATTGTCTATTATAATTTTTTACCTTGTCAATAGTTTTTTGTTTTACTTTTTGTTTTGATATTATTCTCCTTTAGAAATAATTTTAGTAGTTTTACAAAAAAGGTTTTAGTTCTCATAAAGTAATTTTAATTTCTAAAATAGGAATATGAAGCAATTTACATTTCAATACAAAAACCAATTATTGTCGGAAATTGGATTCTTATATATCGTAAGTTTTATAAAATATATATATAAATATATATAAAAACGAATGTCTGTGTGTGTGTGTGTGTGTGTGTGTGTGTGTGTGTGTGTGTGTGTGTGTGTGTGTGTGTGTGTGTGTGTCCTTCATGCATTACCACACCATTTATCCGATTGCCATGAAACTTTGGGAAGTTGTTTAATACATTCCCGCGAAGGTTTGTGGCATATGTGAAGATCACCATTTCCCCCCTTTCAATAATATATTTATATATGGATTAAGGCTTTTATGTCCAACAGATGGCGCTAACTTCAGACGACCTAAGTTTGCTTTTCTGTGAGAATGGACCTAAGCAGATCATTTTCTACCTATCTATATAAATAAAATACAACGTTTGTTTGTTCCTACAGATTCCTTTGAAATTTTGACACAACGTTGCATTCGAATATGCACGTGTTTTTATATAATATACATGTCGAAATTCTCCCTACGGGGGGAGATGGACGGGATTAAGGCTTACCGTGAAGAACTCTGCTTCTATTTATACTATTTTACATGCGGTTTTTTGCGTTTTTAATTGCGTTTTAATAGGTGACGTCAACAGAATATACACTAAGAAGAGATTTTTTGAAATTCCCCCACGGAGGAAGTGTTACACATTTATAATAGATACATTTTGAGCCACAACAACGCGTGGCCGGGTCAGCTAGTATATATAAAATATATATATAATATATATTAAATAGATAAATATATTGTAATATTTTAATTATCTGTTAGTTTATAATTAAACATTATCACAATTGTATTCTTGCTGATGAGGGGCATGATAGCCCGAAACACTGATGTGAATCTATGTATGTGTACAGGTAGCTTAATGAAGAAAGTCTGTGTTCTTTAAGAACTTTTTTCTCAATTTTTGCGTAAAATCTTAAAACCAGTATAATTATCCTATTAATAATTAATGTCCACGTTGACAAAATATATAACAACAAAATATGTCGTTTACTTGATGAAATGAAGTAACGCAACAATGCGTTGCGTGGTAATCTGCCAAGAGTAATGCTTCTCGGTATGACTTTATATGGGAAATTGCCCCCTTATTTAGATGGACACGCGAAGAAAACCGGAAAAATCTACTTGTCCAGTCCATTGATTAGGCGCGAACCCATAACTAACAATCAGTATTCGGTGGTTTTATCGACCCAGCCACGAGTGGCGCTTAATATGTTGTAAAGTACTATTTTTATTTACAACGATTATCGACTCTACCGTGTCGGAAACAACCGTTAACCTACCGGGTACTTTACTCGGATTCGCGTTAGCGTGCCAGGCCTGGACTTTAAGCGTGCACCGAATTAAATAAAGACAATATTTGTCAATAGAAAAAAACCAAAGATTTAATTAATCGTTTAGCAATAACTATGTACAATATTAAGTAAAAATCAAACAATAATTTATTGAAAGAAATTCAACCAGACAATCCTTGATTCAAATCTAAGTCTAACTTAACTCTATCTATCCCCTTTGGAATCCGACAAAACCAAAAGTTTAACTTATAACAATAATTCTTATAAACTAGAGATCCTAATCGTCACCTCAATATACTCGGAACCTATTTCCTCAAACTCTCAAGACTTTCGATCCAAACTTCGAATCACTTCAAAATCACCTTGGAACTATTCGAGATCCTATCGGACACCTCTCTATTACTGCTGCGAAGACCACCAAGCTCGTTGCTATCAGAATTCCCCTCTCCGTCTTCACTTGAGACTCGGGATTTATAGTGTGAGGTGACGTCACAATTCTGAATGCGGTCACTCCCCTCATTTACATACTTAAATGCTAACAATAACGTGTTTCATCGTCTGGCAGCCCTTTTTCCCGACAGTTTACTCACTAACCTTTTACATTATTTGTTTTTACAATTCTTTCCGGGACGTTTTTATTACTTAAGGTTTAGCGAGTTTATTTCGTGCTTGTGGGTTCTCCCCCCCTCTTCTCGGTGCGGACCTATTTTTTTGCCGCTCGGGGAGCGCAAATGTGCGTGAGTCCAATGGCGCTTTTCTTTCGTCGGTGAGTTGGGTTTTATTTCTTCTCTTTTTAAATACTTAAGGTGAATGGTGAGGAAACCTTCGTCCTAACAAAACATAAGCCCCAAACAAAAATAGAATAATAAGCAAAATAAAAGTAAAATAAAAATAACGCTCGGACTTGGTTCCTTACAATGTTAATATAAAATGATAGATAATTATTAATCCTCGATCATCTGTACATTTTTTACGTCAAAAGTGCGCAAGTAAATAAACGAAGTTTACTACAATTTTTTTTGTTATAAAATGGATAATTTAAATGTTTTAATATAATTGTTTTTTTCTTTTTAACTTTTTTCACCCTGTGAGCACTAAGAGCTTTTAGCAAGCCCATTAAGAGTTCGGCCAGGCTCACAATGGAGCGGCCGGGTGGTGAGGGACGGGAGCCGACATATCCGGTCGGACCATCCCCGAAAAATTCCTGGGGATTTTTCGATCCGTCCGGATTCGAATCCGGGTCCCCAGAACGGTAGGCTGCCACCTTGACTGCTCGGCGCTCACTTACTATTATTAATGATGTCAAAAATTTCAAATTACAGAGATCTAAGTGCCGTTTCGATGTTTGCAGTTTAATTATAAAAATAGGCACATAAACGATTCATAAAACAATATGTAACATAGTAAACATTTGTTTCCTTAAAAATAAATAAATAAAGATGTCAGAAACAAGCTAACATTAATAAAATTTTTCCTTTCCGGCAAGGTGACCCGAAACCATAAACATCTAAATGGAAGGAAATCAGTAATTATTTAACCACTAGGCGGTGCTGCAACTTATAAATCTTGTCGTGTGACGGGAGACGGCATGATAAGCTGTTCTACTTGTAAGGTGAGTTGTTTACAAATCCCAATAACCAAATGTAAGTTAGCAATTGATATATTTTTTTTCTTTTTAATACATATGTATATTTTATAAACTTATACCCATAATATTATCATCAAAAATTTAGTCAAATATGTTTAAAAGGACACAGAATACGTTGGAAACAGAAATTATCAATAGGGAAAGTACAATTCTGAACACGTGGTAGTTGTGAACATAAAACTATAATTTTTGGAAAGATTACGTTATTCATGCAGCTTGTACTCAATTGACTGTATATGATACAGCATTGGAAGAATATATAAGAAGTACTGTACATCCATTTATGGTTGTTGAAGATGAGTTCAATTGCAGTTCTGAATAAGGCAGTGAGATATCAGAGCTGTGGACCGTGCCCATAGGAATGAAAAAGTCAAAGGAACCGACGGGCATGGTCTACTGCTCTGCTAGGGTCCTGGCCTCCTAGTTTGGAGCTCCAATTGACAATTGTTTGTTCAGCTGGAAAAATATTGATTGATAGAGTAATCAATTGGTCTTATTCTTCCTGCTAAAAGAATAGCTCAATAGCTTATTGTGATTTCAAACTTAGATTACCTTATCTTGGTTTTAGTTGTAACATATTTCTACATCTTATCTTTTTATTTCATTCTGACAAGAAACAGACTGCATCTTGCCAATATTGACTGTATCTAATAAAGTGTATATTATATTATATCTTGTTATAGTTGGAAATATTGCAAATTATAGCACATGTTTAAATTCAGTTTCTAAGATATTCAGAAATGAAAAGATTTAAGCTATTTTTTTCTGGTTTTTTTTCTTTGTCATGCCAACAGCTGTTGAGTGATTGATTGATTGGTCTAGCATGATCGATATTTTCCAATTTTCTATTTTTGTTATTTTTATTATGTACAGTACATATTAATTTAATTGTACAGATTAAGTGCAAAGATGTCATACAAATTTATTTCTTTGCATTTTGTACATCATGCTAACTGTATACATCATCATTTAATAGCAAGAATCTATTTGCATGTTTATATGCTATTAATATAAAATAACTTCATAAATTTTTTGAATTTTGTGTTTTTTTTTTTTAGAAACATACATAATTTCAATGACTTTTTGTAGTGGTAGCTAGCATACAATCTTTGTATCATCTTTGTGCGTTTAATTTTCTTTGTGGTCTGTTTAAGATATGTATTTCTTACATTATTGATAATCAATATTATAAACATAGAATTGTTATGATTCCTTCATACTGTACTAGTTTTTCACAATTTTTTGTTTCAGCGGTGACCTCATTTTATTGCTGAAAGTTGGGACATTACCCGGGAGTTCAGTCCTCCTGGAATTGCAGCCTGTGATAGTTAAAACAGGAAACACAAACAGATAAAATAAATTAAAATGCAAGGCCTAGTTCTATGTAACTAACTACAGATCATTTAAATCATGCTAATGATTTTTAAAATATATATAGTGTGGTAGTGTGTATTTTCTTTTATAAGTAGTTCCTAAATAATGTTAAACATTTTTTGTAATGATTCTTTTTACAAATTAATGTAAGTTCATAAATTAACTATTAATAAATCAATGTCATATTTGAAATTTTTTTTAGCATTAAATTTAGCTTAAGTTTCCTTATGACTTTGCAGGGAATATTTCCTGTTTATATTTAAACAGTATTCTAGTAAGCTAAAATTTGATATGTTTGGTTAACACAAAATAATAAAATATGTTTGTTTTTAAATTGTCAGTAGTACTGTTATCTAGAGAATATGAACATCCATTAACTTGAGTAAGGCCAAATGATCTGCTGTTTTCCTCTAGACAAAATTATTGAATATTAGATTATTATCATAATAGCCATATTATAGAATGATATAATCCAGCAGATTGTTTGGTCTTTGTAGATGATGTCTTCTATAAATATGAGATAAGATTGTGTATTTAGAGATTACATTTATATATACTCAAAACTAAATTTGATTAAAATATTAAAACCACAAGACTATACTCTATGATATATTGAGATGTTTTGAAAATATAAAATTTTGCAAAAGTTTGATACACAATACATAAAAGAAAATAAAATAATAGAAAAAATTGCAGTATGTAAAATGAGCCTGAATAGAATATAGTATAGTTACTTAATAGATGTCAACACAGTTCACATTTTTAAAATATAAATAATAGAAAAACATAAATAGAACACGTTATAGGAAATACCTTATTGCACAATTGACCTTATTAAGCATTGAATTGCAGTTGCACTGTGTGTAATAAAATTGTTTTATTCTTTTTTGTTAAAAAGTATATGTATTAAGTTTTAATTATTAATGTCATGTTGTATTTATTCTGGGGAATAGAATTAAACAGAACTCAATACAGGGCAGAGCTGAAGAAGTAAAAGTGCTAGCCTGGGATTGAATCTGAGCAGATTGAAGAATCCACTGGTCTGTCCTAGATATGTTAGCCTCATCCCTTGCTAGCTGTTCCAATAATATACCTAACCAAGCTCATAAAACTTAGGCTGTGGAAAAAACATGCACTTAAAATATTCAGGTCAAAAAATGAGAAATGAAGGAGAAAAACAGTTTAATTACTGTAAAAATTAAATCTTTTTTACAGGAACTAAATTATTTCTTACTTTAATTCAATAAGGAAATCATAAGATGAAAATTATTGTTAGAATTAGCAGAATGAAAAGACAGCTTTAATAATAATAATGTGTATCTTATTAATAAAAGTACAGTAGAGCATCGATTATCCGACCCCCGATTAACCGACCGCGTTCTAGTCGGCAAATTCAAATGTCCGCTAGTGATGTGGCGCTACAATATTTGGTTATGTCTTGGCTACTTTAATATTATTTTTGTTAAATTTTTGCATGTTTTAGCTGACAGCACTGGCTAGACCATGAAAGGGAGACTAGTATTTAAACCAGGCCTAATACACTATACTAATAATGTATTTTTTCATACTTTTCGGTTATCCGACCAACCCCAGTCCCCAATTGAGTCGGATAATTGATGCTCTACTGTACTTTTATTTTCATATACAGTATTGATAATGTAAAGAAAATGATTTAAAATTCATTTTTTAAACTATAATTTAATATATTACTCAGAGATGTTTAACTTGCAAGCCATCAAATTTTACCATAAATATGGAATTAATTTTAATTTTAAAAATATGTTAGATTAAATTTATATAATTGTTTATCTAATATAATATAGTTCATATGCCTTTAACCCACTTACTTAAAATGTTTGAGTAGAAACAGACTTCTTACTGAGAAGTAAATGGTACAGTTTTATTTTTCTTCCAATAATTTCTTCTTGTTTTTCTGTTGTTACCAGAAAAATATGAAATAATGAAAAAATCAACTAAATTATATTTTACAAGCCATCAAAATTTGATGTACACCTGTGAAATAAACCAGCATACAAATGAATCATTTGAAAATGCCATCTGGCTATTTTTGAGAGAGGCTATTCATTTGCTTACATTTTAAACTGTTGTATGTTGTCTTACTGTTTATATATATATATAAACACCAATTAACCTGATCTTTAAGGTTAATGCCAAATGATTTCTGGATTATATTGAGCTTTAATTATAGCCCAATATAATCTGCCAATCGTTTGGTTCGTTTGGTATTAATCTTATTATTTGTTTTAAAATTTTTAGTATATGGTTCAAATAATATATAATGCTAACATCATTTTTATATAGGAGTGTTTTAAATTATAAATTGCATTGTGAAGTGATATGAGACTGTGGTGCAACTTTAACGGAGAGTGGTGGGATATCCTGTTTCTACCTTTTGTAACCCAGGCTCTATGGAAACAGAAGTATCCTGACGAGAGGATTGATTCATTCCCTGTGTTATCAAACTTTTGGTTGTTGAAAATTTTATAATTTTGTAAAACTAAAAGTTTGATTTTACACAAACTACAACATTTATTTATCAGTGTAAATGTTTAATCATTATTTATTTAAAAACTCCATACATAAAATTAATTTTTAGGAGGAGGGATAACATTAATTACTTTGATTAATAAATTATATTTACACCAAATAGACTCAAGTGAGTTGTTGTTGAATAGTTTATGAATTCTATCAGTCTGATCATTATAAATAACATTATTAGTACAGATAACTTTATTAGAAAATGTTGATAGACACAAATGCTTAAATTCCTCACAGTCAAACATATAGTGGTTCAAAGTTGCATTTCCATTATTGCAATAAGGACATATTTCTGATGAACATAGATCAATACACAAGTGCTTCCACGTTAAACAAAACTTGTTAAGGCAAATCTGGATGATCATTTTTTTTTAACTATAAATGGTAGCTGGTAATAATAGATGTAAAAACACTGGTTGTTGTCTAATATTCCTGAGTACCATGAATGATACTTAGCCTTGAGAACCCTGTCACCTTCTTCTCTCAGGAAAAGATTGTCAAACTCTGTAAAATTGTATTTTTATAATATTTTAAAACTTTTGAGGATGAATCTATTAAAGAAAGTGAGATACCTATTCTATTAAAAAGACTCTCCAGTTTTGTGAACGAACTATAATTTAGTGATCTGGTCAATGAAAACTACTTCAAGGTTAGATAAGCCTTGTATTCCAAAGAGGATAGGTCAGAAATTATGTTTCTCAAAAAGTTTAAGGTTAATTTAACAAAATGTTTCCAGGGAAACTCAAGGCCCAATTCAGATCTAATTGCGTATAATGGGGTCGACCTCTCAAGACCAAAAAGACTGCGATAGAACATCAGTTCAATAGAGTTGATGTCATCAAAACAAAAAGGCTTCCAAAATGGCAGACCATAAGACCAACTTGAAGTAAATAGAGAAGCTGCTAGTTTCTTACACAAAGCCATACATCTGTTCTTAACCCTTCTCAAGATATTTATTTTAGAAAATGCTTTACCTTTAACATAAGAAGTATAATTTAGGAACGAGCCAGTAGCTGAGAGATGGATCCCCAAATATGTAATTCATTAACAATACTAATTACTCTTCCATTTACAAAAAACTTATCAGCCTTTCTCGGCCTTCCACCATGTCTAAAAGTTATTATTATCGACTTGAATAAATTTATATGCAAACCCAAAGTAGAAGATTAATTAAATAACTTGTCCAATTTCCTTTGGGTAGTGGATAAGATCATGTATTGTCAGCAAATTGAAGTAAGTGGACATCATAATCACCCAAGGAGATGGAATCTTTACTTAAATCATCAAAAGCTTTTACCATATCATTTACATAGCAAATTAACAGTATTGGACTTAAGGAATCACCTTGTGGTAAACCCTTTTCTAATGAAAAAGCATCAGTAAACCCAGCACTAATGGAAATCCTTGCTTTTGGTCCTGAAAATAAACGTTGAATTATATCAATAAACTTGTCTGAAATCCCAAGCATTCTTTATTTTGATAACAAAATCTTCAAAATGACAATATCAGTCTTTTACGTAGTCTATAAAGACAGCAAGTAAACGTCTTTTCTTTGAAAGTTGTCTACAAATGGAGTGGAGAATCAGAATATTGCTCAAATGCTCTTTCGAGGTTGGAAAGCGAATTGCACTGGTTGAATCAAGTTCTGCTTTCTAAGCCATATACTCAATCTATTTACTAAAATAGATGTGAAAATTTTTCTAACTAAAGGTAGCAACAATATTGGGCGAAAGTTAGCAGGCTCGTCTATTGGATCTTTTTTATGGATAACCTTAATTTTTACCTCCAACCACAATTCCGGAACTTTAGCAGTGTCATAAACCCGGTTAAATAACTTAACCAAATAAGGAACCAAAGTAGTCCTAGAGTAGACAATTAAAGACGGTGAAACATTGTCTACCCCAGGAGCAGAGCGGATTTGCATCTTTTGAATCACTGTATTCACCTCTGAATCAGAGATGGGAAGGTCTAAAATAGGATCCACAACAAAAGAAGCCATTGGTAATGGCAAAATTGGGGATAAATACGATGTGTTTAAACTAAATAAGCATTGATAATAAACCAATCTGTCAAGGAGATCTCTTGGTCTGGTATACTCCTAACCAGGGGTGATATTCAGCGGGTTTGCACAGGTTCGGCCGAACCCATTGTTAAAATTTTCAGTTTTCTGAACCTTGTTAAACACACGGAACATTTCTCAGTGGTTTTGTTTTTTTAAAAATATATATCAAAATATACGTATTATACTCTGTAATACTACTAAACTAGAGCCTTATACCCCGTTTGCACTGAGCATTTCAATCTAGATTGTGAACAAACTCAAAGAATTTCTCTACAGATTTCCTTAGTAAAAGTTTGGTAACAGTAACTGAAATCATTGACCAAATTGTAGCGAATGATCCGGATTTTGAAAGGAGTGCAAAAGCAAGATGAGGTGTTTTGGATGCAATCTCCTGCTACTGACATTTGCTTAATGAAAGAAAAGGAAGTGACAAGTGACAGTATATGACTTCATAGCAAAAAAATCAAGAATTTCAGAAGAGCCAGGACCTTCATTGCAAAAAATGAACTTTAGATTTCTATGTGCATATGTTTGTGTTATTTAACATATATTATAATGCAAATTAATATAATAACTTAATAAACAAATTTTACTTCAATTTTATCTTTGGTCGCGTGTTCCCCTTTCCCTATTTACTCAGTGTTAAAATGACCTCATTTAATGCTGTTTCATTTAGCACTTTGTCATCTAGGAACACATCCCCCCCATTAAGCAGGGTCTTACTGTACTTACTGTTTTTCTCATTATACTCTACAATTTTAGGTTCAGGTCAAGAGCAGATCCTAACTATGGCAACCTAAAATTGTAGGGATTTTAATATTTGAGATGTTCATTTCCCATTTTTCATAAATTCACAAATCCATTGTATATCAATTTCTAATGAATATATTATAAATAAATTATATTTTGTTTCTTTATTTCCTTTATCTGCCATATTTTGATCACTTTCTAGTTGTCTAACATTGCCCTGTGATTACTAAGAGGTCCTTTTTTAGCAAGTCTATTATGAATTTGGCCAGACCATAATGGGACAGCTGGATGGTGAAGGACAGGCCTGACATATCTGGACAGACCAATCCCTTAAATTCCTAGTTTTATGATTTATCTGGATCAAATTTCAGGTCTCCCAGAATGGTAGGCTGCCACTTTAACTGCTTGGTCATTTGGTTGTCAAATAAACAAAGGATATAGGTTCATTTCATTTGAAATGGACTATCGTTGGTTTGCTTAACTCTTTAAACTCTGAAAAGTTATTCTTCCTATATACCGGATACAAAATTCTTTTTACCCGTCAGATTAATGTTTTGTGGTGGAGGATTTGTAAAGCAAAACCAGTCAAGCAACTTTGCCTTTAACTGATTTTGACACGAATATATTAAGGCAATTTTGGCCAATCTTGTGTTCAAAGAGTTAAGCTGTTTTACTAAGCAGTAGTCTTTCTACATGACAATTGTGCAAAAGTTATAAAATCCTTTCACTGTGAATTATATAAAATGGTCATAAATAATAAACCTCTACATGCATTTAAAATTTTCAAATGTAGACCTTATATTGCAATTATAAAGTTTGTAGATTTATTGAAATCATGGAATTCTAAGTAATTTTGATAATTGAGTTATTAGAGAATTCTATGTATTCCTGTCTTGGATTGTCAGAAAGCAGTTCTATCATCTGACGGTAGTAGTTGCCAGAGAGACAAGCAAAACACTTATGCATAAAATTTGTTGCCCTGAATTTCTGTTAAATTTTACTGTTTTTAAAGCCCTCCATCAATTCTGATTCGCGTATATCAACTCCAGTTTAAGACATTGTTGGATTTATTTGTGGATTTTTTTCTTATCTTCAGAGTCTACTTGTAACTATATAACTAACAGCAAACTTTAATGTATATACTTGTAACCTGTTTATTTGAATTTCAGAACAAATAAATCAAAATGTTGTTTAACATTAATTAGAAGAGGGTATATGTATATAATTTAAGCTAGATTTGCTCTAAATAATGTAACAAACTCATTATGAAAGGAGGTCTAATAATGTTAAAGCAGATAAAAAATCATTTAGATATTGCATTGTGTTTTCATAATATAAAAATAAAGAAAATATTAAAAGAAGTTGTGTGTTTTAATTAAGAAGCAAAAATCAATAAAAATTGTTAGAAATATTAAAGAAATGAACAAAAATTTGTTTATGTAATCCCTTGTTTTGTATTTTGATCACTTAAGACTGTCGATAATGTAGAACAGTAATTCCAAAACTTTGAAAAGTTGTGGACCCTTTTATGAAAGATATTTTGGCAGATCCCTACTTTCAGCTGTTAGCTTTTAGTCATTAATTAATAAACTACAATAATAATGAGCAATTATTTATTGTGACATTGTCACAATGCTGGACTGCAATTTTTAATCATGTGTTTTTAAATTTATTTAATTTAAAATATATGCTCTCCACCTCAAATTAGTAGTCTCTTACCCCTGTACATAATACTTTTTCTGTTAGCAAGCACTGTACATCCTTCTTTTCCTGTTAGCAACAGTCATTTCGTCATCTATCTAACTCCTTACAGGGAAAAATTTTTGAATTCAAATAACATGATTTCTGGTTCTTATCAAAAGTTCATATACAGTTAAATAATAATTTTAAATATGTGCTAAGTAATAAAATAAAAGTATTTTTAGAAAATGGGCCTGGGAAAGGGAAGACAAGGAGGAAGTGTTCTAGATAGTAGTTTCAAGGTCATTTGATCTCACCTATTAGTTTAACTTTTGAAAAGATGTACAAAGGGTTAGGAATCATAAATGCATAAAAAGGTATAAGAAGATATATAACTGAATGCATTCATCCTTACTTGCCATGGCTAAAACTATACATTAGTTCTATAATATATATATATATATATATAAAATAAACTTTTCGAATCTAAACACTAACTACATGTTATAATTATTAAATGTTAAATTTAATACTGCAATGGATAATAAACAATAATGTGTATATTCACATTTTTCAATTGCTCACTTGAAATTAACTTTATACAATGCTGCTTTTTCCAGATGGAAAATTCAAGTAGTCCCAAATTGACGGAATTCTGTCATAATTTGGAGATTTCTTGCAATTCTAATGTCACTTTGGTGGCACCAATAGATGAAGTTCTGGATGTTTTCCAGAAACAATATGTGAATAGAATTTTGTATTTATTAAACTATAAAGTTTAGCCAGAAAACAATATTTTATAGTTATTTTAACAAGCAACTAATAAGTTCTGTAGTGAAGACATTAGAATCAACTACCTACAGACACTTTGCAGTGACTTTGCCTAACTTCTGCATAATCTTTCAAATGCACTTCACTATAAGCATGTATAGATTATTTGTTTTTATGTGGGAAAAACAAACTGCATAAGGAAAGAATAGAGTACTGTAAAAATGGAAAATGTACAACTTACAGTATGTAACATTACAAGTATTTAAGAGACAAATTATACCAAGATGGAAGGTATAATTGAGCAATAAACATGGTTAAAGAAAAGACAGAAAACAGCACTTTATAAATAGTAAAATAGCATTTTTAAAAGACGAACATTTTTTATATGATCATTACAAACTTTAGATTGCTAGTGGAATATATACAGGAGCTTCTCTACTTACAAACATTCAACTTATGAACTTTCAGACTTGCAAACAATTTGACCGTATGTCTAAAATTTAAATTTTGCATGAATTCTAAAGTTCTATTGCCAGTCATGGGATGGTGCCAAAGTCAGTCTTTAGCCAGTAATAAATAATAAAGTTTTAATAATTAATATTGATCTATTTTTATTTTTTTGTTTTTGCACGAATTCTAATGTTCCATTGCCGCTGGTGAGGTGACATTAAAGTTGGTAATGATGGAGTGAGTTTTTTTGCTATTGTTTGCAATTTTTATAAACTTTTACGATTGGTGTTTCAAATATGCATAAAAAACATGATAGTAAATCTAGCAGTGGAGGTAAATGCAAGAAGTGTCACCCTATTACCGTTAAAATTAAACTCAACATTATAAAACTAAGGGCATTAGATAAAAAAACCATGTTTGAAACACCTGCTACTAAGCTGTAGCAAGCAGGTAAATGAGCATAATGTATTCTATTAAGTACATTGAAGACAAATCAAACACCAACAATACATGGTTATTCTGTATACGGATGTACTTTTTAAGTTAATTTTCAACTTAAAACAATACCTCAGGAACTAATCTGTTTGCAAGTAGGGGAGCACCTGTATTTTAAATAATGCATATTGTTGTTTCAAAAAAGAATTTAATATCAGAAATTGGTTGTATGTAGTTAATATAATTATTTTTAGTGATTTCTTAATAATATTTTACAATTTAAATTCATTTTAGCAGTTTAATTCAGTTTAATAAAAATGATAGTTTAATGTTTATAAAAAAATACTTTGCAATTACCTGTGTGTAGTTTTTTTTTTTTTCTAATTACATTTCCTTCTTTTGTAGACAATTCAAGGACAACTAAGGTAAAGATAGATGTAAAACTGAAGAATGAGTTTCTTTTAAATAGTGCATTTATTAAAGCTGTTATTACAAAATTGCTTTATTTAGTTGTTAAGATGTGTAAATATTGTTAAAATGTTATTTATATATCTTATTAACTAAATAAATATTTATAAAACAATAGTCATCATCCAAACTTTATTTCTCCTAATATTTTTACTTGAATTTGAAAGTAAATTTAAAGAAATTGAATCCGGTTATTTATCTATAATTACCCTGTTTATTAGACAATACATTTTTCAAGAAAAGTATAGATTTATTCGATTAAGTTCTCTGGAATTACAAATAATGAAGATATTTTAGCATTTGATTTTAATATATTAAAGAAGTTAAAAATATATAATTATAGTAAATAAAAATATAAATAATAATTAAATGTAATGTAAAAATTTACTGAAATGTAACATGTTGCAATTGAGCTAATCAAATTCGTTGTGAAATATTTTAACGACTTAGGCACATTGCCATAATTTAAAATGTATCCAAAAATCTGCAACGTCCCTACTTACAGTTCAAGATCTTTTGATAGGTAAATGATTAATTCATTCCTATTATAGTCTGTTGAGTTTTCGTATTTAGTCAACCGTTTATTTGAATTAGAAGTATTTTTATTCATGTTTATTGTTTGAATAAAAATAGTTTTTATTTTTTATGAATAAAGGTTAAAAATTATTTAGTGTACAGCTGAACTTGTTTAAGAAATTTAATTTTTTTTTTAATTTTCAAATGAGCTTCATTATTTACTTTGTTTTTATTTGATTAGAAAATGGAGATTCTCCATTTTGTTTTATATATTATATTTATTGTATTGTACAATTATATATTGTATTATATATTATATATAAAAATATTGTATTTAAAGATTGGTTTGTTAATGCATCGAAAGATTTGCAATGATTTGTAATTGAAATATTCAAATAATGAGACATTTACAATATGAACTGTAGTATTACTATATCTATTGAATAGTAAGAGATAAAATTGGGGCTATTTTAAGCACTTTTGGGACCTCAGTCTAATTTCTGAGATATTGACAGATACAAAACAAAATATAATACGAAATGAATTTGTCCCTGGAAAAGGATATCAATTTTGATTTTTCTTATTAAAAACAGTATAAAATTATAGGATCATAAACCTCAGAATAAGTCCAACAGGAACCAGGTATCACTTTTTGAACATTTTTGGCCTACCCTGAAGGCTTTCTTCTGCAATGTTAGAATGAAGGACTCTGGAGTAGGCCAAAAGCCTTTGAAAAGTGATATTTGGTTCTTGCTGGACTTATTCTGAGGTTTGTGGATTTTATAATTTTATATTGCTTTCATTCAATTCAGACATTGAGGAATTCTTACTTATTAAAAACATATGTTAAAGCACTATTACAAATTCTATATTTCTTGTTTGTTAATTCTAAAGGTGGAACTATTTTGTAAACACTAAAATTAACACCTTCCTCTCAATTTTCAACATTCACTGATTAAAAACGAATGTTTTTTGGCTACATGCAGTAGCCTGCATCAGGTTAAGCATTATACGTTAAATATAGAATCTGCTTAACCTGACACGGGCCACTGAATGTAGCCAAAAACATTCATTTTCAATCAGTGAATGCTGGAAATTGAGAGGAGGGTGTTAATTTTAATATTTCTTCTTGTTTGTTATTTAAAGATAAATTGCAAAACTTTATTTTTCATGACCTTAATCTTAACATAGTTTGAAGGCAGATGGTTAGGTAGGTTGTCATTATCGATCCATTGTCGATAAAGGTCTACCATGTCTCTCTCCTCTATCACTCTCATCAGAGTTGATACTTCTGTATTCGGCATCTACTTGCAATCTTTAAATTGACATCCACCTTCCCTATAATTTAGGAACCAAATATGGAATGATTATTGCATTTTATTGTTATATATATGTTACATGTCCTTTTCATGAATTACATTTGCATTATATGGAATGTTCTTCAACTGGCTCTTGGTGGGTTGTCTTCAGAAAACTAAGTAAAAGGGAAATGAAAAAAGGTTGAAGATAAACTGAGAGCATTTTTCAGCACATTCTTTGAATACAAATAATTTAGTTGCATTTTCTTAAGGGAAGAAGGCTTTGGTCTGGTATCTTGCTCACCTGAGAAGGATAAGTATCTGTTTGCAATGAAAGCCTTGCAGCCAAACAGTACCAGTCCTGATTCTCATAGGTTGCACTCCAACAAACTGACTAATCTCATTTATATATTTTGGTTTTGAAGAGAGAGTTATTAAACAGAAGTAAAATTTTTATTTCCTTATTAACTTGAAAAATTAGATTTATGTATTCTGTTATGAAAGATATGATTGTAAAGAAAACAAATGAAAATTATGAAATAATATCATACCATGTTTTAATACCATTGTGATTAGAAAACGTTCTTCATAAATGAATATTCTATTAATAAATTTAAGGATAATTTTCTCAAATGACCTTCATTTATGTTAATTCATACGTCTGTCCTGGTATACAGCTGTGAATACTGAATGAAGATAATGAATAATAATTTTAAATTAATGTCTACTAAATTACATTAAGTAAAACCTGTTCAAAATAGAACCTGAATAAGACACAGACCTGCCAAACTGGGAAACATGTTTTGTATGTGTGATTCTGGCTTACCCAGGTTTTACTGTAATATATAATAAAAACTGTACAATAATATAAAACAGTTATGTTAATTATCTGACAATTGTGAGATGTACATCAGTCAATACAGTAAGTGTCAGAGTTTCATCTCCATCTGCATTTAAATTTCTTGTCTACTACCTCTAGGAAATGTTATAAACAAAAATGGAGAGACTGCAACAGAGAAGGCATTTTGTGTTCTGCAGTTTGCAAAGTTGGAATCTCTCATTGCTGTGCAACATGAATAATTTTCAGGGGCTGTAGAATTACGGCTGCTATGGGAGGAATGACGATGGATGTGCCATGGCAAGTATTCAAGAATAACTATGTCACATTTGAAACTGGATGTTACTAAGTTATAATTAAGATACAATGCTGCTAATATCCAGCAATAAGCTACTTTACATTTGAGTATCTGTTGGTCGTGTGACATGAGGTGCACACGTTAAGAAATTATGATGGACAAGTGTGAAACTTAGTTTTTTGACGTTTAATGCACTTTACTTTGGATAATAATTAACATAATTATTATCCGAGAATGAATAATTGCAACAATTTTAAAATAGTAGCATTCTTGTACGTTCTTTGGAATTAAGCATAGGGAACTTTTCATACAGGGACACTTTTTCCATCAAAAAGTGTTCCTGTATGATAAGTTATATATGAAGTCCTCAGCAGTGGCGTAGCGTGGGTGTCAGCCGCCCCCTTATTTAAGTATTTTTACAAGATATAATTATGTATTGTGAAATTTTGCCGCCTCCTATAAGTGCCGCCCCTGCCGCCCCACTACGCTACGCCACTGGTCCTCAGTTGTTATATATAACAGAGCTGGGAAAGTATGACAATTGGTCAAACAATGACCTCCCTCTTAAGATTTCTATTTTTGGATTCTGGACCTTGAAATGTCAAGAAATGCAAAAAAATTTGAGGGGTTTTCTGTATGGTTGTTAGTGTGTGGGGGGACACAATTTTGTTCCCCTCTTTGAAGCTTAAGAACTCATGTGCTTTTTATCACAATTCTGAAATTTTCAGGGAGGTTTGTTTATTAGGGGAATCGATACTATTAAGTTTTGATGGTTAAAGGTTGACAGGGTGGGGGTGATAAAGAGGTGGTCACATATCATATCTTGAGTAGGATCAGACTTAATGACAATTTTACATGTTATTAACATTTACAATTTTTTTAAAATAAAACTTGTCCCTGTTCTCAAAATTAAGCTTTTTGCCATTTTATAACAATTAAAAATATAAAAGTTTATTTAATAAAATATCATAACAGATGGCACAACCACAAATTTTAAATGTTGCTAGGAAAGTTAAGCAACTCATTGCTGGATTTTTTGTTTTGAAAGATGAAATATATTATCATTAAATGAAGTTATATTCTCTAAAATTTATAAAAAAGATTTTATATTTTGAAATATTTAAGATGTATTAATTTTATATGTTAATATTATGGCATATAGATTTAGGATTATAATTTAGGAAACAATTATTCACAATTAAAATTAGCTTAAAAAATTTAATGCTACTATTAGAACTATTAGAATTTGTTTAAGGAAAAACTTGCATGAAGTAATTAGTAAATTTATTATTTTTTTCCTATTCCATAAATCTCATTAATTATACATAGAGAAAAGGCAGAACTTGATAAGACAAAAATAATCATTATTTATTATCTAAAGCTTTTCCTTTTAATAAATAGATAGATTATTATCATTCATTTGGAATTAACAAAAGCAGCAGCTTTAAATTTATTTGAAAATGAATTAATTATATTAAATTAAAGATGACGGATTTGAAAATAAAAAATAACAATAGTTTCATTTCTTTTTACTTAGTATATTCGTTACTTGTATAACAATAAAAAACAGGATAGAAATTTATTGCAAGATGTTAAATATTTAGAAGACAAGGAAAAATTTTGCTGTCTTCTTTTGGGTCCTTTTCGATCACAGGTGTTCAAGATCACAACAAAGTCCATCTTCTATTTTAGGCTTTTTTTGTGCTTTATGTGTAAAATTATTAAGTTTTTAGTGTCAGTATAGTTTAAAAAGTGTAACAATAAAAATCAGGATGGAGTAACAACCACATAAGTTACTAATACCAAATGATCTGCCCAATTTTATCATGCTATATTATGGCTAATTGACATGGATACAAAGCAATTTGGTTAGAGGTAGGCAGTTAATCTACCATTAATTTATTTATAATTATAATTATTAAATTTCTCATTTTGTTTTGGATTAAATTTCTCAAATTGCTTTATTTTGGATTATTACTTAGCCTTAATATAGCCCAATAAAAATCTGGTAGATCTTTGGTATCGGGGTGGAAATTTGCTAAAACGGTATTTGTAATTTGAAGATAAACACAAATTTTGGAGTCTTTAGTTTATCCTTTTCACACTAGAAATATAAGCTAACACAATAGGCCAGTTAAAGTAAAGACACAAAGTTCAAACTTAAGCAATGGCCTAGTTTCCTTTACCAAGGTCTAAGTGATTGCTTTTGACATGATTAACAATAGTTTGAATTAGTCAACCATTTGCTTGAAGCCATAGATTAGTTGGCACAAAGGGTCATCTAAGCTTCAGTTCAGGTTAGATCTCATTTATCAAAGATGCTCAATTGAGTCACCCTTCCTATAGTGTGAAAGGGATAAATTGTGAAAACTCCAAAAGTTGTGTTTTTTAACTACAAATATTTATTTTAATCTGTTATTAAAGTGTTTGTTAAAAAGTTTGGAAATTAAGAAAAAAATCATCTATTTTTGCTATTTATGTAGTTTGATTTTTATAGCAAAATTCTGAATTCAAATGCCGAGGTTTTTTCGTTTTTTGAGCTCACAACTTCTGCACAATAATCAGAAGTTGAGTTAATCTCTAAAGATCAGCAATTCTCAGTTATCGATCCACAGAACAATTAAACTGAAACATGTGGATCACTTGTGCCCCATCCACTTGTTATCCTGTTAATATCATTTTAAGTAATGATAAATTGTTGCCAAAATACTTTATCTGGTAATCTAATGCAAGAGATATGAGTGTGTAAAAAAATGGGAAAAGTATGATGGTCCTTTGACTAATGGAATCATTTTCCAAGATGCAATTCTATGCCATTTGGCCAATCTTTTATTCCAAAATGTTCTAAATTATTTAATTAAAATTTTAAAGTTGGTTTCTAATTAGTATTCTCAGCACAAGATGGTTGCTTAGTTACCTATTTTTATTAAAACTAGTCATAAAACCTAAAAACCAGCAATTTTTTAATAAGTGCTAATGTTTTCATCTGTGTTTAATGGGCATCATCAGGAACAAAATAACACCTAAACACTGTGTTTAGGTGTTATTCTGTTCATGTATAGTTCCAGTTTACTTGTGCAGTTGTTGATTTTTTGGGCATTATCAGGCAAACTAATCCCCCAGCTGCTGAAATAACTGGGATTGCCATGTATGTGTAAAGAGGGGAAGGAGAGGATAATAAGACTTGTAGTTCAAAGAAAGACTTCTGTGCTGTAGGGAGGGAGTCAACATTGCTAAAATTAATAGCAGTAATATTGCAGATGGCCTTATATATTATAGGTCCTTCACTCATTTGTTGGACACATGCAATTCATTGGACCCTTAAATACTTATTGCCTTAAATATTTAAGGCAGTTGTGTATATATATATATGGATTCAGGTTGTTTAATATATTTATATAGAAAATACGATTTTACTTTTGGGCTTAATCAGTCCTCTAATGAGTATTCTTACCTGATGTAGATCAAAGCAATGCTTTTCATTACATTTATGCTATTTTTGACTTAATCAAAATAATTATATTAAATTTAATAATTTAATATTTCAGGTTTAATACAGAAGAAAATTAAAATGCCAACAGAGTATTTTAAGGTATGTCAGTTTAATTAAAAGCATGGATATTTAAGAAAAAATTATGCTATTAATTTTCTTTTTAAATTGCAGGTTTTACAGACGGCTCGGAAGGCATTTGCTAGTGGTGTAACGAAACCGGTCAAATTTAGATTACAGCAACTCGAATCACTTCTTAAACTTTGTGAAGAAAACGAGGAAAAGTTAATAGAGGCTGTTAAAAGAGATTTAAAAAAAGTACTAAATTTAATGATTAATAAATGATTTTTTTAATGATATAAAGACTAATAAATGTCTTTTTTTTTCTAGTCGAAAATTGAAATTAGACTTACTGAATTGGAATATTTGAAAAATGAAATTCGAGGGGCTATTTATAACTTGACTGAATGGGTGAAACCACAATCTGTAAGTACTAAAAATGCCTCTAATGTTATTTAAAAAAAAATGATGATCAGCTTAATGAAAGACCCAATTTCCATACATGAATATATTTACTAAAGCCCAAATACTTGATGGCTGGATGACTAAAGTGGTGAGGGGATCAGCTGACTGCCTGCAATCAAACTTCTTATGGGTGGTCTATTTTGAAGATATTGGACCCCATCCCTCATCACCTGGCCATTTCCATTATAGGCCTGGCCAAACTCATATTTGGATACGATTAAAATACTATCTTTGTGTTGACAAGAACATGGACATTCACAGAGGGGGCAAATGGGGCACTTGCTCCTTCCTAGAATTGAGTAAAAAATTTCAGAAATTATAATTGCAAAACTGAATAAGATATGTAACATTACACCCTCAACCATGAGACACTTTCTCTTTTTGTATAGGTGCAGTACTGTAATTTATAATCTACTTGTGGGGGGAAAAGCCCCAAAAATTAAATACATCAGTAAATTTAAGTAATTTCATTTTTTTATTACTAGAGGAATTGAGTGTATTTTTACCATCCAATTTTATTATAAACCACATTGACATTATATACTTCGACAGCTGACATTTTAAGGCTTATTTGTAAAAAATTTTGTTTGATTCTGTACAACTGTTTTTTTTTCCTGGGTGTCCCATCAAATTTGGAAAATCGAAAGCATCATTTTCGGCGTATTTTGCTTTTTTATAACTAAAAAAATCAAAATCAAACAAGAAAAAAATTGTGGTACATGTTTGGAGAAGATGTGCTGAGAGAAGAAAGACAGTGCCAAAACTGGTTTACAAAATTGCGTTCTGGCAATTTTAATATCAAAGATACACCACATTCTGGATGGCCATTTGAAGCCAATGAAAACAAAATAAAGGTACTGATTGAAGCAATCTGCTGTATAACAACACATGAAATCACTAAGAGATTAAATCTGTTAAATTGAACTGTTTATTATTACTTAAAACAAATTGGTTTCATTTCAAAGCTCGATATGAGTTCCACATGTTATTAGAGATGCTCTCTATGGTAGGATTTTAAAGAAGTTTGTTTTTGAGCTTTCACCAGACAATTTAACAATTGATTCAAAAGTGTACTGCCATCGAGTAAACAAATTCAGTAATATCATCAAACAGAAAAGGCCAGAATTGATCAAGGAACAAAGTGTAGTGTTTTACCATGATAATGCCAAATTTCACACAAGTTTGGTTACTGGTCAGAAACTGTTATAGCTTAGATGGAATGTGTTATCACACCAACCACATTTGCCAGATCGGGCACACTTAGATTATTACTTGTTCCGGTCTATACAAATTTTTTTTAACTGTAAGACATTTACTTGACTGTCAAAAATCACTTGGATCAGTTTTTTGTAAACAACAATCAAAATTTTTATGAATGTGAGATCATGCTACTACCAGAAACAATGACAACAGGTATTTGACCAAAATGGTCAATATATAATTTAATAAAATATTTATTTATTATAAGAATGTTGCGTTTATTTTTCTATGGAAAAAACGAAATTACTTTCCGAACAACCCAATAACTATTTGTCTCCAAGCTTTGTCCCTCCTGGAAAATTTTCTGTGAACACCCATCACATTAGTCAAAAATAAAAAAACTCAAATACTGTATTGATTACTAAATAACTAAACATATGACCCAAAAAAGTCTGCATTGGATATGTGGTGATTTGGTTCAATTTAGGAAAAATTTTAATAATAATAAACCAAAAAGTCTTGCATTTAGATATTTAGTTTAATTTAGTATGATTTTTAAATTCAAAAAATAAGTGAAATTTTTTTTCTATTATAACAGTTTACTGATCAGAATAAAAATTACTACACTGGTAAAATGCACAAATATTCAATGGACTAAATTGATGTATAAAATTTTAAAGACTAGAAAAATACATGATAAAAATCCTAAAAATATTGTCATATGTGGTGATAATTTATCATACAAATGGAGTTTAATTTATAACTACATTTCTTTTAGATAAGTGAAGAATAAAACTATCATTCAGTTTTAGTTAGAAACAAAAATAAGACATCTTATATATCTGAAAATTTAAAAATAGTCAAACCTTAATCAAACTTAGTACCTCTAAATAGCCCTACCTTATAAATTGCCAATGAATGAAGCTTATAAATACTGTATATCTTCATAAATATTAAAGAACACTTCAGTATCTATGAATTGCTAAATATACAATTTTATATGACAAATGATATTTTTATTACTAAATTATGTGGGTCTCAAACTTGTTACAAACCACATACCATTATCATATATCATACTGTATGTAATTTTTATCTTAATACTTTGGTGTAGTATTGTACTTGATTTTAGTGCGAGCTTCAGAGACGAATAAATGGTGTCTGCACTCACTGATTGACTAAATTATTGTAATCTTCGTATTGGAAAGAAATAAGATATATGAAAGTAAAATTAAAGAAACTCTTTGAAAATTTAGTTTTATTCACAAAATATTTTTTTGTGAATAAATTAAACTTGGAAACTTGCATAATAAATGCTGTGTCATTTAAGGAGGTCCAATTTTATGTGGGGAAATCCTGTAGCAAATTTTAAAATTTACATATCGATAATTTTGAAATAAACACGTCAGTAATGGCTGAAAATTTTTCTAAAAATCGGAAAATTAGAGAAATGTAATATTAATGGTTTGTAAGTATATCTTTTTGGAGCAATACTTTTTCTTAATTTACTTTTTCATTTGAATATTTTAATTTTCATAATTTCAAAACTTTTTATAAATTGTTTTATTTTGTTTACAGACTGAAAAGAATCTCGTCCTGCTTATGGATGACAGTTTTATACATTCTGAACCATTTGGAGTAGTATTAATTATAGGACCTTGGAATTATCCTGTACAGTTATCACTTGTACCTTTAGTTGGAGTAATTTCTGCTGGAAATTGTGCAGTTATTAAACCATCAGAAATATCAGAAAATGCTGCAGAAGTATTAGCAGAACTACTTCCAAAATATTTACATCAGGTAAATTTTATAGCATTGGTTGACAGGATTAATACTAATTTCCAATTTTTTATAAACTGACTACATTGTTTTATTGGAATGCTAGAATATTGTGAAGTACTCGAGGGGACCTACAAAAATTTTTGTTAAAATGAAAGTTTGTTGTAAAGAAAAAGTGTATCTAAATTATTACGAAGGCTATTTTTTAAATAAGGTCCGTTTTTTAATAAGAAGAAAAATACTGTAAATATCATTAAAATATATTTTTTTCCATATTCTACATACTTTTATCTACTTTTCTACATAATTTCCATTTTGTTTAAACATTTGTCATACCGCTCAACAATTTTTTGAATTCCGACTTCAAAGAAATCTGCCACCTGTCGAGAAGCCCAATCCACGACTGCAGTTTTCACTTCTTCTTCGTCGTTGAAATGTTGACCACCAAGGAACTCCTTTAAGTATCGAAACAAGTGAAAATCACTGGGTGCAAGGTCTGGACTGTGTGGATGATCGTATCGAGTCAAAACGATAAAGTACTGTTTAATCTTTTTGTTTTGTGATCGTCAGAAAGCAGTCTTGGAACGCACCGAGAAAACAATTTTCGATAATTCAGTTTCTCCAAAACAATGGTACACAAAACTGATCTTGAAATCTGTGGAAATTCAATTGATAACGTTGAAATCGTGAATCGTCGGTCCTCTCGAATTTTGTTATCCACATCACGAATCAAATCTTCAGAAATCAGAGAACGTCGGCCAGGGCATGGCTCATCATGCACATTAACTCGCCCATCCTTGAACATTCTTACCCATTTTCGAACTTTACTGTCACTCGTAGCATTATCACCGTAAACTTCACAAATCTGACGGTGAATTTCTGCTGCTGCCAAGTTTCTTGCATTCAAGAATCGAATAACAGATTGTATCTCACAGTTGGCGGGAGACTCAATTTTCTTAAACATTTTAAACTTCTACAGCTCAGCATACAGACAGACGATATGGCTGCAAATGGCGTCAAAACGCGCGCCAAGCTTGCTCGGAGCAGAAGTGTATGCATACTGCCGTGATTGCGCATTATTCTTACTTTCATTCACAAACGGACCTTATTTAAAAAATAGCCCTTGTATTAAAGAAGTTAAATAGCTAAGTAAGAAATCCATATATGAAACAAAGATGTTTTATATATGTTATTTATTATAATATCAATGTGATAATGTATTAGTGTAGTTTAGTTCTGAAGTCATTGATTTGTGCTTGAATCATGTTTTTCCTACACTGTAGTTTCTGATACCAGGAACTCTGTGACACTTCTCTTTTCAGATATTCCTCCGTGCCGTCTTACCCTTGTGTCTTAAATGAAGAATAAGATAAATAATAAAATTAAGTGGTATAAATAGCCATCCTTACATCTGTGACCATGACAAGTTGTGGCTGTTATCGAGTTTAGTACAGTTGCAACTCATTAGTTAGTTCTGAGATCATCCATCTTTCTTGGATACAATTGTTTACCAGTTGGAAGACAATAGCAATGAAGATAAAGTAACAAAATTGTTATAGTGAAGTGAAAATTGTAGGAATTCTATTGCTGGGGGACTGACAGAAAAAAGGACATTAAACTGAAAGTTAATTGTAAATATGTTTGTACAACTAAAATATTTTTGTGAGATCCTATGGAGGCTGGAATGGGGAAAATTTAAAAGTATGCTATTCTGAAGAGATTTTTTAGAACATGATTCTACTGTATCATAACAGTATAGGTGTAAAGCGTGAAAATATTAGAGTCCAGCAGTGTCCCTAATATTTTTCATCTTTACTGTCTTATCTTCAGGTCTGTATTTACCAGTGGCGTGCCGTGACATTTGATGATAGGGAAGCCGTGTTTTGTAAGAAGCCAACTTCCAGGGCAATCAATTAATTGCTTGTCAGTAATGGTGTAGGGTCCATTCGTATGCGAGTAGTGGCGAGGAGACAAAGACGACAAGTATCTAACAAAAACCGTTTATTTTAACATAAAATAAACATACACTATGTACAGAATAGTATGCTTTAGGACAATCAGCTGTTCAGACGTCCTGGGCATCGATGAGGTTCTTTGATCTTCTATCAAAGGTGGCCCTGGGACAGTGGTGTTGACAAGTCTGAAAGGTGGTGCGACAGACCATGTTGCCGACACCAACAGACAAAGTCTGAAGTGGCAGGGTTACATCTTGGCAAAATAGACGAGAAACTGCCTCTTTTTTTTTCTTCTTATGTTAATACATGGCATTTTGGTTATTCAGAATGTTAACCGAGTGCAAGGTGTCCTTGATTGTCAAGGATTATATCAATTCCGGCTCTTCCAGCAGGGTTTTATTTATGTCCCTAATTCCCTAATCTTTTAATTATTTAACTACTTCTTAGTAGAAATAAGTTGAAACCAGTTACTTTGTACTTGAATATCTGTAGTCTTGGGAAAAAAAGTGGAAAGACAAATTTTATTCACCAGCTAAACAGTGTGAGGTTGGTGCTCTGTAAAGTGCATGTGCCAATGCCTATAATTTGGCTGCTTGGAAGCTGACCTGGTTTCGACAATACAGTGCTTTCATTCCGCCACTGATATTCGAATATACAATAGCAATCTTATCGATTTTTACATGTAGTATAGAAATTTGTAATATGATACATAATGCAGTTATAATAAAATATTAATTTTAATTAATTCAAAGTACATATAAATTTTCATATTTTAATTTTAGAAAATACAAGGGAAGTGGTGCTTCCACCGCTTCCAATGACAGCATGCCACTGGTATTTACAATGAAATCTTCAAAATAAACTTTATATGCCATTAAGTTTAAATAATTTTTGATCTTCTGATAAAAAAAGGAATTAATTGAGAATCAAATAACCAAAAATGTACTTGCATTGAATTATAATTGCTCATCACTTAAATATTTAAACTATTTAAGTGATGAGCAATTATAATTGTTCAATAATTTACATTAATTTCTTTTAAGGATTGCTATCAAGTTGTAAAAGGGGGTGTTCCAGAAACTACTGAACTGCTGAAGGAAAAGTTTGATTATATCTTTTTTACCGGATCCACAACTGTTGGAAAAATTATATATCAGGCTGCAGCTAAAAATTTAACTCCAGTTACATTAGAATTAGGTGGAAAAAGGTATTTGGTTTTTTTATTTCTAGTTAAAATCTACTTTAAAACGTGCATGGTTTTGATAATGTGCCCAAACTACAGGCTCTGAGGCCAAATCCATCCACTGGCACACATTAATCCAGTTCACAAACATATTTAACACATCACTTACAAATATTAGAAATAGGCCTATGCTTTGTATATATAGAATATAAAAAATATTTGTGGTTTGCTTATCTATGACTTGGCATGCTAATTGAAAAGTTCTGACACTACCATACTAAAAGAGAGTCTAATAAAAAGCTAATAGATTGGTTATAATTTGTCTTTAATTGAAATAGTGTGTAGTGTTTTAAATTCATAATAAAAATGATCTAATTAGTGATTAAACTTAATGTTCTTTGCTTAATGAATTTTGCTAAAATAATATTTATTAGATTAATAGCAATGTGCAAACCTAATATGAATACACTCTTGCATTCTGTCAATATAGATACATTATTTTAAGATGCTTTGCTTTAATGATTTATTTCATTTAGATAATTTTATGATTATTATGGCAATAGCAATTACAAAAACATTTAAATAAAGTAATGATTTATAGCATTAATTACTATTAAATGGACAATCTTTATCTAAATGTGCAAATATTCTTTAATTTGTTTCTATTGTCATTGATCATTTATGTACAGCTCATGTCATGTATCTTGTCCAGGCTGTAAAAATGCACAGTAGCAGGAACCATTCTATTTATTTAGTGGAGGGAAGTGATTGTTTGTTGAATATGTGATGAGGTCTCTGTGTTACTTAAGAGGCTCTTGAACTTTATAAAACTTCCAGAGCCCTAATTGAGTACTGTGCCTGCCTGGCCAAGTTATATGAAACTATCTGTACTATCATTTGAAATGTATTGCTAGGTTAATCTTACTTCTTAAATAAGTTTCTTATTTTAATTTTTTAGTCCTGTATATTTGGATGACTCCGTAAATATGGATATGGCCTGTCGGCGGATAATTTGGGGGAAGTTATTAAGTTTGGGGCAGACTTGTGTAGCTCCAGATTACATACTGTGTAATGAAGAAGTGCAAGATTTATTTTTGAAATCATCAAAAAAAGTTTTGGCTGAATTCTTTGAAGGTGATCCTATTGATTCTCCAGATATTGGTAGAATTATCAATGATAGAAATTATAAGTAAGTCATAATTGTGATCATGTAAAGAAATGGCTTAAGTAATGTTAAAATATTCAATAATTTTTTGTTTTAGACGTGTTCAATCATATTTAAAAGATGGAAATATTGCCATTGGAGGGAAAACAAGAGATGAAGACCAATATATAGCTCCAACTATTTTGACTGGTGTAAAGAATGAGCATCAAGTGATGAAAGATGAGGTACTTTCAAGTGTCTTATATAAATTTGGTTATTGTAAGTAAATATTTAATTTTAAATTAATTGCAAATAAGTACAGTGGGTGATTGGTTAACGAACAAATCAGATAACGAACACTTTTGTGAAAGATTTTTATGTTGAGACAACGAATACCTCACAGAACAAACACAAGATGAAGCAACGTAAAATAATGAATACTGATTGGTCTTCCCTTGTCTTCAGGCAACAATTCAAAACTTTTCGAAATGCGGGAGATGTCGATGCTCAACCCAGTATATGCCGATCGGATAGTATTCCTCCAAACTTAGAAACTCTCCCTTGTAATTCCAGCCTTTTATTTTTCTGACAGAAACAATTCTTTTATAGTATTCATGAGACTGTCGGGCGGGCACTCATTAAGTATTGCGTGGGTTTTTATTTTTGAAAGATGAGAGTATAACAGCATAGTGTAGAGTAGGCAGATGTCTGATGTTACTGGGAAGTATGGCTCAAACAGGTCTACAGTAGGCTGCAGTTCAATCTTATCTAAGAAAGATACAGTATAATCAAGAAGACTCAAGCAGCTTAAGGAGTAACAAATATCACATCTGAGAAATAAAGAACATTGAGGTCATAATGGAACCTGAAACTGATCTGACGACAGAAGAATGCCAAAAACTCTTGAATGAAGAACACCAAGAAACTCGGCGAGATAAGTTTTTTTGAAGGAAAGGATTAATATCTATCTGCTTTTAAAGATGTTTTGAATTCAGATAGCGAACAAAGTCTTGGAACAGATTATGTTCGTTAACCGATCACCCACTGTACAATTTTTCACAAATTTTGGCTTGGCTGCTTCGATACCCAGTAGCAAGGAAGTCTTATATTGGTACAGTAGAGTGTCGTTTATCTGAATCAATTGGTGACTGGGGTTGTTTGGATAACTTATTTTTCAGATAACCGATTATGTATGAAAAAATATATTAACTTATCCCATGTTGAAATTTTTCTCCATTGCATGTTACTTTGCATTGAATTTTCATCAATGTTAAGCCTAATGTAAATTTTTTAAAATAATAATCGTGGCTATTGTATCATTATAAATTACTTCTTTATTTTGTACAAACAAAATAAATATATTGAAAAATATAAAAACAAAAAAAATTATACTTTAGAAGTTAATCCTGTTGCAAATTTTTTTAATGGTATCACTGTTCTTTTTAATGTCTGATATTGTGGCAATTCCAACTCCATAGTTCCAAGCTAAGCTTGATTTATTAGCACCACACTTCAACTGATCTATTATTTTAAGTTTATCGGAAACACTGAGAACAACACGTTTATGTTTAGTCGCCATTGTGAACGATACAACAACTACAGAATGATCTGTTACAAGTATAAAATTCACAGATCCAAAACTAATGTCTCTGATGGAAACTGATTTCGATTCAGCATGACACACGTCCCAACATACAGTCTTTTGTAAAAACACCACACAAAAGTGCCAGTACTGCCAGCTAAAACACACACACCAACAAAAAAATATGGAGTAGCCAAAGATTGCAGTGCCACAGTACTAGCGAAAATTTAAATTTGCTGACTGGAACGCTTTCAGTTAGTCGACGTTTGGTTGATCAGCATTCGGATAAACGACGCTCTACTGTATATGAACATCTTAAGTCATTGGTACATTTACTCTTTAAATACACTAGAGACCTGTTCAGGTAACATGCTATCAATATTCATGTAATTACCTGTAAATTTTGTTATAAAGTTATAAAATCCATTACAGAAACGCATAATAATCTTACTTTTTTTTAATAGAAAACTCTCATTTATACAACTCATTAAAAAGTCATCATGTATTATTTTTTATATATATCTTAACCTGATTCACTAACAGTGAATGCTTTTTAACTATTATTGTGATTATATGAAGGATTTAGAAGAAGAAAACACAGCAAAAGTCCAGCAATGTAAACACTTTAATAGATAAACAAACTGTGTCATTGATATATTGGCATATGCACTCTGATTTTTTTTATCTCTTGGCTTTAATAACAACAACATTGTTGGTGGACAACCATTCAGATAGAAGTCCAAATAGATTTTATTAGTGGGATGAAAGGTATTGTTGTAAATGGTAAAGACTGTTTTCCATCTAAAAAAAATTCCTTGTGGGTCTAATCCCTTCCTTTAACTAGATTTTTGATGTCAGGAAAAAAATGCCCCGATTTACAATATTGAGCATGCATTGGGTTACATTTGGTTGCTTCCAATTTATAAACTGAAACATTTCCTCCCTGACATTCAAAATCCAGTTGAAGGAATTTTTTTTAGATGAGAAAACAGCTTTGTAATTTTCTACTAATAAAAAAAAAAATCATGTACAGTACATTTCTCTCAAATGCATATGTATCTCCTCTCTTCAGTCTTTTTAAATTTTTTAACAAACATACATAAGATATCCAGATATACTAAAATACAATATAAATTAAACAGTTATGCAAACAAACAAACATTATTTAAATAATTAATTTATTCTTATTAAGATACATACATTAAATGGAATTCTTATTTGTAACGCCAATGAAATAAACCCAATTAGAAATTAAGATCCTGTGACACTTTAATTTCTGGTTATAACATTCCTAAAATTTAAATAAATACATAGGTTTTATATATATATAATATAAACAACATAACCTTCCTTTTAATCATATTAATTGATCCTTTCAATTAGGTGCCTAATTCTTTTAGTCCACTGTATTAAACATGCAGGCAACTTTTTTATTTAATTACCATTTATATAATTTTAAAATTTATTGAGAGGAAACTAAATTGTACCTGTTTAAGTTGTTAATACTACATTAATTATTCTGATTTATTAATATTACATTAATTATTCTCAAATATACAAGAGTTCCAATTACTATCAATTTTTAAACCCATCATATCATTAATTTAGTTTTTTTTTTCTGGTACCTTAATAATTTCTAGGAGTTTAATATGTTAAAGAGAAAATTATATAATTTTAAACCCTTCAATATAAGAATTATACCAGAATTTAACACAATACAAAGAGAACAAAAAAAAACTTAAATATCGATAATAAAATAAATGTTTTAGAAAAAGATAATGTAATTTACAAATTTAACTGTTCATGTCCAAAGATCTACGTAGGAAAAAACAAAGAAAATAACGAATTAGAATTGAATAACATATTTGTGCAGTAAAAAGTGATCAGCAACTATCGGCAGTGGCAAAACATTGTAAACGATCCAATTATTCTATTATTAAAGAAGCTATAGGAATATTAAAAACTATACTGGATATGTTAGAGAAAAAGTTATGTAATTCTCTCTATAACATATCCAGTACAGTTATTTTTATACAGCTATTTTCTATTTTCTTACTTTTGAAATGTTCTTAGAAAAAATATTTTTCCTTATATAATCATGAACATTAGAATAATAATTAATGACTGCCTCCATATTATAACTTTTTGTATAGTTATGGATTATAATTTTATAATCTATTCAACATTATATCTAAAAATGGCAACTTCTGATTTATTTTGATGTTTAATTCAAATTGTATAGCCCTACCTATTTTATTAACCAATTGTAATATTTGTTGTTCGTTGGTTATGTTTCATATAATATCAAGCAATCACAGACATAGCAATAATATGTAACAACAACAAAATTATATAATTTTTACATATAAAATGTCAGATATTTTAAAAAAACAAGTTGAAAATTTATATTTAAATTCTGACAGATTTTCGGACCAATATTGCCAATTTATCTTGTCAAAGATGAAGATGAAGCTATTAATTATATAAATGAAAAGTAAGTATAATTAATAGATATATTTTTAATTGTTTTGATAAATACAATGTAATTAATGTTGATGGCAAAGTGGTTAATGTTTTGTTAGCATAGAATTTTGCTCAATAGCAAGTTTTTGTTTTGAAACTGTCATCTTGGAAATAGTTATATGGTTTAGTGATCATTTGTTTTATAGATCATTAAATTTTGCCTTGCTGCTATTAAGTAAAGGTGACTATGCATTTAGTATTTGCCAACAAGGAATGGGAGAAGTGCCAAATAGTTACTATTGGTTGAGAGTAAATTATCTGCACTACTCTGTATTTGCCAAATATATGCTTTGCTGAATTCCAAATGTGAGGAGCCACTTTAATTATGTAGTGGCATAGTGGTACTTAATAAGTGACACATTAAAATGCTTATTTTGAAAAAGCATATTAGCTGAATGTAGAAAATTTTTAAATTTCATTCTTCAGTTAAATAAAATTACTTTAATCTTTTAAGAATGTATTATATTTAATAAAGAATTGATTATGAAATACTTAAAAAAAAATTTATTTTCTGTAGTGAAAAACCTTTATCTCTGTATGTTTTCTCCACTAAGAAGAACATTATAAATAAATTTATGCAGAAGACAACTAGTGGAAGTCTTTGTGTTAATGATACTGTTATTCATCTTACAAGTGAGTTTTATATATATTATTATTTTAAACAGAAAATGTTACTTGTATCTGTTTGTGTTTATATTTTTAACTATATTAAGTATTATATTAACTTAAATACAAGTTAGATTGTTTTCAAATTTAACCTGCAATCATATGAAACAGTGGCAATTTTTATTCACCCACTAGCTTTTTTTGTGGACATTTTTCACCAAGTTGACTTATGTAACTGTGCTTCCATGATATCCTCATGCTACATGCTGTCCATTTGTGTAAAAATTTCTGTTGAAAAAATTTTTTCTACTTACCACAGGCCCTTAAAAACCCACTGTGAAAAATTGCCATCTTATGCATGTTATCACATATTTTTGCATCTTATCACAATATTTATTGTTACATGACTGCATGGATAAGGTGGAAATTTTTTTCTCATTTATGGTGACCTGATCATGCAGCAATCCTGTAAGACTGCCAAGAGGTAGTCATGATGTCATAGATCAGTGGTTCCCAACCTTTTCTAGGATGCGGAACACTTTTGTGAGCAATTTTCTTTAGCGGAACACTTACTTAAGTTCATATGAAATAAAATAACTGATGACAAGCTTGTGTATTAGAATTGAGCAGTTATAATTCAAAATCTCTACTCATATTATTAACGCCAATTCTAAGACAGGAAAAAATATACCTAAATAACTTTAATGGGAAACTTGTGCCTGATGTTTTTTACATATTTCATTCAGTTTTTATCATTGCCTTTATCTTATTCGAAACAGTAGTACACTCCATAAGTACGAGTCGTACAGTACAGTACATATATATTTAAGTTTATGAGAATTTTATGATTTTAATTTTTTGATATTCGGCGGCTCATACGATTGTACACTTTCCGATTTGCGACTAAATCTGCAGAATACTTGGGAGATGCTTACGGAACACTAGTGTTCTGCGGAACACCAGTTGGGAACCACTGTCATAGATGTTTGTCAGCTGTGTGACATAATGATATGTCAGTCTGCAAGTCACTATGGCTTTGAATGCTTGTCTCTGTAAGATAGCCTGGGGTGCCAAGACCTTCAGCAATTTGAATGTATTTGTAGCTTTATTTTCTACATGAAAAATATAGAAAAATCTTTTTTTCCTGCTTCTTCTGAGAAACACCTAGCCCTTCCATCATTTATTTCCAGCTATACTTGTTTCACATTAGCCCACACTATTGCAAAGTTTGGAGGATTTCCTAGGAGCCCAGTCAAGGGCTCTAATTAAACAGTGTATGACACAAAATTTGATACATACAGGGAAGGCACATTACAGTATAGATCTTCAGATTCAAGGAACAATTATGTACAGCATCAGTTGGGAATGTGCTACTATCAAAATCTTAACTATTTGGAAGTAATGTCCTGCTAGTTTTCACATGTGGATCACCCAAATGAAAATGAAACTCATTTAGTGCCATTGTTTCAATACACAGAGCTTTGCATTTGTGCCAGTAAATGACATTGTATATCAAAAAGTAAACTGTTATCATCAGAAAGTATTAGTGTGCTGTTTGCACTTGCTGAAGCAATAAAGTTCATTAAAATTAAATCTTGGCTGATGGTATTTACATTAAGTTACATATAAATAAAATACACCAAAGCTATAAAATTGTCTTCGCTTTCCATCGTTACAAACACCCGTGACATCTGAAAACAATTTTCAGTTAAGGAGGCAACCTTTGTTTATCTGTATTTTAATGCCGAAGCAAGTTGATTATGTATTGTCATGACATGGATATGCCCAATCACATACTGTATTTATGTTACACAAACTCAAAACAGTTGTCAAGAGTAAGCAACCTGGTATATTGCAAAATAGGTTATTGTGTTGCATGACAATGTATGCCTACATATGGCGATAGTGTGCAAGATTTACTGCAGTGCTTCCACTAGGAGGCCTTCGACCATCCTCCTGTAAGGTCCAACCTGTTACCTTGCAACTATATCTTTGGGCTACTGAAAAAAGTTTTCAAGGGCACCAGTTTGCTAACAATACTGAGATCTGAGACACCTTTGAGACTGGTTCTGCAGCCTACCACAGACATTCTTCACTCAGGGTATCCAAAATCTAGTGAACTGGGACACTTGCTTGAGCCAACATGGAATCTGTGTAATGGATATGTAGCCACTACACTACTACTATTACTTCCTGTATGTTCATGTTCCAACTAATAAACCATTACATAAAAAAAAAAATAAGTCTCACTTTCATTTGGGCAACCCTTACCAACTTGTATATTATACATATATAATATAAAAGTTATTTTGATGAATGATAATTTGATAATGCTTTTATTTTTTAATAATTTGTTTGCTATTTTGTTAATTATTATAATTAAAATTAATTAATAATCATGTTTTTAATTGTAAAGTTGATGCTTTACCTTTCGGAGGAGTTGGCTTCAGTGGACTTGGAAGTAAATATCATGGGAAAGCATCTTTTGATGCTTTTTCAAACAAGAAATCTGTTCTCATTCGAAATTTTAATCCCATTTTAGAAAAAATTGCAAGGTAAATAAATGAATTTTAAGTATTAATTTTAAATTATAACAAAACAGATATTAATGCTATTTATTATTGATTACTTGCTTTAATCTTGTGATGCATACCCACATTTTTAAGACGTTTTTAATGTTGTTCAATAATGACAGTGTGTTTTTAAAACAAATTTCAGATTAGTGTCTTTCTTTTTCTTTTTAGCCTATAAGTTGTCTTATGATTTGTCCCCAACAATTTAAATATTTAATTTTAATACAATTTAAATATTTTTTAACAAAACAAAGATTTATTTTAGGATAGTTTTGTTACAAAGAAAATTTTTTTTGTTTCCATTATGATCAAATGAGTTAATGATAAAATTATGCTGTCAAAATCATTGATACCGAAGTAAGAATCACTTTTGAAAGTAGCAAATGATATACAATCTTCACTCCAAGCTTATCGAATAAAAATGTACTTGAAACATATTTTAAAATGAAGATTTTCGCAAATTTTCTTTAAAAAATTTTATTTTCTGAATATTTAATGAATTAAGGATTATCCAACAAAAAAATTGTTGGAGTAAGATTTAAACTCACTCATCAGCTAAACACATTCCTGAGTGATGGCATTTCATATGCTTAATCACTTTGAGAGTTGTCAGTTCAGATCTTGTTCTAAGTCGTCATGAATTCAGTATTTAAAATTTATTTATTAATATTTAGCAGTGATAAATTTATTACTACAAGTATACATGTCAGGTTAGTAACAAATACAACCAATCCAATAATTACTTCAAATATAAAACAATTGGATTCCTTTATCAAGCTACTTAGGCTAAATAATTACTAAGAAATTTGGTATGTGGTAGGTAGTTTGACTTCTGTCTTTTATTGGGTTGCAATTTGAAAAATTGTAGACCTATAATTAAATTTAATAATTGTAAATAATTTAATTAATTTAATTTTAGAATAATCCGGAAGAAAAGATAGTCTGAGAGTGGGACTCAAGTCTGCTTACTGTGCTGATGCATTGCCAGTTACACTACCCAGACCTCTGTCTGGTCTTGGCTTCCAGACTAAATAATTGAGTGACCAATATGTAAATTAGTTTATTAATTAATCAATTCAGATGCAAAGATCAAATGAAGACGTTGGTAGCATAATTGGTGATGCATCAACATGGTAAGCAAGAATTGCAGGTTAGGGTCCTGCTCTGAGCCAATGTTTTCTTCACATTATTCTAAAATTAATTTTCTTAAATTTAAAAATTATAACGATTTGGGGATTGCACTATCCACAATGTACAGTTCTGAAGGAAGTGTTGTAATTGTGTGCATATGTTACAGTAAAAACCCATTTTTAGTTAAAACGTGTTTTAACTAGTTGAAACTAGTTTTTACTGGATGTCATTGTTATAACTAGAATTTACTGCTAGTCAAAAATGAATTTGAGTTAAAACTAGTTTTAACTAGACAAAATGGGTTTTAACAAAATGGCTTAGTAAAAACTGTTTCGACCAATGTCATTCAGCTAACATGCTCCTATAGTGTATGATGAATTTTGTATCACTTTAACCCTTTTCCCCCGCCATCTTGTTTACATTTATTTTGCGATCCCTCCTAAGGCAATGTAGGTCAGTCAGGTGATATTATTTTAAAAGTTCACCAAAAATCAAATTATTATTATATCTATATGAAAAAAATCACTTACATTTATTAATATCTTTAGTTTTAAATACCATATTTTTCAATACATTTTATTAGAAAAATTTATAAGAAAAAAAAATAATATCAGAACTGACACACAAACTTGATAATTTGTAACATTTTGTGAAAATTAACATTGTCTAGTTACATAGTTGTTTGCTGGCACTGAGCCAGAAAGACGTAGAATATTGTTTTGTACAATTCGATATAACACTTATGCATGTATGTTTATTCGTTGTGAAATTATCGCACATTATATCAAACATTTGTCTGAAATCAAAATTTTATACTGCTATCAACTAATATAATGAATTATTATACTTTATTCACTTCATATCGAACGAAATTATATCTGTTGTTAATAAATCTTACAAAAATTGATATTTACCAAAGTAACGATGAATCGGTACCCTCGAAATTTTGGTTAAAAGCCAGGGTACCGATCGATCGGTGCCTTCAGGGACAAAGGGTTAATTAATGTTAATAACACAGATGTGTGACCAATATTTTCAATAAATATCGTATTAAATAATACAAATGTTTTAATCCCAATCATCACTTTATTTCCCCCAAACATATTTATGTAGCTAAAATTAGTTTTAACTAATGTTAAAAGTTAAAGCTAGTTTTATCTAAAATCAAAACATGTACAGCAGTAAATTCTAGTTTTAACTAGACAAAACAGGTTTTAACAATGACATCCAGTAAAAACTAGTTTCAACTAGTTAAAATGCGTTTTAACTAAAAACGGGTTTTTACTGTAACGCACACATGCTTGAGTTATTTTGAAGTATAATTTGTTGTAAATAATACAAGCAAACTACAATAAATTTTATAGTATTGTAGTCAAATTGAACTATTTGATTGTAAATAGTTCAATTTGGTTGCATGGAATTTTATAGAGAAATTAATTTTTAATACTGGAAATAGAAGTTGATAAGATTTATGAAGCTCTCTAGTTATCAATATTTTTCATTGAATGTGCACTATTTTCATAACTAAACCCTGGCACAAATATACAAACAGCTGATAACAGTGTCAGTGTCTTTATAGTTTAATTATTGATTAATTTAATATATGAAGAAGCTTTGTTAAATGTATATGAAAAATTATTCCAATATGACAAATGATGCAAGGTATTAATAATATATTTTCATTAAACAATATTTATGTATCCACTCATTCATAAAACATTATGGAAATATTTTACTGAATACAGGGTCTTTCAAAATGAATGCTATCATTTTAAATCACTGTAATTATGTTACTTATTACCAGTGAAATATGCCACTTACAAAATTGTAATGGTTACACTATCAATTCATGTATCTTGTCTGAATTCAAATGTCTGTTGTTTACTATGTCTAGGAAGTGCCATAAGTGAAAATGGCAACTCCACAACAGAGAAGGTGTTTTGCATTCTGTGGTTTGCAAAGTTGGAATCACTTGTCATCGTGCAACATGAGTAATTTACTGGAGTCGTAGAATTGTGGCTGTCGTGGGAGAAGTGACAACAGCTATGTTGTGGCAAGTGTAGGAAGAATTTAAGTATTGGTTGGATGCATGTCATTTAACATGAGGCATGCTCACTGATCAGTTGTAATGGGCAAATGTGAAACTTAGATGGTTTTCTAATGTTTTAATGTTCTTGGATAATAAACACAATTATAAACAGTTTTAAAATGGTAGAATTCTTTTTTAGAAGACCCTGTATTTTAGAGCAGAGAAATTAGGTTGAACATAACGTTTTATAAAATAAAAAGTTAAATTACTTTTAAGCAGTTTTTTAATTTTTTACGTAGCGATCGCTATCCTCCATTTTCCGAAGCCAAAAGCAGTCGTTTAAGATTTCTTTTAAAGAAGAGAAAGAATTACATACCATCTTGTTTTCCTTACTTAGCCGTTTTTGTTTTGGGAATGATGTCCATTGTTATCTTAAAAATAGTTTTCAACGTAAGTATTGATTACTTTAATTTTAAATATGAAAAAGTAAGATTTTATTAATTAGAAATTGAGAGAAATTGAACAGGTACAAACTCTTAAATTAATAAACTGATAGATAGGGTAATGTAATCTTTGATTTTTCTTTTAAATTTGAAAATAATAGCAGAGTATAGATTCAAACAAATATTTTTACTATGTATTTGGCAACAATCAAACCAAATTTGGAACACATTGATCTGAGTGTGTGGTTTTGATTTTCGGGGAAGAAAAAGTGAATTGTTTATGCTCAGAAGGATTGCTAAAAGCTGTCAAACATTAGTTTTTTTATTAAATTTTATGTTTCTTTAACTGAAATTTTGGTTTTTTTGCATTTGTTATACTTTAGGATATTTTATTGTTATTAATGTTATGCTCGTAGAAATTTCAGTTATTGTTTGGTATTTTATTGATATTTGTATTTTTAATTTTTAATTTATATATATGTAGATGATTGTTTTTAATTTTATATTTTTCCTTTAGAGATGTTAATTTCTATATGGTGGAAAGTATTATATTTGTAAGAAGCTGACTTGCTAGTAAATGGATGTAGGAACAGCAAGGGGTAATGATTGAACCGAAAGAGAATAAAAATTGTTTTCATGATTTAGTTTATTATTTAGGACATTTATGTTATTTTTACCTTAAATTATGCATATTTGCTATTTTAAGTTTATCAAAATGGGTATTGTTTAGAGTCTGGGAATGGATCAATTCACTTTCCATTATTTCTAACTGGAAAAATTGGTTCAGATTTCGAACAATCTTCTGGAATGAATTAAATTTGAAGTACGGGGCACCACTGAATTAGTTCTGTAAAGTACTAAATCAAAACCAAAAGAACTAAAGTACGATGTTAAGACCTAACGGGTACCTTACACGGGTTCGCGTAAGAAAAAGAAGCCAGGCCTGGACTTTCACGGCTCCGAAAAAATATAACTATAATTAGTCAATCAAGTCTAAAGGAAAAATCAGGTTTTAATATGAACTAAGACTATACAAATTAGTAAATTCCAAAACACAATTTATTATATAAAGGACACGTCTATTGAACCGACACAAAAAAAACTTATCAATTGTTACTTATAACTAGTCCCCTGAGACTTCCGACAACAAAAATCTAAATTTAAGACTATTTACAATTCAACCTAGGCTTTAAGCCTATTCGTCACCTCTACTATAAGAATCCTTTTTCCAATTTCCTTTCTGTCGAAAACTTTCCTATCTCCTTCCTTTCCAGTCTGGGATCAGCTGTTCGAACCTTGATTTCAATCTCGCTAGGTAGTACACCTCTCTTGCAATCAGTGGAAGCTCACCTCGTTCTGTGGTCGAAATTCGTTTGCTTTATAGTTGTGAGGTGACGTTACAAGTGCTTGCTGAAAACCACCCCCTCATTTACATACTTAATGGCTAACAACGGTTTATTTTTACCTGGTCAGCGGATGTTTACAATTTACTAACGACTTTACAAAAAATGATTAATTGAAAGTAGTTACACAATTGAGATGTTTCTAAGTCGTTAAGTATTCCTAATTCTAAGTATATGTGTGGACTCCCTTTTTTTCCAAATCGGATCGTTTGTTGGAACTTCCGATTTCGGGGGCGCAATTGTGCGTTCGTTTTTGTGCTATGGCGCTTCGTCGGTAACTGGTGAGTTATTCCTTTTTGTCTGTCCAGAGGATGAGTGGGGAACTTTCGCCCTAACTAAACATAAGCCCAAAAATAAAAAAATACTCATAACGAAAACGAAAGTATAGAAAATAAAAATACAGCTCGGACTCAGTTCCTTACAGTTCTTTATAAATATTAATAAAATGTGGTAATAAAACATTAATTCTACCAAATTCAAAGTGGTTTTTAAAACTGGCTTGGCATCAGGTAACTGGTTTGATTAAAACTGATTGGCCAATTTTTGAGAATTCTTCCATTTTTGTCGGCACTACTCCAGATAAGTCATCAGGATAGACTCAATTACATTTGATTTCTAGTAATTTGTTGCTTGTTTTGGTGTGGTATTTTAAGTTTACTTTATACCAGTAATTAATTAGATATAATCACTTAAAGTTAATAAATAAAAATTAACACAAAAATTTCTTAAAATTTAAGTAATGTTTTATTAAAAAATCTTAACAAAATTCTCTTTAATTTATTCAAGTATATTTATTTTTCAGGCTGCTGACTGGAACGATAAATTACCGAAGATATTACAGTAAATCTGAGCAAATTCTGCTTGATAGTTGTGCACTGATTACCTAATAAAAATTCACAATTTCTAAAATGAATTTTATATTAAAATCATATTTTTCTTGATAAATTTCTATTGTTCGAAAGAAACAAATTCACAAAGAAGAGTTATTACTGCTTATACCATTATATTTATATTGAAATATTTGAATAGTGTCGTTTGCATTTATAGTTGCTATTATTTCAATGACATAATCTATATTCAAATAATTTTGATTTTATGTACTTTAAAAAATAGAAAAGAACTATTTAATATACTTATTTCTGTCATCTCCAGAACTCTTGTCCTGTTCTCTCATTTTATATGTATTGGTGCAAATCATTACAATGATTGCACTAATAAGTATTATGTTTGATTCCTGTTAATTTTTTTTTGTTGTGCAAAGTTTTGTAAGATTTTATTTTGAAGCTATACAGTTAAAATGTGATAGTATTGTTACATTATAAGATATGATAAATTAAGTATCTTTTTACTGTTCGGAACAAAAATTTTAAAATAAACATGCAGATGTGTGTACCTGCATTAAGCCCAGACTCAAGATGCCAAACTTTTACAGCACTAAAAACTAAAATCTATAGTAGAAAGTATCATTATAATCTTTCATTTTCTTAGTGTTAGAAATTAGAATTAGTATATCACACTTTTACAAATTAAAGATGAATTGATATTCCAAAATAGTTCACAAAAATTGCATAAAATAGTATGAATGCATCTATAATTAAGTTGGCTCAAATTGGCACGATTCTGAGCTGGCTTTGTATAAAATGTAAATATTGATTGCATAGGATATACTTACCCCTATTGCTGTATATACTTGTTTGATTAAAAAAACATATGAAAAATGTCTTAAAATATTTTAAAATTAAAGTAAATGCTCTATGAATGACAATTAAAACAGTGATTTTTACATTGACACAAAGTAACTAAATAATTTTATTGTATCTTTTCTTATACTGTACTTTGTCTCTTAAAAATTCTCTTATCTTTTTTTTCTTCCTAGCATGAAAAAAATACATAAAAAATAAGAAAAATAGTGATTATTTACTTAATCATAGCTAAATACTGTAAATTGCAGTGTATAAATTGACTTTTTAAGCTTGAAAAATCTCAGATTATGACCAATAAATGTAATTGGTACATCTTATTATTAAAATCAAGATTGGTTGATTTTAATAATAAGTGCAGAGCCCAAACGGTTAGGATTTGAAAGTTGAAATTTGATAGTCAGGGTATGTCATGAGAATGTACACAAGAAGAGATTTTTCAAAATCCCTCTAGGGGAGAGGGAGAGGTTTAAGGATTATCCTGAGGAACTTGGTTTCTACTGTACTATTTTAGATGAAGTTTTTGCTGGAAATTGAACATATTTTTTTAGACTAATTAGAGAATTTTTAGATAGGTCTTCAAAGAGGGGGGACCTAGTTCTTGCACCCAGTGAAAACAGGTAAGTTGGCTATAATCTAATAATCTTAATCTTCACTATCATTACTTTTAGCTCGAGCAACACTGGGCTCATCTGCTATATATATATATATATATATATATATATAATTATATATATATATAAGTTTTACATGCTGTATATTTGGGGTGGCCAAATAGATAAAACCACCGAACACTGGTGGTCAGTTGTGGTGTGCACTTGACCAAAGGGCCAGCTGTGAAGTTTTTTTCACGTATCTAAGGCCTAAATTATTGAGGCTGTTTCCTGTAGAAAGTCCTCATGGGAACTATTCCACCAAACCAAACTAACTAAATTTTGTAGTATGTTCTGGTTTAGCCTTAATTTATAAGGTCAAATTGAACTCAAAATTCTGGTATAAGTGCCAAAATTTACAGTCTGCATTGAATCATTTTTTTTGCTCCTGTTTAAACATAAGTTTTAATATAATTGTTTAAATAAAATGATACTAATTTTACTGCACATCATATATTTGCATAATTTATGTTGTAATTTTATATTTGTAAATTAAATATGCACATTTAAGGGAACATAACATCTATGCAGTCTTTGTACAAACAAATGTTGTTCTACTGACACTTTTATAACAAAATTTTGTATTAATCTGTCCAGCTGAACAAAATAACAAAATCATTAACAGATGTGTTAGGTATAATGAGTTTTAGGTTTATATCATTTCTAATTTAGTATTATTTTAAAGTATGTTAGATCAGATCTAATTTAGTATTATTTTAAAGTATGTTAAACTTGTGACATTTAGACCACATGCAAATTTACAGGACTTCTACTGTGCCTGATAAATATAAACAAGTTTAATGCATAAACTTATCTTGTATAAGTAACAAAATATATATATCTATCTTGAGGAAACCGTGTTTTGTATTTTCGTTTCTTTTCTTTTCTTTCGAAGACACAATGTAGTGACGTAAACTTAAACACTGGGCGAATTTTTCATCCTTTTTATTCGGTTGGAACGCTTTTTTATTACATAACGCGTTTCGGGCCGATGCCCCTCTTCAGCCAACTAAACATTAAAAAGTGAGAGATGACTATATACAAATATTTAAAATAAATATCGTGACAGTATACATAATTAGTTTTTTAGAGGTTGTTACCTTCTAAATCCTGGTAAGAGCTTGTATACCGTTAAAAGCTGGTCCGTACCTCATTCGGTAGTTTAGACGGATGTAATAGTCCAAGGGTACGAATCTTGATAAAAATTCCATAAAAAAGGAAGGTTTAGTATCAGTCTGTAGAAGTATACGGGGTTATTCTTTCACAAATCATATTCGTGAAACCATACCTGAGATTCGTCTTCCGGTGTGTTTTTTACGATCTGTTACGTCATTTGCATAGCGACAAATATTAAAAATACTAAAAGCGGGAAAAAATAGCAATGGCCACGTGCTATGTTCTAAAAAAATCACCGCTAAACCCCCCGAATAATTTTATCGGAAAAGAAACCTATTAAAAAAAAAAGGAACATTCCCCTGCTAATGCTCGACCAGACATATGCAAATTAAAAACAGATCGTGCTCCGCAGTTGAGGTGGAGGAGTACGAGCTCAGTGTTAGACAACACACCGGAAGACGAATCTCAGGTATGGTTTCACAAATATGATTTGTGAAAGAATAACCCCGTATACTTCTACAGACTGATACTAAACCTTCCTTTTTTATGGAATTTTTATCAAGATTCGTACCCTTGGACTATTACATCCGTCTAAACTACCGAATGAGGTACGGACCAGCTTTTAACAGTATACAAGCTCTTACCAGGATTTAGAAGGTAACAACCTCTAAAAAACTAATTATGTATACTGTCACGATATTTATTTTAAATATTTGTATATAGTCATCTCTCACTTTTTAATGTTTAGTTGGCTGAAGAGGGGCATCGGCCCGAAACGCGTTATGTAATAAAAAAGCGTTCCAACCGAATAAAAAGGATGAAAAATTCGCCCAGTGTTTAAGTTTACGTCACTACATTGTGTTTTCGAAAGAAAAGAAAAGGAACAAAATATATATATATTTATGGTGCGGTTTTTTATATATTTTTAAAAAATCAATCTTTTAAAAATGCATAAACTTATGCAACGTGCAGTTTTAAGAGAACCTTTTAAAGTAAAATGTAATCTTCTGAATAAAAAATTTCCCATCTCCTGTGTTAGATTCCAACTTTTCTAGATAATTTTATGTTAGGTTCAACTAAACAATTTCTATACAGAGTGATCCAGAAGTCTTTTGACTTAGCCATTTCTGTTGCCCTGTTGAAGACATTTATTATTAATACACATTTATTTACATATGTGTATACATAAGCAAAAATCAGAAATAGTAAATTTGAGTGTGTCCAGTTTACTGTTACATAAAATAACCATTCCAGGGACCAAGAATGTAAAATTTATGTCAAAGGACTTATGCGATTTACATACCGGGTGATCCACAAGGTAATCAAATCTGTGTAGTTTAATTGAACTTACGAGAAAATAATAAATATTTTTTATATATACATGTACTGTACTTATAAGTCTGTATAAGAATAAAGAAATAATCTCTTTTACTATGTACTGTACCTTCAAGCATTTATTACCTTTATAAGTCTGCTTAAACCATTTAAGTTTTATTTTTATTATATATATATAATAAAAAATATATTGTGTAATTTGCATAATTTTTTCTATTTTGTTTAGTTTAATTAATGTTAAATAAATGATTGTATTTAATTTTACTTTATGAAATAAAAATAAAAATTTAAATATTTGATACATACATGGACAAAATGAATTAGGTCTTTGTATTGTTAGTTTTGATTTTAAGAGTCATACATTTGTTTCTAAAACAGAATATACAGGTACATAACTAAAATACAGTGAAACGTGAAAGTCAGAATTGCACCAGTGGCATGTTATCCTACTGGCAAAAAGTGCAATTGCCTGGGGCCTCCTTGTCCAAACTGTCTTTTATAAGAAAAAATTTCCCCCTCGAATTTCCCCGAAGAAAAATGTCTGAAGTCAACACTTCAGACATTTTTCTTTGGGGGGCCTCCTAATTCAAATTTGCTTGGTCCCCACGAAGCTATAACATGCTGCTGAATTGCACTAAACACTGTAAAATTTCTGATTTAAGTAGATTTTTGTCTTAGGCAAGCTGGGACAAGAAAATTCCACTGAACATTTTTTAAAACTAATTTTTAAAATAAACTCAAAGAAAAAGGATTTAGAAAATAAAATATTGGTGCATTTGTTTGTATTCTCAACCGAAAATAAAGGTGTGTGCCAACTCTGCACGTTCTAAATGGAACATTAGGGGCCGTCCATAAATTACGTAAGGTATTTTGGGGTGGGTGGGGGTCGAGGATTTCTTACTCGGGGGTAGGGAGTGTTATAGATCTCGTCTTATGTAATAATCTTATTTTTTGATCCTGTTGAGTGGTGGAGTTTTGAATTTGGCTTAAATTTGGTGGTTTCTATTAAGAACACTCATTGTACTAACGCCATCTCTTGTGATGTGATAGAATAACAACACTAGCAGAATCACGCTCTACACATTTTTTATCATGGGAGAAAGGCCGTGTAGTAGTATCTCTGTTTTTTATATTAGAATGAGTGGAGCACTCCTATGGGTGTATAACACTAAGATTACATAAACCCACCTAAAATTATCATGCTCAGTAAGTTGTTGAGCAGTAGCAAGCATTAAATCTAAGTGGTGATGAGAACCTGCATTCAACACTAGGAAAGTAAAGTATTGTTATTGTACCAGTTTTACTGCTCAACTATTGTTGATTCCACTTTTGCATAGTGTTGTCATAAATATAATTTTTAAGGTTGCTGCGTGAGAGAGAGATGTGAATGTAGTCCAATTCAGTGTCCTTTGCAGCTGACTTAGCCTCAAAGTTGGCTTTTTCATTTCCTAGTATGCCACTATGGCCAGGAACAAATATAAAAGTTACCTTATTGTATTTTATGAAATCTTGGCCTCTTCTGTATTTCTGAATTATTAAACACTAGTTTTATAGTGTATTTTGAAGACACCTGGCAAGTTTTTCATCAATTAAAACTAGTGTTTAATAATTCAGAAATACGGAAAAGGAGTTTCAAAAAATACAACAAATCAGCAAAAACTAGAAACACCAAGACTCAAACAAGAATGCAAAGAAGTCAACACCAGGATTACAAACAAAAAGAGAAAATACAAGTTGACCAAGGAGGGGCATAGCCTGAAATGCCTACAAAAAAAATGTACCATATCAACTCAACTAAATAAAGATAATTGATGAAAAACTTGCCAGGTATCTTTGAAATACACTATAAAACTAATGTTTAATAATTCAGTTATCTTATTTACAAGATTTTTAATATGGTGCTGGATATATGCAATTTTATTGCTATTGCTATTGGAATTTAATAGAGCTTTTAGTTCAGTCTGAGAATCACTGTAATGTTGATAGACAAAGTTTTGTTTTGGTAGTGAAGTGGCCCAACTGAACAGCTTGGTATACAGCATCTTCAGCTTGATAGATGGAGGTATGGGGAGGGTATCTGTACCTTCTAACATACTTTGGGCAAAATATGTCAGTTTTCAGGAAGATAGATACGTGAGCCAACATAAAAGTACTTTTGGACTCATCTGTGTAGATATTAATGTCTGCATGGTTATGCATAGAGGAAGCAGATTATCCCCAGGGTATATTTGGTGTCACCTTGGCCACAGGGTGACGATAAGAGATAGGGTAATTGCAATATGATAGCATATGAACAGCCATAGATAGGAGTAGAAACTGTTGTTGAGCCTTGATGTTTGTAGTTCTGATGTAGTAGTTTAGAACCTTTTCTACAATACATAGTGGCAAAGGAAGGAGCTCTGCTAGTATCAGAGAGGCATTAGTAGAAACAGTTCTGCAGCACTTTGAAATTTTGATGGCAAACTGTCTTTGAAGAGAGAGTAATTTACTTGCTACTGAATTTTTACTAGTTACATGACCCCAGCTAGAGGCAGCGTATAGTAGCATTGGTTGTATTGACCCATTATATAGAGTTTTATCAGCTTTACGATTTAGTCCCCGAGTGCACCTAGCACATTTTAGCAGCATGTAGTTTATTTTCTTGGCCTTAGCCAAGATATAATCAATACGGAAATGGAATGTGGTTTCTCTCCATTCTCTCGTTTTATTTTGTATGAGGTTTCTGTTTACACGTGCACTAGCTAGTCAATCTGTCAAGTTTTCACAAAAGATTTTATGAAAATTAATATAAAAATGAATATTATTACATTGATTAATGATGATGATAAAAAGATTGTTAATAATTAAAAAATAAAGTTCTTAAAATAAATTGTTCATTCGAATTCATTAAATTTTTATATTTTTAAATTTGTTCACATAGCCTTTAGTTAATTAATATGTACTATTATTTATAAATTAATAATTATATATTTTGGACCTAAGGTTTTTAGGGTTTCATAAAATTTTTTTTTGTTAAAATCTTTCTAAAAAAATCATGCCTAAATATTACGTAAGATAGGGAAGGGGGGTATCAAAGAAAATATTACGGTTTCTTACACGGCCCCCCCCCCTAGAATGGCCGAAATCGCCCTTACGTAATTTATGGACGGCCCCTTATGTGTAGACTATTTTCTGTGTAAGTGTGGACTTTTAGACAAAAATGAAAAAAAAAAAATTAATACAGGTATACCTCGGGTTACGTCGTTTCGAGTTAAATCGTTCTCGATTATCCGTCGTTTGTCCCAAAAAAAGTGGAAAAATAAAAATCAAGTTTAAGTCATTTTATTCGACTTCACCTCTGTCCGTTACAAATATTGAAGTCGTAATATCACTAGAAAAGCGTTAAAAAGCGCACAAAATCATGTTACTTTTATTCTTATTTATTGTACAGTATATAAAATCATAGTAAAATAGAATTGAAATATCAGGGTCAACTGTTAAGGCTGACGATGTAATCAGAGCCATCTACGTCCGCGATGTAAATAAATTTTGAAATATTGATAAATTTAACATAAATTAGTTTTTTCTACTATCGCAAAATAATTTTAACAACTATTTGTATTTAACCTTAAAAAAAAATCAACTTATAATGTCTTAGAGAAACCACATTCACAAATAGTCCGCGATGTATTGTAAACATCACCAAATTGTAAACATGTACTGTACATGTATTCGAAAATTTAGATTACTTTTTTCCTGTACTGTATTAAAAACTAAAACCTTATTTGTTTGTAAGCTTAAAATAGATTCTTATTAACCATATATTATTAAAAGTGCATTTATAAATAAAATACAGAACTTGGAATGGTTATTTGTAGTTTAGCCTAGTGACAAGTGAATTTGACTTGAGTCATTTTTCGACTTGAGTTGCTTCTCCTGGAATCAATTACCGACGTAAGGTGAGGTATACCCAGGGCCGGATTATCGAGTAGGCAAAGTAGACAAATGTCTAGGGCCCGTAATTCGGAGGGGCCCGGCTTCAGTGCAGAAGATTTCTCTGTTTCAAAACGAGTTAAAATTATTTAAGAAATTCGATAGGACACAAAAGGCTGTATTTAAGAATTCCTAAGCTCCGCCCGACTAAAAAAAAAAGTCAACAGCAACCCGTGCATCAGAAGTAATGTACAGTACGCACCATCTAGAAATATTCCTGATATATGGTTATGATTTAGTTTCTAAACCTAAACTTATACGTCGCGACATCGCATATTCGGTATAGCGTTCAAGTTGCTCGAGTGCGAAGATATTACAATTGAATAGTATTTTATAAGAGTTAAAAAGGGTGACATTACGATATCCGCACCGGGTGTCACCCATACGCTACGCTAATGTCACATTATATAAGATTTGTTTAGAAGCAACTTATTTAAATGGGGCCCCAATTTAAATTTTGTCTAGGGCCCGCTAGAGGCTTAATCCGGAACTGGGTATACCTGTACTAATTCACCTATCATACCCGATCCGCACTGGAGTCCATTTGCATGGAGAGGAATAGAACCCGATCCGAGTTCGAACCTTGATCCTCATGATGATAGAATAATAATGAAACAAAACTAAAATATGTGATGTCTACAAAGCATTCTAGGAGCTGTCCATTGATTACGTGTACAGCTTGAGGATAAGGTCAAGTGCACTATTTTATAAGATGGACACGAAGGGGAAGGCATTTTATACGTGGGCTTTTTTTTAGTGGTGTTACCGGGGCTATATTTAGACGTTTATTATTGAGGGAACGTGGACGCTGATTTTTGCCAACCTACGAAGGCTGGTTCTACTGAAATCTCCTCAGCCCCCCCGCTGCCGAGTGGATAAAATCGCTGAACACTTGAGGCGTGAATCCGCGACCAACTACACCAGTGGGCTGGCCACGTGGAGTCTTCTGGATTTCCTTCACGTTTGTAACCACTTTGAGGAAACTAACCCTTATTTAAGTCCTGTGAAGCATCCCAATTAATTCCGGAAAAAAAACAAACTATTTTTCGGAATTAATTGGGATGCTTCACAGGACTTAAATGAGGGTTAGTTTCCTCAAAGTGGTTACAAACGTGAAGGAAATCCAGAAGACTCCACGTGGCCAGCCCACTGGTGATGCGCGAATTAAGAAAATATTTAGAAAACAGTCTTTTCTTCAACGTCGGATCCATAAATGTAATTAAAGGAGAAATTTGAATGACGGATAGAAATTGTCCCGAAATCATTTGTTCATTTTTAAAAATTGCATAAAAATAAAGAATATGAGCTGCGGGCAAGTGGAATATCGGAAAATCATCGCTAGATTCTACTTTCATGTAAGCAGTGGCGGATTAACCATTAAGCTTAGTTCACACTGAGCGCGATTCGAATAACACGTCAGACGTGACGTCGTTTCCGGCGAATTTTACCATTTCGCGAATCGCTTCGAAGTTCGGAACCGTCGAGCTTTTCGCTAGCGAAAAAATTTCGCCACCAATCGTATTCCCACTAGTTGTCACGTGGTTCTTTTTGTTTAAGCTAATTCGCCGAAATGGTAAAATTCGCCAAAACGACCTCATGTCTGACTTGTTATTCGCTCTGTTTTTCGCCTTCGCCAGCGAATCGCGCTCAGTGTGAAGTAATCTTTACGCATACGGGAGCGGAAGCGATTTTCTTTTATACAATCAGAATAAGCAAAAGCACAGTAAGCACACGCTCTGATTGGTCAAAATTTCTCACGACCGAAGCGCGACCTACTCTAACGATGGGCGATAGTTGTAACCAATGGATTGCAATATTGAACTGGGCAAAAATGCATTCTATATACTGTCGAATATTTTGAAACAAAGTACACTTTTATTATACTCGTACTACTTACCAGCGATTTCAGCCATACTAACGTTTTCCTTTCTTCGTATTTAAAGTCACGAGGACTGCTAAACCAAAATTTTGATATTGAACTTGATACCGGGATTGCTTAGATAGGTCAGAAAATTACTGTCCTGATATATCAAACCGAAACTAATACTTACAATAATAGTTATTGGCACAGCACTAAGTCCACTATGTAAAATGAATATAATAGAGAGGTTGAGGCGCAAGTACAAACGTTAAACTTAAACCGTCAAACGTGTACTTCTGTTTGCCGTACAAGTCCAAGTAAAAAACCGAGCGCTCGTTCACATCACGTGACTCAGTGAACGCGCACTGACTCACGGGAAATTTGTTGAAAAAAAAAATGGCGGATACATTTAACATCGAGGGTCACCAGCAAAGTTAAACAGTTTAATTTGTTTATTTACAAGTATTTGTAAGATGTTTAATAAAACTAAATTATTTTTAATTAGCGTTGTGTCTCCTACCGTACGATAAGACTAGCTCATATTTTTGTCGAGGGAAGTAGTGGCTTATGTAAATTCGAAAGCAGCTCGGAAAATTAATTTTTAGAAAATTTACAAACGTATTACGCTGTTGATGGTAGAAGATCATACTTTTAACCACAAACACGAAGTTTAAGCCGATCGTCTACCCGCCATTCTAGACGTAGCAAACGCCATTATCGACCGTATAGAATTGCCATATGGCGGCGCTCGACATCAGACGTTCACGTTTTGGGCTGAATACGTGCGCTACCACCCCTCTACTCTTCGGCTGCAAAAGATTCCATTTCTACTAACGGAGTCTTCTATAGCAAACCAATTACGGGTTCTGCCGGGAGGTGATGGACGAGGCCAGACATCGGACGGATCATCCCCGAAAAATCCCTGGGAAATTTTGACCCGCCCGGATCGATCCCTGGTCCCCAGAGTGGATAGGCTGCTACCCTGATCTTTCGGCCTTTTGACCGTGTTCTAACATACGTTTGCCTACGGATAATACGCATCACGGCCTTGTGTTTAAATTTGTGTATATGACCTGGAAGTTAATACATTGTTTACGTAAGTTATTTATTCTGGGTCTAGAAATACTTTCGTGTAGCTACCAAATGCAAATTTTCTTTAGGAAGAGAATAATGATATATAGTAGATAATTTCGGTTTATAAAGATGAATAAATTGGCATTCTTTGTCACGGTATGCCAAAAACAGCTCCTAGGGGCGCCCTTATAACATTATTTATATTGTTAATTTAAATAATAGCTATTATACTGAATATTATACTGTAAAATTATTTTTATTTGTAATTTAGTATGCCTGCATCGGGCCTTTCGAGTTGTTTTTCTATAAATTAGTAAAAATTACAACTGCGATTACAATATTGATTAAAAACCTGTAATGGAGAGGTTGCGGCCGAAGTCATCATCTCTAAAACGTTAACGTCGAACGTTAAGCGCCGCCATCTTGTAAGCCTGTAAGTTTGACAACGGCGTTTAGAACGTCAAGCATGTTCCAAATGCCATTGTCAAACTTACAGGCTTACAAGATGGCGGCGCTTAACGTTCGACGTTAACGTTTTAGAGATGATGACTTCGGCCGCAACCTCTCTAATAAAATCAATATTTTTACTATTGTCTTATATGCAGTGGCGATAGTCAGAGAGTTCGCACAGGTTCGGCCGAAGCCGTTGTTAAAATTTTCAGTTTTCCGAACCTTGTTAAACACACGAAACATTTCTCAGTGGTTTTGTTTTTTTTAAAAAAAAACAAAAAAATATACGTATTATACTCTGTAATACTACTAAACTAGAGCCTTATACCCCATTCGCACCGAGCATTTCAATCTAGATTGTGAGCAAGGTCGGGGACTATGTCTTGGTGCGATCTCTCTCGACCGTTTCAATGTCGACCGAAACGAGGTTTAATCGCGATCGATTCAAGAGAGTTCTTGAAACTAGATCCAGTCATAAGAGATCCCACAATCTCACGCGCGCGAGATAATACAAGATGGCTGTGGAATACGTGTCGGGCTATGGACAGCGAAATAAAAAGGATATTGTATTTCGACAGATGTTGACATCTGTCTATTATCGGCAGTGCTATTTGGGGTAAAAAATTTCTCTGCCTAAAAAAAGGGGGGTCGACAGCACTAATATGCTATTGTTACCTGGTCTTCGCCCAGGGTCCCTTACGTTCTAAATACGCCACTTATTATTAGATAAATACAATACCTTTTTCTTGCGATATATTTCTAGCCAAAACTTCCATTTCGTTTATCGGTGATTGTCAGGGGAAAATTTTCTGCTAGCGAACCCTTTGTTAACTATTTCGAATATCACCACTGCTTATATACATATGGGACTGACTCATCAGTGCCCGAGTGGATAAAACCACTGATTGTTGGTCGTGGGTTCGCGCCTCGCCAACGGGCTGGCCACGTGGAGTTTGGGTTTTCACGTTTACAACACCTTAATAGGGGCTAGTTTCCTATAGAAAAAGTCCTCCTGAGAGGCATTCCTCTCGGCAGATCGCTCACGTATCGCATTGCCGTACAAAACAATGTCATATGTACTGTACGTACAGTAAAAGTATATGAAAAAAGTTGTACGTTTTATGATTAATCAGTTAATCTGTTTTTGTGCATAAAGAATATAAGCTACGTATGAATTAAAACTTACATATATATAGTGTACTACCTATAGGCAGTGCACTAGGATGATAAAGTTATCAACCTAGTACATTAAAAATAATCGAATTTGATTTTAAGAAGCGTTAGAGTAAATTTAATTAAAAATAATACTCTACATGGAATACAACAGATTATCAAACTTATTTGTTACTTTTACATACATTTTCATATTAATTCCTACAAGTATTCATCAGTATGTTTGATGATAAAAGCGGATAGAATTTATTTCACAAATAATACAGTGGTATCTCGTACCTCGATCGTTTCAGAGTTCGAACGATACTTCTACGTTCGAACTGTGCGCGCAGTAAAAGAAAATGCGCTCATTGCGTAAACTCCAACTGTAAAGTACTAATTAATTTTTAGACTGAACGACAAAATCGTTGTCGAGTGCGAAAACGATCGTTAGACTTACCGACCGTAACCTAACGAGTACTTTACGCGGGTTCGCGAGAATAAAGCCAGGCCTGGACTTTTGCGTGATCTAGAAATTATAACTACAATCGAAACTAATAAAGAACAAATCAAGTTTAATCTGAAATAGAAAAAAAATACTATGTACAAGTTAGTAAAAAACCAAAAAACAATTTATTTGTCAAAGGACAAATTCTTAGTCCCAACAAAAATATAAGATAACTTGATAACTATGGTGTATTTCTATTCCCCTTGGAATTCCGACAATTTAAAATCAACTTACTACTATGTACTGTACAATCAATCAATCAATCTTATCAACTATGACTATCCGTCACCTCAAATACTAGGAATCTTTTTATCCGAACTCTTTCTAGTCGCCAAGTACTTTTCCAATTCTATCGATCTGGAAATCACCTTCTCGAACCTCGCTTTCGATCGGTCAGAAGCTCACCTCGCTCTTGATCTGTCAGCTTAGTTGTTTTATACGCTGTGAGGTGACATTACAATTATCTTTGGGACCACCCCGTCATTTACATACTTACATGACTAACAAGAATTTTTTTCATCGTTGTCTGGTCAGCTTGTTTCCGACAATTTACTAGAGACTTTTACATCAATAATTTGTCTGATAAATAAAAGTACACTTTCGAGATGTCTCTTTAAGACTTTTAGTGAGCCTTATGTTAAGTGTCTGTGGGGTCTTCTCCCCTTTTTCCGTGTCGGAACTTCCGTTCGAACTTCCGATTTCGGGGAAAGCGCAATAGCGCGTTAGTTTTTCCTATGGCGCTACGTCTGATTCGGTAACTTGGTTTCTTCATTTTCGTTCGTTATAGAGGGTGAGTGGGGAACCTTCGCCCTAACTAAACATAAACCCCAAAATAAAATATACGTAAAGAAAACAAAAATTAGAAAATAAAAATACAGCTCGGACTCAGTTCCTTACACAACTGTTGTGCGCACGTGGTACACGTGAGGCGGACCTGGTGGCCATATTTGAGATGCCGAAGTCGACAGTGTGCGACCAGTAAATGCAATTTTCATTTTATTATAATTACTGTATTTATCGTTTGCGTTTTAATTTTATTATTTAGGGCATTTAATTGTGTTATTTTTACCATAAATTACGTGTATTTGCGTTTAAGTTTATCGAAATGGGCATTGTTTAGGGTGGGAACGGATTAATTCAATTTCCATTATTTCTAATGGGAAAAATTTGATCCGGAGTTCGAACGGCCTCGTGAAACAAATTAAATTCGAAGTACTTGGCACTACTGTAATACAATTATGTCAAAAATACTAGAAAATACCTTAAAAATGGGGTATAAGTTGTTATTAGTTATATAAATACAAAAAGGAAACTTTAACAAAGTGCTAAAATATTTTTAATATCACATGAACGATTTGGCTTTGTTTTGTCTGCTTTATGTACAGTGCATACTTATAAAAATAAAACGGAATATGTAATTATTTTGAATTGTGTATATTAATTGTATAAATATAAAATCACAAATTGAAAATAGATATTTTTAATTTCGTCGCCAGTTCGCGAACCGAACTTGCGTTTACCCCAATACGTTCAAAAACAAACTGTAATCGTTCCCCTTTTTCAGCCCCCAAAGAAGAATAATGTGGAATCCTAACATATGACAACAAAGTAAAAAAAAATTAACCGTAAACGATCATTTAATTCATAAATCTGCTAGTGACGGCGCTGTGAGCTTTTTTAGTTTTTAAACTATCCCGTGGGCACTAAGAGGGCTTTTTCTATATCCATTGGGTCTTCGGCTGGTCTAGAATGGGGATGGAACGAGAAATTATCCGGAAATTCTCGGTCGAATTCGATTCCGGATTCCCCGGAGCGATAGGACGACTCCTCGATCGTCTCGGCCGTCGGCGCTATAAGCTTACTTTACAAATTTAATCCCGCTACGGTTTTATCACTGTCGTCTTCATCATTTATAGACGTTATAATATTACTTTCAAATAAATAACGCCACATTTTTATACCGAAAGACAATTATAAAAATAAACAATAAAATGCATTCGAAAAAAAAATCGCCATTAGGTGGCGTAAACCAAACCACATCTCATTCGGCCAATGGAGTATCTGATGTAGTGACGTCACCGGCAGGTAGCGCGCGATTTGGAGGAAGTTTGGTCGCCATTTTAATGCCCATCGTCTGTTAAATCACTTTTGTTTTGTTTTGTTTATACCACGGTCAAATGAGACATCGACTGTACCCGTATTCATTCGGTAAGTACGATTTCCTTTACGTTAAACGCCATTTTTCCCATTACAAACGTCACCCATGCTTTATACTGTAAACGTCACTTCCACTCCGAAGAAAATGAAATCAAAAAATGAACGATATTTAGGTAATTGCATGCATTAAATATTGGTAAAGAATGCCAGGAAACTTTATCTGGCTTTTGTAAACAAGTTAAGGCTAAATAACGTGTGATTCTTTGTTTGGTTGTGATAACGTCGGCCAAAATGAATCTGCCCCGTCGTTTGTTCTGTCGGCAGTTTTCGCTTTTTATGCGCACTACGTTTATTTTCCAATGATGATGGTGATGATGTTTCGTGCGTTTAATTCCTCTATCGTCGTCGTCTCTACTTGGAATTATGAATAATTATATCTTCATAATCGTTAATTTCTTTAACATCTTCACAATATAATTATCGTCTTTATTACATTGCCTTTTAGTTTCCTGTCGTCTTTAGTATGTGTCTATCATCATCATCATCATCATCATCATCCCTTACTATAATCCCCTTTAGTTTCCTGTCGTTTTCAGCATGTGTCTAGCATCATCATCATTTTTTACAATTATTTTAATTTCCTTAACATCTTCACAGTATGATCCTCATCGTCCTTTACTTCAATCCCTTTCAGTTTCTTTGTTGTCATCTTTAGCATACATATATTGTCATCATTTTCTTATTACAGAAATTGAAAGTATGAGAAAGAAATGTAGTTTCTGAAAGTTAATTATTATAATCTCTTAATTTCTGTTCAAAAGTTAACTTTAAATTCTGTCTTCTATTAAATTCTATGCCTCCTAATTAAATAATGCTATGTTCTTTAAATGAAGGTGACATATCTTAAAGTGTTTTAACATTTTTATTTGTTGTGATCTTTTAAAATTATCCATTTTAATTTGGTGCAAGTTGAGTAGCGATCGTAGGACGAGAACAATATAAACTACAAAAAACTTCTTTGACTTTGATGGTCAAAACTGAGGTGAAATTTTCTAGAATAAATGTCTAAAAATTATTTTTGAGCGAGAAATTTAATTCAAGAATAAAACTTTAGTTTAATCGAAGATAAATTACACAGTATGAATCGTATTTTCTGAGATTAGACGATGCCAAAGAAGTCGGTTTAGTCGGAATTTTTATTGTTACTCTGTCCTGTCTGCATCGATAACATTTGTTTACTTTAATCAATTTTTTCTTACACTAATTTAGGTGTGATAAATGTTCTTATAATATAAACAAATTAAAAGGTTCTCCATAAATTTTCTTTTTTAAAAAGCTTTCTCTTTGCTGTTTCAATGACGGAGCAACATATAAATGTGTAGTCATCAAAACTACAAAGATATTTTTAAAATGAAAAGCGAAATATGAAACTAGCTGATTTGTCAAGTTTATCTAGAATTTGCTGCATTCATTGATTAAAAGGAAGTGAGTGGAGTGGCATGAGAATATTAAACTATCTCAGATTATGTTTTGGTCAGACCTTTGGCTGCTTAGTGAACGATTTGAGGGTGACTTGGTAATCATTTTTGCCCATTTTCAGATAAATCATATTATACTGTTATTAAGGGATTGATCTACTTTATTTTTTTTTTATGGGATGCAGATGAAATTTCTCTGAAAATGTTTGCTTAGAATGGTATTATTTTAATGATTTTCAGCAAGAATTACTGTAATTTTAGCCATAGCCGAATTTTATAATAAGCTGCATAAGAATTCTCTATATTTAAAGAAGCTTGTAGAAGTATCAAGCGTTGGCTCATCAAACAGAAATAAAATTCATTGATAACATTGCCAACAAAATCAAAATGATATGTATTATTTTCCTGGTTAAATTACCCACTTCCTGTATGATTATAATGTAAAACATTTGAGTGGTTACAGCTCTACATGAATAATGGAATTTGAGCTTTCAAAACAGCTTCAAGTTCTATAAACTTAAAACTTTTAAATATATTATCTTATAAATTAAGTACTTAGAATTAAGAAGAATTTATCGGCATATCAAAGGCATTAACTTATCATTGGGTAAATATGGCGGGCGATTATTTGTCATAGATAGATACATGGTAAGAGCATGTTATGAAATATATACTAAACTAAAAAGTACATGTTTATTAATTCTAGCAATTAGAAAAAATATATATTTCTTTCAATTTTAAAATACTAAATTTAATCTTTGATTTTTAACTGCTAGCAGAATAGGGTTTTAGATTGTTTCTTGGATCTCCATTAATCTATTAAACTCAATTAGCTTCTTTAAAATTTGATAAAAGAGGAAGTGGAAATTGAAGAAAGGAAACAAGACTTAAAATCATTAATTTATTTGGATTTAAGATTGAGAATGGATTTAGAATAAAATGAGAGGGCCTGTAACTTGCCTATCATAAAGCATCTAAGAATTTATTGTGCCCTAGTTAACAAATGAATAAACTAAAATAATCATCATCGTGGAGTTGAACTTTGTCATAAGAATATGTAGCATTTTATTTCTAATTTATTTTGCTGCTTCGCTTGTTTTTCAAAGGAGGAAAAACAGCAATTATTACTATCACTTATGCAATAACAAGTTATATTTGGATTTGATTACACATTTCTTTGACTAATTCATATATATATATATTTATTTATTTATTTTCCTGATTGTGAAGTTGGCTGTTAATTCTATTAGCATTTTATAAAGTCTAATTTCTGTTTTTTTTTTTTCTTTTTATAAATTCAGAAACATTCTTTCTTGTCATTTTAACTTGAACTTATTTTATCTTTTTAAGGATGTTTTACATTTATATCTTGAGATATTCTTAGATAAAGTAGGAATTTATTATTCTGGCCTCATTCCGATTCATTTGCCTTTTACTAAGCAAACGAATACTATTCTGGTTTGAAAACCGAATAATTCAGGATGCCAAATCTGCAGTTTTTTTACTTCGAGACCGGTAAAAATAAAAGTAAACGAAAAAATTTTGATGGATCATCATTAGTATTGGAGATTTTTATTTCACTAGATGATAAGCCATTCCGTAAAGCATTTTGTGTATCATTGTCTACAAAACAATTGACAGTGATGCTGCGTTTCTTTCTCTAGTTTATGTTCTAGAATCTATTGTGTGTCTAGAATATTAAAGGATATATTTTATATCTGTTTATATAACACAGAACATCCCAACTTAAGTGACAAAAACATCAAAGTCCTCTCTTATCATTGTATTATACATTTCTAACAGTATATAAAGCACGTTTTCTGAAAAGAAAAGTTTTATAACCACGAATTTCGAGTGTATCGTGAATGCTTGTAACCTTGTCTCGCATTATTTATAAAGATTTTACGATTTATCGTCTCGTAAAACGTCACGATGTAATAAAAACGATGCTAGGAGTTCTTTTCAAGGAGCCACGCGACCATTCTAGTCTCGAAAAGTTCGAGTCGGGTGCGAGATACGAGAACTTTTCTCTCTGGAAAACGGAAGCTTCTGCCACTTCAGGACGAGTGTTGTATCTTAACAGCTGAAAGATTCTACCCCCCTCTTTTCAGAGTTTCCACTTCCGTTTTCCGAGATTCCATCTGCCTGGAGTTCTTTTGTTTAACCGGATGTTCAACTCGATGTACGCGTAATGCGGGTAGAATATATGTTTCCATTAATGCAACTATTCTTTATATAATGGTTTTTTTCCCCCAACGTTAAAAAAAAATATATGAGATTGTTTCCATCACGCAGGCTGGAAGCACGTGTTCAGTCAGGCCTTGTACTACAGACCCTTGTTCGTAAGTAAAATTACGATCGCGTTTTGTTTTTCTTTGTTTCTTCGCTTTTGTTATGAAACTATCCGTCCTTTCTGTTTTATTACCAGAGTTTCTTGGAATTTTTATTAATTAAAAGTGATTTAATCTACTCTAGTAGTTACGATTATTTCATTTATAAACCCGCAGAAGAGGGCGGCGGAAATATAAATCCGTTTTTCCTCTTCTGTGGGTTTATTTTTAGTTTTTGTAGTTTCTTTCGTAGTACTCCACCATGAATGAGTGGCAGACTCAACTATGAATGGAACTGGTGGTCTGCCATTGTGTCGCTTCAGGGCTTTGCCGATAACTTACTTTCCGTAGCAATTTCGACTGTTTAAGATCAGTTTTATTATTAAATTCGATCGGAATTTTATCCGATTCGTCAGTATGCTCCTGCAGATTAATATTTTTCTGCTATTTCCGTTTATCTATTTTATTAATACAGTAGTAATATTTCCACCCGCGATGGTCCACCGGCTTCACTCGCTGTTGTCTATCATCTTTAGTGGCTTATTTCATTCGTATATTTCCTATACGAGTAGATTCGGTTGGAGGGGAAATTTTCTGTGTCGTCCAGTTTTAATTTTTCCCACCTCGAATTAATCATTCCCGTTTATTTTCTGGCGTAGACTGTCATTTTTACTTTGTCATTGTCTCGGGTCGTGGGTTACGCTATATTTTATCATTAGAGTGAAAATCGGGGTGGCCAGCTGCCTATCTGTCTAGCAAAGGGTGCCTCTTTAGTTGGCGCGTGTCGCTTCCATTGTCGATGCATCTGGTGCCCGAGAGGGGGGATAAACATCTGTACCATTTGTGTAGGCGTCTCAGCTGGCCAGCTTCTTCCTCTGACCGTGCTGAGTTTTTCTTTATATTTTTCACCTGATCGAATCTATTAGTCTCCGGCGTTTTTAAAGGCTTCGCTTTTCATTTCAGCTCGAATGGATCATTAACTTCTGGCGATTCCCCAGCATGGGAAGGAACAAGAAGCACATTAATAAAGGAAAGTGGACGAAGGAAGAGGTAAAAAAAAAAAAATGGCATGGAATTACGGGTTGTGTTAGAGTGCTTGTTCGAATTTTGAGAGTGGTTTTTTCCCATGTCTATCAGGACGAAAAATTGAAGAAGCTGGTTAACATTCACGGTTCGGACAACTGGTCACGCGTGGCTCAGCATTTTTCGGACAGGACCAGCGTGCAGTGTCTTCAGAGATGGCAGAAAGTGATCAACCCCTGCCTCATCAAAGGACCTTGGACTAAAGACGTGAGTACGATTCTTTTTTGTTATCGGAAAAAAAAGGAAATGCGAGGAAACGGGGTCATACGTGAACTATCCAAAAATGATCGCAGGTGTAATTAACTCTAACGAGAGTTTTCTACCCGACTAAAGGTAACAGGTGGTAGGAAGCAGTCCACTGACCTGTGTCTCCTACGTATTATTCTAAAGAGGAATTGCGGTTGAGATTGTAGCTTCCCCCTCCTACGCCTTAGGGTAGTCGGAGTTAAAAAAAAAAAATATATATATATATATATGTATGTAAGGGGGACGTTTACACAGATTTATCGGTGGAACACGTGACACGGAGCCGACTTTTCTCGGGATCGATCAAAGTTCCATCGTGACGTAACTCAATAGATACGGCATCTGCCAGTTAATCACCGCGTCTGGTTTCGACTACAAACGGGTTTATGTACACACGAAGGAGGTTTTTATCGGCATTGTTCACGTTTTCAAGGTCGTGTGCGATGGATTTCTAACCTGACGTAGGCGGTGTATTCTTGTACGAGGGTTTTAGTCGACGCCCTGTTTTTCAAACGTGCTGTTTCTTTTATTATTATTATTTTTTTATTCCTTAAACGAACGTTAATTGTTTCGTAACTTGTTAACGGCTACGACGTTTATATATAGAAAATTATGAAATAATATAAAGTTAAACTTCGTTGATTTTTCTTCTGCTTAACGAATTTTTGTCGCTTGGATAAGATTTTTTTAAGGCAAAAAAAATTAATGATTTTTCGAAAATATACTTCAATTTGATAAAATTTTTGTATCAAAAGATCAATGTAGACGCCCTATTTTTCGTATTTTTCTCAATAGATGGAGTTATGATACAAAAATGATATATTAAAATCAGTACGTCTTTGGATTAATTAAAGCACCATGAAAAGCTTAATTTTTGAATTGACAATTCAAAAATTAGTCATTTGTCTTTAGAGTTTGGTCGTTGGTCAGATGTATAATTGGCCCGCTGATGTGGTGCCTGCAATAATTTGGATCATTTAAGAAAATATTTGATGTGTGTAAAAATTTTATGGTTTACATAAGTATGGATGGTAGGATTGAATGTTCTGGTTGATTAATAACATTGGTCCTTGTCCTTGTAACTTTATTATTGGTTAATACTTTTATGAATCTTGCTGTGTATTCAGAATCTCCAGTGGTTGTAAAAATACCAGAATTTATGAAAGATTTACTAATTTTGTTTGTCGTCATCTATGTGTTTATGTACTATGAGTTCACTGACTCCGCAGAAAATCAAAGCAAATTATGGAAATTCTACATAAAATATGAGAGTCGACGCCGATCTGTCAGACGTTTTTCGAACTTGCTCTGTGGGATCCTCTGTGCCAGAGGTGACCGAACGTGCTTGGCAAACTTACAAAAACTATTTTGCATGTGTAACTAGTATATACCAAGTTTTAAAAGGAATTTATGTGGCCACGATGTGAAATTATAAAGAATGTCATGGGAAACTACGATGGCATGGTAAAGATGAGGAAGAGTTGTATGCAGCTCGGAAGCTTTGGTTTGGCTGCTGCGGCTCTAAGCATTCGAATTGAATGGGATGATTGAAATATTCATTTGATTGTTCCAAGCCAGTCTTTTATTTGGATTTTGTTTAAACATTCAAGCAAATGTTTCCTTTGTTCTTGTTCAATTCGAACAGGTAGACAATCTGATTATATGATGGAATCCCCAAAAATATTTTATTCATTCATAAATGTCGACTTCTCTACTTCATATAGCATTTCTGTAATTTTCTTTTATTTAATACTAAGTATGCAGACAACACGATTAAAGTTACATATAAATGAAGATTACAATTATTTAAAGCTGTAGATAAATTTTATTACATGAAAGACTAGTTTGTTCTGATTTCAATATTTAACCTCTGACAGAATATTATATGATGTAACAATAATAAAAACTGATAAAGCAGTTGCAAAATCTATATATTACTATAATTGTAAAATTATATAATACTGCCAAACTTTGCTTGAAGATGTTATAATTTTACAATGGGAATTGAAAGATGCATCAATTGAAGTGACTGTGAAACTTATACATGTTAAATATTCAATTTATGGTAGCTGAATAAAGTCTTACAGACAGAAATTATAAATGTTTCAGCCATTTAAGGAAATCGTTTTCATTTTACCAAGAAATATTTTAAAAATTTGCATAACAATTCTTTCAGTACATTAAAACTTTTTTCTTCTCAAATCTGTACTTGAAAGGCTTAAATTTTGTTATGTTTATGAATCAAAAACTTTCTGATTTAAATATAAAGTAATTAAGTTTAATCGAAATTTTAAGTATTGGAAATTTCTTTTCCATTCCAGTTGCCTTTAATCTGTTCTCAAACCTCTTAAAAATAATATTTATTTATTTCTCCATTATTACAGACAATTAAGTTTAAATATTCAATAAACTGTTATTAGTTTTAATTAACTGTTAGATCACACTTACCCACAATTAAAATCTTAGTTTTGGAGTGTTTAATTAATGATTCATTCAGTTTGTCGTCTATTAATTAGATTGAAAATTACAGATACTAATTTACTTCTTAATGAAATAAATGTTTTAATTTAATTATGTAATATTAACAATTTTAAATGCAGTTTAGAAGAGTACAGAATATTCTCTAATTATAAATCTAAATTAGATAAGTACAGGGGGAGTGGAAAGTAACTATGCATTGAGAAATTTGCTATAATTTCTATATTTTTAATGCAAAGATGAAAATTATTAGACATGTACCTTATTAAATGGAAATATGGATCCCTTAAAATTTAATGTAGGCACTGGTTCCATCTACCTGCTACACTTTTTTCTTGGATGGTGATGTGGATGGAGGCCCATCTGCAAGTGAACCCATGGTCGTTAGCTTTGAATGACAATTTTTGATAGTTTCTGGACTAATTATGGCACGACATCCCTTCACCATATACCACCGTCTTTGTACGGCTCATAGTGGGCAGTAATCCATGCTCATTCCCAAATAGACAGGCAGTCGGCCATCTTTTTTCCACTGTGTGTGCTGCTTCTCTCGGTTACCATCTGCATCATCAATGTGGGAATTATAAAATTCCATTGACTGATATACATGCGTGCACAAATTTTATTATGAAGGCATTATTATTACAGAAGTTATAGTGATTTCTCAATGCCTGGTTACTTTTCACCTACCCTGCAGATTAAATGCTATTATAAATTGCTAGCATTGAAACTACAGTTTTCAAATTATAACTGTAAATTATGTTTTACTAGACTATATTTTGGCACAAAATAATATAAAAGATTCATTTTCTCTGCAGAGAACTGCATTTTTATTATGAGATATATTAAAATATTGTTTCAACTGTTTTAATTACATCTGTTTCCTGTCTAGGAAAGAAAGCATTCATAGAAATGACTAATTTACAGGAAAAAGTATTAATGAAAGACATATAAACTATAATGATGCTAATTTTGTTGGGGAGAGATAAACCTTAAATCCGTTTCCGGTTTATATTTTTGAAAAAATGTGAAAAATAAACTAGTTTATCTTATCCAATTTTTTTTGAGCATCTTTGAAATTGGGTTGCTTTTTTGTTTTTTAATTTTCAGAAATAATTAAAGTACTTTCTGTTTCTAATCTGAAGAAATTTGGCAAAAGAAATGTTAGTGGTATTCATGGCATGTGGCCTGATGAGTAATTGCCATGATGTCACTTTTGCCGGCATAATATAGAATCTGTGGCTGTTAATTATTATAATGATGGAAAATCATTTCAGTTGAACATTCTATACCAACATTTATCTGGAACTTAATTCAAAAATATTCAAATAGCATCACGCATGTTGAAAGTTGCATTAATTATTGTCACAGTCGTTATCTATAGGCTGGGTAAATTTAAATATATTAAGTCAATACGTTCTAGTATAAAGGCGTAATGCGAGTTCCATAATGATGACAGATAGCACTTTAATTATTTTTATGCTTTCAATCACAATTAATCATTCATAGTTGATTGTGATAGCTACTCATCAGCGATATATCACAAATTCTCTAATTGAATATTTTAAGTGTACATTTTCTGGAGACTTTGTTTCATTGGCTGTGCAAAATTCTTTGCTTGTGAATGTAGATTTAATTAGAATGTAGAAATTTATTGAGTTAGATCTTATCTGTATTAAACACAAAACAATTAAATCGATGAGAAAATTTTTAAAATTGTTTGAAATATTATTGTCATAATATTCATGAGCATTCACAGAAACTTTTTTAGGGGGGGCAAAGCTTATTGGTGTAATTTATCTAATCTTTTAAGTTTTTTTTTTCACAAGTTGGCTATAGAATATGGTATTGCATTGATACAAAAAGACAGACAAAGCATCCAGTGATCAAGTGTGTAAGGTTATTTATCTCACTCTTATGATTATATTTGTGGAATTTTTTGCTCAATTCCAGGGGGCAAGTGTCCCAGTTTCCCCCTTTATGGATGATGATATTCACAATTTAATGAGAACAAAAAAAGTTTTTTATACCGACCTTTTGAAGATAACAAAAGTGATGGCAATAGACAAAAGTAGTAACGCTTCATTGGATTCTCTTAGAATACATTTAAAGTAGAGAATGAATAGAAATTTATTAATAAACATGGTCAATTAATTTTGTGTTAATAATGGTTGGAATATAGAATGTCGAACTTATGGTATGGTTAACTTCAGTTGTGAGAATAGAATTCATTATGCAAACTAACAAAGCGAATATTTATAAAGGATTCTTTTTGTACAACTCTGCTTAATGATAAATAGTTACATCCAGAAATATTTGTTATAACTGATTTTTTTATATATTTAAATAATGATAAAATGTAGCTAGTTTCATACAAATTCATTTACTCCATTTCAGTTTGTGTGTATAATTAATTTCAAAGGCTTTATTTTACATTTTTAGAGAGATCTTTGTATTATATCAGGCTGTTGGAGTCTCAATAAGCAGTTTTCCCTCATAGTTAGGAATTTTAGAATCTCAAGTTTATTTTTGTACATCATTATATTTGTATAAAGGATGTTTGGATTAGTTTTGTTTTTGTATTTCAAACTTAATGAAAAAAATATTTTACTATTGGTAAAATTTCAATTTTCAACAATTAGAATATATCTAATGTTTAATTTTTAGGAAGACGAAAAGGTTATTGAACTCGTAAAAAAGTTTGGTGCAAAGAAATGGACGCTCATTGCAAAGTACTTGAAAGGAAGAATTGGAAAACAGTGTAGAGAGAGGTTTGTAAATTGTGTGTAGGATTATGTAAAAAATTAAAATTTTAAAATGATAATTTTTAAAAAATTGTTCTCGTAGATGGCACAATCATCTAAATCCCGACATCAAGAAGACAGCCTGGACAACCGAAGAAGAAAGAATCATATGCAAAGCTCATAAAGAATTGGGAAATCAATGGGCCAAAATAGCCAAACTCTTACCTGGAAGGTAAGTTTAAAATACATTATAGTATATACCTTTTTGTTGAATAATTATGCAAAAAGAATATTGAATAAATGGAACAAAATGAATAACAAAATTATAGAAAATTATAGAAAACAAAAACGAAATGGAAGATATTTTAAATCAAGATAGTGTAGTATACAAGTTAGAATGTGCATGTGAATGCTTGAAAATATACATAGGAGAAATAAAGAAAAAATTACAAACAAGACTGAAAGAACAAGTACAATATATTAAACACAATAATGAGAATTATGTAACAGCTAAACTTCGTATTTCTGAAGAATGTGAAATTAATGCAAATCAAGTAAAAATACTGAGGAAAGATGAAAATTAAAAAAAAAATTAATAGACAAAATCAAAAAAGTAAAAATAAGTGTATTAATGAAAATGATGGAATGACACTGCATGAGATGTGGTTACCTGTTTTGAACACCTGATGATGCACGACAATGAATAGATATTTACGTGTCAGCGAAACTAGATGAAGGATACAGATTATGAATTAAAATTTTATTGTCAAATACCAAGTTTTTTTCTATTTTCCGATTTGTAAGATATTAAAATAAGTAAAAACCTAAAGTTATTAAATAGTAAAAATTAAAATTTTCTTCCTTTTAACAAATATATTAACATGTTGTTACGTAAATTTCTAACTTTCATTTTATCTTAATTGTAGGGGCAAGATAATTGTGTAAAATATACTATATATTAGTAAAAGTATTTTGATTTGTAAAACAAAGTTTAAACAAGTTTATGTTTTAACAGAATTATAACCAACTGAGGAAGGGTATATGGCCTGAAATGTACCTGTTGGTTTAATAAAATCTCAGTGAACTTTCCAATTGAAAACTGTGATAAGTCCTTAAAATTTATAGCAAATTACATACAGCAGTTCAAAAGATTTAATACATTGTCATTTTATGAATTTATTTTTAAATAAACTATAATGCTAAAAATAAAAAAAAAAAATTTTGTAATATTTCTTACATAATAGAACAGACAATGCCATCAAAAATCATTGGAATTCCACACTGAAGAAGAGAGCAGAATCTGGGAAACTCGAAGAAAACATCAAAAAGAGGACGTCCGGTCGAGGCTCATCAAAGTATTCTGTCGTAAGTTTAAAGTTTTAGTAAATTACTTTTCCAACTTATTTATTCACATATATCATTATATTGTACTTCACTGATTTCTCAAATTCTGTATTATTTTCTACATCAGTTTTACTCTTGTGTAAAGTGATGTGCTACAAACTTTCTTAGATTGTGATTACGTGCAATAGAGACAATTGCATACAATTTTTCATTATAATCACATGATTGTATGTGTAAGGAGGGAATTTTCTGCCCATAAATCAATTTTGGATTCTAAGAAAAAAACCGAATATCTGTAATTGTTTAAAATCCAATTATCAAATTTGATATTTAACAATATGTCTTGCTCTCAATATATTTTTTAATATATAAAGAAATATTACAAAGGTTTTTTAGTGCAGTTTTAAATGCAAAATATTTTAACAAACTCTGAATATATACATGACACAAGAAACAAATTGTTACATATAAAATTAATATTAGTGACATTAATACATCCATTACTATACTGATATTTTTTTAAATGTCATTTGTTCTTAGAATAAATGTAGACTCAGATGGCCAAGCAGTTAGGGTGGCAACCTACCACTTTGGGAGACCCAGAATTGAATCCTAGACGGGTAGAAAAATCCTAGAAAACTTCTCTAGGATGGTTTGTCTGGATACATTGGGCCCTGTTGTGGATCTGGTTGAACCTATATATGGACTTGTCAAGGCATAGCAACCAAAACAAAACTAAAATTAAATAAGTGTGTCAGTGTCAGTGTCTGTATTCAGGAATTTCCTAACAATGTGGCATGTATTCAATATAGTGGCCTTCTGTAGTGTGATGTATGTATTTCTATTCAATTGTAATGTGCCCAGGCTTTTGTGCAGTGTGTGTGGTATGACACCTGTAGAGGAGAGAACAACAGGTACAATAAGCACTTTATCCATCCTCCACAGATGCCTTATTTTCTGGACAAGTACTGTATACTTGCTAATTTTTTCGGTTTGTGTGTTTTGTATATTATGAGTGTTTGGAATGGATGTGTCCATAATGTATGTGATTTTATTGTGTTTGTCAATGAGTGTGATGTCTGGTCTGTTGTGGTAAATTGTTTTATCTGTGATTATGGCTCTGTCGTAGTACATTTTGTGCGTGTTGTTTTCCAATACTGTCTGCGGAATGTATTTGTAGCATGGTTCATGGATGTCTACTAATTTGTGTTTCTTTGCAAGCTCTTGGTGTATAATATTTGCTACTTGATTATGTCTGTGTAAATAATCTGCCTGTGCCAAGAGCTTGCAACCAGAAGTCATGTGTTGTATAGTTTCTGGTATATTATTGTTAAATTTTTTCAATTCCCATGGACACTAAAAGGGCTTTATTTATTTATTATTATTATTATTATTATTATTATTATTATAAATATAGCCCTTTTGAAAAAAATTAACAATAATATACCAGAAACTATACAACACATGACTTCTGGTTGCAAGCTCTTGGCACAGGCAGATTATTTACACAGACATAATCAAGTAGCAAATATAATACACCAAGAGCTTGCAAAGAAACACAAATTAGTAGACATCCATACTAAAAGGGCTTTATTTATTATTATTGTTTTTATTTTTTAAATAATTATTATTATTATTATTATTATTTAAATAATAATAATAATAATAAAGCCCTTTTAGTGTCCATGGGAATTGAAAAAAATTTTAAGTAAACCCTCCCAATTATGATCAAAGGCGACCAAAAATTTTCAAAAATATCGTACACTACTTTGAATCTTATATTTATGTACTGCAGCATTTACATTTGAAAATATTTTCATTTATTAAGGTTGCCTCAAAGTTCATAGAAGGGCATGGTGCATTGACCACTGTTGGTGCAATAAAGATGAGGCAGCATGTCGATGAATCAAGAAGAACAAAACAAATGACTAACACACTACTTTCAAAATTAATTGTAACTGATTTTTGATAACTAAGTTCAAATAAACAGTAATCATATTTGTTAGTCTTATTTAAAAATTACTACATTCCCATTCACATTAGTTCATATATGGGAGAGTCTATTATAGAATTTTCCAAATGAAATGACATGTCAGAAGAGAAGAAATTTGAAAAACTAATCAGAATTTTAATTTTATATTTTTTGAAAATGTATTAATATTTAAACTTGCTGTAGCTCATTAAAATTTAACATTGTTATTCTTTTGATTAGAATAAACAACAAAATGAACATCTGTCTGCAGTCATTAAAACTGAAGATAACAATTCTTTCTACGAAGAAGGTAAGTCTGGTTTTATAATTAAACAACTCGAATCCAAAAGTATCAGTTAGAATTATTTACTTAACAATTAATTATTGGGCATTCGTGCAAAATTTAATAATGTTAATTTATTTTCTTTTCTTTGACAAAATGGCTGTATTAAATATTTAAAATTGAAATTTGCAATCATCTAAAATATTCTTATTAATTAATGTCTCAAGAAAAGACAAAAAATTGTACAAAATTAACAGATATGAGAATCGTGTGACATTTTCTTCTGCCTGTCTAATTTCCTTATACAATTAGATGGGCAGAAGACTGAGAAGATTAAAGTGTCGCTCCAGAGGACCCAGGATATAAAATCCATGTGAGCAACTTGCCAGGAATTTTTTGCAGACGATTGTGTTTCCGGATATGTCAGCATCCAGTCGTTCCCGTAAAAATGGCTGTCTTGGTAATCATGGGGCAGAGTTTTAAAAAAACAAAATTAGGAAATAAATTATCAGTGCAAGAAATTTTAATTGATTGGTTTTCTCGTAAATAAATGAAATAGTCACAGAAAATAAACTTTATGTTTGTTGTAAGTTTCGAGAGACTAAATATAATTCTTACAATGAAGGATGTAATTCAGTGAATATAATAATACTAGCAGGTAGGCCCAGCGTTGCTCAGGCAAAAGTAATGATAGCAAAGATTAAGATTATTACGTTATAGTCAACCTTACCCATTTTCACAGAATGCAAGAATTGGGTCTCCCTGTTTCCAGACTAATTAGAGAATTTTTAGATGGATCTAAAAGTATGGTCGATTTCCTGCAAAAACGAAAAAAAAAATGCATCTGCGTCTTGCACGTTGCTTTCTCTTAACACTTCCATTGTTGCTGGAAGTGTTAAGCCTTAATCCTGTCCCTCTCCCCCGTGGAAAGGAATTTCAAAAAATCCCTTAGTGTGCATTCTCGTGATGTGCCCTAACTGTGCACCAAATTTCAACTTTCAACTCCTAACCGTTTGGGCTCTGCGCTTATCATCATCATCATCATCAACTCGTCTTGATTATATATATAGATATGGTAGAGCGTCGTTTATCCGAATCAATTGGGGACTGGGGTTGTTTGGATTAGTGATTTGTTCGGATAACCGATTATATACGAAAAAATATATAAACCTGTCCAATGTTCAAATTTTTCTCCGTTGCATGTCGCTTCGTGTTGAATTTTTGTCAATTTTAAGCCTAATGAAAATTTTTATAATAATAATTGAGGCTATTGTATCGTTAAAAATTATTTCTTTATTTTGTACAAACAAAATAAATATATTGAAGAATATAAAAACATGAAAATTATACTTTAGAAATAAATCTAGTATCAAAAACGTTCGATTCAGCACGACAGAACCACAGTTTGACTAAAAATCGTTTGGATAACCGGCGATTCGGATTACCAGGGTTCGGATACACGATGCTCTACTGTAATATAAAAATAACGACTTGCAGTACAAATCAGAAGTTCACATATCGTTAATCTGGTCCTCTCTCTCTTAAGATTTCCATGTCTGGTCTCAACTTTTATCTATCTAACTCTGTTCTCGAGATTAAGGAAGGACAGTGGGAATTTATAAGTTTACAATTTTATCAAATTGCAGCCCAATAAGTATCCTCCAGTAACCAAGTGGATAAAATCACCAAACACTGGTAGTCACTTGTGAAGAAAGCCCAGAAAACTCCACGTAGCCATGTCCAACAGACATGGCCATGTGGAGTTTTCTGGGTTTTCTTCATGTTAGTAACACTTAAATTGGGGCCAGCTTTACATAAAAGTCTTTCTGGGATGCATCCTTCTTGACAGGTTGCTTGGGTGTTGCATTGCCATGCCATAACCAAATGACAAACCAATTTTAATACCTTTTCTATAAACATGATATTTACAAGGACATACTTAATTACCAGGAAACCTGGACATCCCACCCCTCTCTTGATTTCACCTTCCCTTATTAAACTCATAAACCCATTGCCCCGAACTTCTTTCACTGATACTGCTTAAAGATGTTCTAATGTTCAGCCATTTTAATGTATGTGGAACAAGGCACACCAATTGAAAATACAAGATAGTGTATTTTCAATTGGTGTCTTCTTGACCAACCATTTCATACCATCCAAGTATGGTGATAAACATAACAATGGTAGGCTAAAATAACCAAACTCTTTATATGGTTTTTGTTTTAGTGCTTGATTTTACATAACTACAAAGGTTATCTTACATAAGAGATTGGTCACTTGGTGTGATAAATCCTTACGTAAGATAACCTTTGTATTTCTATTATGTAAATCAAATACAGTGGAACCTCACTTAACGAGCATAATTCATTCCAGAGTCTTACTCGTAATGTGAAACATTCATTAAGCGAAACAATTTTTCCCATGGAAATTAATGTAAAATACGATAATGCGTTCCACGCCGAAAAATATACTCAAATATTTTATGTATAATGTTTATTCAAAGAAAATTATACAATAAACATTGTTAAGGATTGTTAATCATCATCATTTTTTCTAGCACGGAATGAACCAACCTGAAATACGAATTTGATTTGCAGAAAACAAAACAAAAAAAATCACAGATATGTTTGATAAACACACCAAATGATATGTCAAATTCTTGGGCCATGTAAAGGCTATAATTAAATATTAGAAATTAATTAATTTGACTAGAAGTAGGCAGTTATGCTGCCATCTCGTATTAAATTTAATGACAATTCCAAATTAAATTTTAGAAATGTTTTAATTCAGACATTTCTAAAATTTAATTTGGAATTGGTCATTAGATTTAATAAGAGATGGCAGCATAACTGCCTACTTCTAGTCAAATTAATTAATTTCTAATATTTAATTATAGCCTTTACATGGCCCAAGAATTTGGCATATCGTTTGGTGCATTTATTATATAACAGACTACGGTTGTTGATATTTATATGTAATATGTGTTGGAAAAAGTTCAGAAAAATGTGTGATCACAAGCGACACTAAGACACTAGCTGAACGAGTGCTAGATGGAGCATGCACACAATCCGGGACTTCCCCTCTCCTAGCCACTCGTTATGCAAAAATTCGCTTGTTAAGCGAGTTATTTTTTCACAATTTATTTTGCTCATTATGCGAGGTGCTCATTAAGCAAGGTTCCACTGTACTATAATATAAGGGTTAGAACTATGAAATAATCTAATAATCTTAATGTTTGTACTTATTGCAATGCTGGACTTACCTGCTATCTCATTATAAAATAATCTACTTTAATTAAAAGAAATATAATATACGTACAATCGTACAAATAATATACAGTAAGACCCCGCTGAATGCTGATTCAGTATAATGCAGTTTGCTTGATGCCTAAAAAATGCTCAAAATTTACGCTGATTCAAATTAACACTGTATTTCATTGATTTGTATATAATATGATTATTCCCAAATACAAACCAATCAATCAGCAAAAGGTGGCAATTCGTCATAGTGCTGTACTTCCCTTAAATCTGTATATGTTTTGTTCAATTTTGGGAAAAATATAACATAATGGATGCCATAGGAAATATCGACTTTGCTTGGCAAGAATTAACTGATAAATGCGTGAACGGGATGTGGAAGAAATTATGGCTGGAGGTATTCAAGAAATCTCATTGAGAAGAGCCTATCATTATCGTTAGGTTGACAAAATTGTCAACTTAATTGATACAGGAGATGTAGACAAGCAGGATATTGGGGAGTTACTGCAGATTTTTGGTAAGAACCTTACCAACGATGACTTCAAGAACTGGTAGAACAAGGAATTTGTATAGAACTGGAAAATAGAGATTCTGAAGATGAAGAACCCAAAAAATTTCTCTACAGTTTTCTTACTAAAAGTTTGGTAATGATAACCAAAATCATTGATCAAATTGTAGCGAATGATCCAGATTTTGAAAGGAGTGCCAAAGCAAAACGAGGCATTTTGGATGCGATCTTCTGCTCCTGACATTTGCTTAAGGAAAGAAAAAGAAAGCAACCAGTGAAACTACATGACTTCATCACAGAAAACAAGAATTTCAGAAGAGCCAGGACCTTCATCACAAAAAATTATCTTTACAATTCTGTGCACATATGTTTTTGTGTTATTTAACATATATCATTATGCAAAAATTTATATAAAAATAACTTAAAATTATAGTAAAATTGCTTTTTTTTTTTTGCTTGTGTGTTCCCCTATCCCTATTTACTCTGTTAAAATGGTCTCGTTTAACACTTTGTAATCTAGGAACGCATCCCCCGTGTTAAACGGGATCTTACTGTATTGTATACTGTATGATAAATTAAATATACAGTAAGACCCCACTTAACGCGGGGGATGTGTTCCTAGATGACAGAGCGCTAAACGAAACAGCGTTAAACGGGGTTATCTTAACATGTAAATAAGGGGGATACGTGAAACAGAACAGAGAATAGGAAAATTTATCAGTTTTTTTGTTTTATTTTGTAACATTTATTGTTAAATACTTTTTTATTACATTAATTATAGACTTATTTATTGCTAATATCGATATTTATTCATAAAACATTCATGAAAATAAAAAAAAAGTTTGAATAAAGACGTTATGTTTGTGATGAGGAAGGTTCTTCCTCATTTGACATCTTTTGGTTTTTTGTGAAGAAGTCATCTAACGTCGTTTGCTGTTTCCTGTTTCGTTCAGCAAGCAATTGTCGATAGCAAGACATCGCATCCATGACACTTCATCTTGCCTTTGAACTTCTATCAAAATTGAAATCATTTTGTATAAACTGATCCATTATTTCCGTTATACTGGCTAAACTTTTTTTAGAAAATCCGTTGAAAGTTCCTTTTGTTCCTCATCTTCAGAAACGCTAATTTTGTCATCTTCATGCACCTGTTCTACTAATTCTTTAAGATCGTCGTTAGAAAAACTTTTTCCAGTTGTAACTTGCAATAATTCTTCAATATCCTGCTCATTTATATTATCCAACTCTGTTTCATTAGCTAGCTTGACAATTTCGTCGACATTAACAATGGATTCTCTTGTGTCAACATCCTTGCTTAGCTTCGGCCATACTTTCTTCCATACTCCTTTCAAAACATTTCTCGGTCACCTCATTCCAGGAAAGATTGATGTTGTCTACAGCATCCATGATATTCTAGTTTTTCCAAAAATCTCTAATGGATTGTTTATCTGCTCCATCTGTTTTATCAATCAGTTGTCAGAATGTCCGCCATAGATAATAAGCTTTAAAATTTGATATTATGCCTTGATCCCAACACTGCGTGTGATCTTGGGTAATTCCAATACTACCGCGTAATACCGAAACAGCGTTAAGTGGGGTCTTACTGTAATTCTATTACAACATAACAAGATATAACAAAACATATATTATCCTTTTTTTATTAATGTGCATTTTGGCATCAGCTACATCTTGGGATACATTTTGTAATAAAATTTTCGAATGGAATTTAATTTTGAAAAGTAAAATGTAAAAATACTTTTCTGTAATTCTGTTTTATATCAATAAACAAAGTTTTTATTTCAGTGATAACGTCCGATCTTCCTCCAGTAGAGTTTCGGTATATTAACCATCCCATGTCTGTCGAAAACTCCGAACCATTCACTTACAGTTATCAGAGCGGGCAGCTGACCGAAAACTTGCAGTACAACTATGAAGAGCCAAGATCTGTCGAGACAAATCCTTTAAATTTTCTGTGAGTACTGATTCTGCATCATGATACGGAATGCTTAATATTTAGATTTTATGACAATATCATAAAAGCTTCATATAGTAGAAATTGATAATATTAAAGTATATTTTTCTGGAAAGCAATTCATAATTTTAGGTAAATGGTATTAACTATACTTTATGACAAGTCTTACTCACAACAATAAATATGAGTATAAATTCAGATACTAACAAGGGGACCTCAGGAGGTTGTCGTCACCGATTTCAACAAAATTTTGGGGACGTGCAGTATTTACTCATACTGAAACTCTACCAAAGCCGCAGGACCTGCTATACTCGAGGAATCACGATTAGAGGTTTCCTATAACTATTAATACCTACACAAAAGTGCCGTTTACACATTCTATGCAAGATTCAAACCTGCATAGTAATGGTCTTTGCACAATGCCTTAATTAATCATACCATGCCATAAATGTGTAAATGTTGCTTCTATGTAGGTATTAATAGTTTTAGAAAAACTTTGTGATTTTCTTGAGAATGCCCGAATAGCGGGTCCTGCGGCTTTAGTAAAGTTTTTAAGTACGTGTAAATACTGCACACCACCAAAATTTTGTCGAAATCAGTGATGACAACTTTCTGGGTTCCCCTTGTAAGTGCTTAACCTTCACAGTAATAAGAGTATTGATTAGTTTATATATTGTGCACATAAAACTTTGAAGATTCTATAATATCACACATATATAAGTGTGCGCATGCAGATATGTGCTTAGAATATACTTGTATTTAAGAATCTCAAAGTGGCAATTGTGGTTTTTGGTTTATAGCTGAAATAGCTTACAAGATGTGTGTCTACACTCAGTGGTCATATTTTCCGGATGTGGCCACATTTTTAAAATAGTGACCAATGAAATTCTACTAATAACAATTAATATTGTTGCATTATGTTCTCAATAATTACTGTTGATTTAGTTTATGAAAATGTTAAATCTGCATTTAATTCTTAAATTTTAACAATATCTTAATCAGAGACATCGACATAGAGGAGCTGGATGTGTCGAGTCCGAGCATGGATGCCTTTCCCAGCATGGATTCGTTCGGAGACCTGAGTGTCCTGGATCTAGTGAATGGCACCGAAGTCACTCCCTCTGTTACCCCCATCAAATTCCACGAATTTTCGCAGAAGAAACAATCCGTCGGTACGAGATCTTTTTTCAAATTATGAGACAAAAATAATCTAAACGTTTTATTGCAATGCTACCTAATTTACTAGGGTTTAATTTGTACTAACATTAACGTTCTTCATTCATTTTTAACACTAGTGTAGTATATAATAAAGCAACAAACACAAAATTGGCATTGTAGCCAAAAATTACGTTGCACATAAGTTGGCAAAATGTCAAGCAAATGAGGCATGATAGCAGGTCATCCATGCAAATGTAATGCGCTATATATATGTATGGTGAAATCATTTCTGACAAACAACTGTCTGTTAGGACCTCTAATGGCGAGGAAGTGTTCTTGATACATCGGTAGCTTATGGGGCATTGCAACAGAGGGCCAATCGTTTGTGTTTTTGTCACATGTATTCATGCCTGTTTTTCTTTAATTTTGGATACAAGTGTAAATTTTAAATAGGCAGAATTAAACTTTCATATAAACAATTTATTCCTAAATGGCTACATTCTTTGCTATGAATTTCTATTGCTTTGCTTGGAAAATATCTTATTCTATTATTCTATCCTTTGTAGAATTTGGTTTGCAAATGAATGCTCCATATCTTGTAGTTTTGCCCAGAAAAATTTTGTTGCAAATTAATCAATTTTTGGGGTTTTTAATTTCTCATTTCGAATAACGATTGCTTGAGACTTTAGCTAAATTAGTAAGAGAAATCTTGAAAATTGGAAAGTCAAGATCATGTTTTAATCTTCAGACTTTCTTGAACTTTTTAAATTTGCATTATACAGTCAAACCTGTTTTTATGTGGTCTTTTTTTGTGCGATTTTTTATTTGTGCGGTATAGTCGGCAACTAGTCTCATGCGTTTTGTCATATCTCACGTTGACTTATTATAGCTAAATAAACTTATTATAGCAATATTATTTCATGAATATGCGAAAAATGAAATAATTTATTTTTTAAGTCAACAAAACACCACCTGGACAAAAATATGTAAAACAGACGATAGGCAAGACGATGCAGTCAAGTGCTGACATCTGTTGTCAATAAATTCTATTTCGTACGGTTTTGAGTTATTTTCTATGTGAGACTTTTTTTATGCGGTCCCTATTGTCCACATAAAAAAATATTTTTTTAATTGTGTTGCGAAAATATTTTTTATAGCCACTCGTGAAGTTTTGTGTGATTTTTTTTTTTTTTCTGTGTTTTTTTTTATGCGGTCCCTATCCACCGCATAAAAACAGGTTTGACTGTATATGGATATATTAAAAATTTATTTTGTTCATCATAACAAGCTTTTTTCGGATAATATAAAATTTGGGGGGGAATGAAAGAGATATATTGTGAAACTGATTTTTATTGTTTTTTTCATGTGAAGATTCAGAAATAGTAGTATCATTCATACCTTGTGCATTTAATCTGATGTCTCCACCTGTACAAAAATCATTCATCTTAAGGGATGTTAATATATGCAAATTTTCATCTTTTATATAGTAAACATCTTAGTGTTCAAAATGGCTTGTGAATCTGTTAGATCCATGGACGTGGACCCCAAATCACCTAGAAACAAATAAATCTTGTAAAAAGTTAGAAACATAAATTTACAATATGATTGTTATATCATCTTAAGAAGAGTTTTTAAAGTGACACCACCAAGTTCAATTTGTCAAAAGAATCCAAAGATTAAGGCTTGGCCCTGTTTTATCCAATAATACAACTTTTAGATTTTTAGCTTCAGTTTGGCAGAAATCCAATAAACAACAAATTTGAAACAATTTTAATTTTTCTGTTTTGTTTTTCTGTTGCACTTTATAAAAATGCATTATTCTTGGTTAAACGAGTTGGCAAATTACGAGTTGTCTCATTTTCGATATTTTTGAAAATGGCTACAAAGGAAAATGTAGTGATGTATTCAGAGCTTATTTGTAATTACTTGAAAGCAGCATCAGCTTTGCTCAATTAGTTTTGGCGATTGCTGCAAGTTATCTAGTAGCATATTCAGATAGTGCTGAGCCTACTTGTAGCCAAAGCAGAAATTATAGATACCGAATTGCTAGATTTTTCAGATTTTTTTTTCCTCTAGCAATACGGAGCCCAGACCTTGTGGGGAGACAAAAGCAAAGCACTTTTCAGCGTGCAATGAAAGTTTAATTGATGCATCATTTTGTTCTGTTTTTAAAGGAAGATTAGAACAATGCTGTATCATCTATCAATCAACTTGATGGTGATTTTAACTTAATACTTAAAACAGCCTAGATAGTTCACAAAAAATCAAATCTGTTTCGGTAGTGAACTATCATGTCAAATGCAAACTGAAATCTAGAAATTAAACAAATTTAAACTTTCAAAATATATTTTTCAGTGTTTCATTTTATTTATTATATTCTAATGGCTTTGAAAAATAAAATAAAGTAATTATTCATAAATTTCTCTTTTTTAGACTGCAAATTTGACGGGAGTATTTTGCAAGCAATAAAAGATGAAGGAGGCTACAACGGACTGATACCCATCACTTCTCCTCTAGTGGCAAAACTGTCAACTCCTCCCATTTTGAGGAAGGGAAAGAGACGTTTCGTATCCTTTTTGGTCATTTTAATGTTTTAAGCTCATGCTTGTTCCTTTGTTAGTTTCCAAACAACAATTTAGGAAAGATGTCTGTGTCAATTTTATAATTGAAAACTAAATAAAAATATGCACAACCATCTATTGGAAGACACATGACAGATTGGTAATACACAACAGAGAGGATAAAAGGTCTGTAATGAGTCTAAAAGTTATTTTCATAAAAAGTTCAACATGCAAGCTTTGTTAAAATGCAATTGGGCATTTTTGTCTAAACTAAATTGGAATATGATAATTTTGTTGTAGTTGGTAGGAAGTTGAATAACTTATTTCCAGAGTTTGCATAATTTTCCCAAAATGTTTGTGCTTAACTCGAGAATAAGACTGTGCCGGTCAGAATAATGGAAAATCAAAATCTGGACATCCTACAAAGTATGGATCAACCCCTCGAGACCTTGGACCCAAAAGTGGAACCACAGTCCGATTTTGAGGTTGCACCCCAAATCAAGATGGAGTCAGCTGACCAGCAAGAGTCTGTGCTTCCCGGCATCGAGATATTCTACAATTCTGCCGATCGCTTTCCGCCGGACGGAGACGTGGCGGGCTGCACGGAGGACCTAGGTCTGACAGAAGAGATCCCATTCCCCCAGTTGGACGAAGCGGACCTGGACTCCGAGACATTCTCCATTACTCCGGCAAAACGGTCACCTGTCAAACAGTTACCCTTTTCACCATCGCAGGTAATTAAAAATGCATGCCAGTACTCCAGCATAAGTAAATGCCTCACTGAGATGTAACTCTGGTTTGGTTTCTTCATAGTTTCTAAATAGCCCGAACATTGGCTTCTCTGCCATCAGTCTGACGTCCACGCCAGTATGTAAAAAACTAACGTGGGAACCGACTTCCTGCCTCGATGTGCATTCTCCCATCTGTAACAGGTAACTTAAAATACAAGATTACATTCTCTACTGCAATCATTACATTTATCTTGTAAATACATATACCCTCTATCGTTTTTTTATAGGTCATGGATAATTTAGTAATTTTACAAAATGCCAAAAACATGGTGGAGTACGTCCATTTTGAAGAGAGATTTATACAAGGGGAGTCCAATATTAAAAAGGTACAGGCCAAAATTACACTAACATTTATAATTAAGGAAATTATTTAATACATTTCACAAAAACTACACACTTTTGTTTATTTCTTGACATAATCACTGTAAACGTAGAGACATTTATCCCAGCGCGATACTAGTTTGAACATCCCTTCACAGTACTGTTGCATGCCAAGTTGCTTGAAGTAGTCCAGAACGGTGTCTATCCAATTCCTCCTGATCTGCAAAGCATTTCCCTGCCAAAAATTTCTTTAAAGGTCCAAATAAATGAAAATCTGAGGAGGAGCTAAATTTGGACTATACAGAGGATGTTGCAGGACCTCCCAATTCCCCTGTGCCAATCACAGTTTGATTTGATTTGACATTTGAAGTATAGTCGAGATTTAACCCCCTCGGATTTTCATTTATTTGGATCTTTAAAGAAATTTTTGGCAGGGAAATGCTTTGCAGATCAGGAGGAATTAGAAGACACCGTTCTGGACTACTTCAAGCAACTTGGCATGCAACAGTACCGTGAAGGGATGTTCAAACTAGTATCACGCTGGGATAAATGTCTCTACGTTTACAGTGATTATGTCAAGAAATAAACAAAAGTATGTAGTTTCTGTGGAATGTATTAAATATTTTCTTTAATTATAAATGTTAGTGTAATTTTGGCCTGTACCTGTAATATTGGACTCCCCTCGTACATTATCTAATAGTGTGTCAAATGATATAAATGCATTCCATAAACCCAACCTATGTGGCAGAGAATTAATTTTTTTTACATAGTTATCCTTGCTTTAATTAAGACACTGTTGACTGTGCCATTGCAGTTTTGGTACAGTAGTACTCATAGAGTTTAAAAATAAACAGATCAATGTTTATTGGAAGATGATGGTTTAAATGAAGCCAAGTATTGTTCTTATACACTGCTTGTTGAGATGATGCCAAGATCAAATACTTATGATTTCACATCAACATTTCTAAAAGTAATGGAGTAACTACACACACGTAGATTCCAGAACATTTAGACCTTTTGTAATGGAAAAATATGTTTCTCTAGGCATATTCCATACCTTTACTTTTTAAACAGAAAAAAATTATTCATCTTCAAGTTAATGAAGAGGCATAAAAAACAGCTTGTTGACAAGCTGTTTTTTTAACATCATGTTAAAAAAATAGATGTACAGCTGTCTGTTTTTTTTAACAAGATGTATGACATATGTTACTCTGAATTACATCTAAAATAACTGACACACTTGTTGAATAGAAATGAATTGTGGCAGTAAAAATATCTTTCAGAACTTTTAGAATAGGAGAAGAGAAACAAGAAAAATAACAGCATTTTTGGTCAATATATAAGATATAAATTATAAAACACGACTTACTAGTATATTATTGGAGTTTCAGATACAACATTTAATATTTATGGAGAAATTAAAAATATCATCGGTACTTACAACTAATAAACTTTTTCAAATTTCAGTTCGGTGCAGACTCCTCTCTTCCATAATTCTTTACTGGACACGGACCCGAGGACGCCGACTCCTTTGAAAGATGGACTGTGCTGTGAAAAGAAAGAAAAGGAGAAAAATAGTTGCGCCAAAACTTTGGTATGTTAACTTTTTTGTCAAATATGGAATTAAAATGACTGTTTTAATGGGCTGTCATCTTTCTAGGTAAAGGAAACTTTATTGACAGTCAAACAGGTAAATAATTTGTAATTGAATGAATTATTATTATTGATATACTTATTTTTTGGATAAATATAACCGGCATCAAAATTCCTTGTAGACAAGCTTTAAGACTAATAACGAAAGTTCGATCAGTGCGATAGTTCCGCAGACGGAAGTGAGAATCCTACAGGAAAGTTCACAGTTTTCACTTAATTCTCCTCTGGTCCTCGAGAATGGAAATGGCGGGAAGAGAAAAGACAACAAAGAGGTTTGCTGCCAAAATCTTTTACAATGGAATTAGAGAGGAAATTTGATTGCATGTTTTAACAAAATTCCTGAACATTTAATTTCTAGAATGTTTCACCTGTAAAGAAAGTACGAAAGAGTCTCTATCAGTCTTGGTCGATTCCAGGAGACATAAATGTACCGGGTTTGGGCACTTCCTTATATCTTCAGTCTTGTGAACTGCTGATGAATCCAGAGACTCCGGTAAGTTTTGTATCGGATTAATAATACATTAACAAAATTGAAACACTTATTGTAATTTTTTAAGTTACTAACTGAAATCTCAATACATGTATTTAAATTTAAAATATGCCTGCAAAATTAAATTTAACAATCTACACTAAAATTAAGGTTGGAACAGAATATTGCTCACAAAACAACATGCAGTGTATATTCCTACAATTTCTATATAATTTTTTTGTCTTTAATAACTAATGGGTGGGTGGCACAACAGAGCCTGTAAATTCCTTTAAAAAATTAAAACAGAACCAACTGGTAACCAAATCAGGTGCACTGCCATTATTATTGTTCAGCAACTACTATATAAACACAAAAGTAATTAGTTATAAACTTAACAATAAATATTTATGTAATTAAATATACACTTATTAACAATAAATACATATGAACCAAATATACAATGAATATTAATCATAAAATATATCGACAATGAATTTAAAACTAGTTCACTGCACTATATTGCAGTGCCTCTAGCCGGCAGGAGAATTCATGGCCGACTTTGGGCAAGAAGGGGTACCCCATCTTGCCCCAACGTGCACTTTTCATACTGACTGCAAACACAGGTCAACTTTATTTCCAAACTAAACAATTGCAATCTTAAAGGTTACTTCGAATACCATAATATCTTCATCTAAAAGGTAATGTAAAAGTTCACAATGATACTTACTTTGTAGTAGGCATAAAATTAGATGAAGTATTGCTGAAACATGGAAACGTGTCTTACTTCCAAACAAAGAGTGATTCAAATGTTCTCTCATCCCATGATTCTTTTTTGAGGTTGACATTTAGTTCCCCAAATAACAGCTAGAGGGAAGTACATTAACTATGAATAAACAGACATCCCATCTTGCACCACCTTCCCCTACTTGTCAGACTTCCTGAAGTGAAAAGTACACTTATTCAGACGGATTTTTAATTTTTCTACAAGTTGTCAACCTTTTGAGATGAAAAATGTGAGAAGAATTGAAGTATTGAGGATGCAGTCAAATGGTTTATAAAATGTCTGATTTGGAGTGGACTTTGAGTCTTCTGCCGAATTTTTCAAATTCACTAAAATATCAAAATTTCCCATGCATAGAAACTGAAAATGGTACTGTTTGCATCTTCAAATGAATTCAGCTATCTAGATTATTATTAATTAGACAATGTTTAAATAAAAGAAAGCTATCCATATATTGTAAATAGGCATAATTTTGGAACGGCAGCTTCTATAATAAATAAATAAAAAGTTTGGTGACTCCTAGTCTAGATATGACTATTAGAAAAAATATTTTAAAAAATGGGTAGATAAACAGTAGTTAATACCGGTCACCAGATTAGTTAATAATTTTTGTACTGATCAACTTGGTGAGATAATTTATATCATCCCAAACTATCGTAAGGATTGTTAACGAACCGTTTCAATAGACTAGTACTAATTTTTGATCCCCGATCTATACAAAAGCTTCAATATTCGTTTTTAATTTGCTATTTCGTATATTATAATGTAAATTGTTTATCTACAGCATTTAATACTTGCCTTCGAATCTCCCATTTTTGCCTATTATGTACTTGGTAAGGTGACAATTTACAATGAACAACTGCTCCTAAACTCAAATATTTTTTAAAGTGTTTAATCGAACATTTCAGAATGCTTGACGGTAAAGTATCAGTGATTTATATTAGATTTACCGAAAACGTGGCGAGGAGCACTGACAAATAATATTACCTTCTTTGGTGTTTAACGAGTTCGAGAGAAGTATTTATTATACAAATGTCACTCGTTAAGTAGCAGTTAATCTTCAACAACGAAACTTGTTAGCGTATTGGAATACAGTATTTTTTCTAATCTTCTCTTGGACTTCTCTCTCGTGTTGTAAAGCACTTAATTTTAGTATCTTAGGAAACCGACTATAATTATGGTCGGTGAAACTTCCGTTAACCTAACGGGTACTTTACGCGGATTCGAGATTAGTTTGCCAGGCCTGGGCTTTTAAGCGTGCACCGAAAAATTAGTAATAATAACGATAAATATCAAGTCAGATCAAAAGTTCAAATATATTTAATTAGCAACTAGAATGTACTACGTACAAATATCAATAATCCAAACCAAATTTATTAACGAAAATCAACAAGTCAACCCGACAATAAACTCAGCTACTTAGCTTAACTTAATAGTAATTCCCCTTTGAAATTCGACAATCAAATTCTTAGAAACTATGAACAAAATCTCGTACTAATTAAACGTCTATCCGTCACCTCACTATACGAAGAAAACTATTTTCTCAATCCTTTCGATATCGTCAAATCGTCAATCGAACTCCTCTTTAACACCTTGGATCATCCAATTATCAATCTGGACTTCTATCAGAAAATACTTCGCTTTCGAATCTACCTCGCTCTCAACGTCGCCTCGATTTGGAATTCACCTCTGTTTGGAAATCACCTCTCCTTCTTCGGTTAACGTACGGGTTTTATACTGTGAGGTGACGTCACACTTGAGCTGGGTTACTCCCCTTATTTACATACTTAGTTGCTAATATTAACTTTCTTTTCTGGCAGCTTTAAGTTTCCGACAAAGCTTATAAACCGTTTACAAAATATTTATCATAATTTTCTGGGATGTTTAAGACGGTTTATCGAGTATTTCTCTACTAGTGATTGTGGGGACTCCCCCCTCCATTTTTTTTTCTCTGCGGACTGTTACTTCCGCCGGGCAGCGCAAGTGCGCAAGATTTTTCCTACGGCGCTTATTTCTCCGTGAGTTGTTTTATCTTCATTTTTCATTACTAACAAGAGAGTGGTGGGGAACCTTCGTCCTAAATAAACATAAGCCCCAAACAAAAGATAATAAAACGGAAAAATAATAATAAAATAAAAATAACGTTCGGACTCAGTTCCTTACAGTGTGTTTCTGGACGTATTCCAGGCTGTTTGTGGATTAAATAGCGAAGAAAAAAAAAGTAGCCATTTACGAGATCGAGTGAATAATTGCATACCGTGTACAGTACGTATTTGCGACTTTGATAGATTTCGGTTGGCTGCTCTTTGACAAGACCAGAGAGGAGAATCATACGTGGTTAGCGGCACAAGAGAATTCTTTATGAATCGTGACGACGTCGAATATAAATTTTGATTCGTTTTCCGATAAATTAATGGCACTCGATAGGAATATATCGTACAACTGTTAGTAAGTTATTTCGCTGTATTTTATGACGTACTGTACAACATCCTCATCACCTAATAACCTAGGTTTTTTATGATAATTAATTAAAAAGAATCCGACAATGAGTTGCGTAACTTTCCCGGCTGTTATGATATTTTTTAAATAGCGTTTATATTTATTAAATCATAATAAATAAAATTGTATGTGGCGTCATCTGTTACGAGATGACAGTATGAAAATTTTTTATAAAATGGCAAAACGCTTAATTTTGAGAGTAGGGACGAGTTTCATTAAAAAAATTGTAAATGCTAAAACGAGCAAAATCTGCATTAAATCCGACTTCTCTGGAGAAATGACACGCGTTTCCCATTCCATCGACCTTTGATACCATTAAATTTTGATGGTTAATGCCCCCTCATAGACAAGCTGCCGTGCCAAGTTTCGTTTCTTAATCTTTACCCTATCTCGAGATATTAGCGAGGTTGAGGCCAAAGTTTTAAACGCGAAAACGTGTACGTCGGACGTTCAGCGCCGCTTTCCTGTAAACCTAGTAGTTTGACAATGGTGTTTGGAAAGTCAGTGGAATCGTTCCCGACATTCCAAACGCCATTGTCGAACTTCTAGGCTTACAGGAAAGCGGCGCTGAACGTCCGACGTACACGTTTTCGCGTTTAAAACTTCGGCCTCAACCTCGCTACTGTTTTCGGTTCACGGGACTCAAAACGCGGAGATTTGAAAAAAAAAATCGAGGCTCAAATTTGACACAATTCCAATACTTTCATGTGTTATTTACACGGGAAGCCATAAGTAAAAGGCCAATCATTTTGAACGCAAAGTGTGCATTGTTACAGTGCCGCTTTATCTTTACAGAGCAAATCGTTGTTTAAAGACGAGTCCGTGCTGTTCTCTCCTCCATCCATCATAAGAGAGACTCTACCCGAAGAAGTGTTGCCCGCACTTAACGAAGCCTTCATAGACAGGACCGTCTCCAAACCAAAGGTGAAAACAAAAATTTCCTTCGAAATACCGAAACACTAAAACGTTATTTTTCTAAGTACAGTGTGTCCTTCCATTCTTACTAACATTCAAAATAAACGAAAGAATAGAAATTAAATTATTACTACCTTTTAAATTCAGGCCCACTTTCAGAATAAGCGCGTGGCTCAGAGAATTCAGTTCGAAGACCATCCCTGCAAGAAATCGGTTTTAAAAGTGAGTTTTTAAAAATTGAATTTTGTTGGTTTAAAATGGCGACGTGATTTTAAATTATATTATTATTTTAGATAGAGAGATGGCAAACGGTGGCAGTCGGACGCACCGAAGACCAATTGGAACTGACAGAACAGGCCAGACAATTGATGAGCTCCCTCCGCACCAGATCTTTAAATTTATAACCGGAACAAAAAAAGATGCAATTTGAATTTTTTTTCTTATACTTTGTTGTCGGATTTAGAAACGAATCATGTTAAGAAATCTTTATTTTTCTTATAATTATTTTAAGGGTTCATTTCAGAGAATATCGTGTAGTATAGAAAAATTATTTTACTAATAATTTTTAATTATAAACGCCCGATTAGGATTACGAGTGCGATGATGGTGACGAAAAGTCACGAAAGTCAATGTCACAAAAAAAAACCAATCATGATGATAATGTTTCTTCGGATTTCTGAGAACGAAGGGAAGAAAAAAATTGTGGCATTATAACAGGAGAAAAATTATTTTGTAACATATATTTTTTTGTAAAATACTTTATTTATAAAATTCACTCTTGTGTCTTTTCGCCGAAAAACACCGGAGTATAAATTTTGAAGAAAAATTATATGAAAATTATTATTTTATTAGATTAAAAAGTTTATATTTAAAAAAAAATGTACCTTTTTGTCTGGATTTCTCCAAGCCGTTCTGTAGTTCTTGCGAATGAATTGTATGCACGACAGGCAAAATACTTTTTTAAAAAAAATGATAGAAATTGCCGCTTTTCCTGGTCAAATTCTAGCGTTAAGGCAAGACTGCAGAACGGAAGCGAAATTTTTCCGAAACTCCCTCGTTTTAGCGTAGCTACAGGTCGTACCTGACTCAGAAGGTATATTAAACGGGTTTATCGCAGCAGCACGACTGTGAAGTTCTGTTCCTGAACTTAATTTCCTTTTGTTTGTTCGTTGGTTCATTGTGTTTAATGCCACAGTGATGATAGTATGATGCACTAACCGATGAGTGTGTGATAAGAACGTGTAAAGTAGATTGTATGATATAAAAAAAAAAAGCTAAAATGTACATAATGATGACGAACAATGGTATTTACGGGGATGTTTTCCTCGTTTTTAATCGAATTGTCTAACCTGCGTGTCTTTTTGTGTGTGATAATTTGCTGAAGTATAATAATTTGTATCTTATACCCATGCAGGATAAATATTGCTTGGTAAGATGTTTTGCACCCAATAATCGTACGATTTTACTAATTTGTCGGCTGCATTTTTATCATGTGTATCAGATGTGGATATCATTAAAACAAAACTTTTTCAATTGAAAGTATTAACCTTGTAATTTTAGCAGTTCAAACCCACCGAGATACATCAAAGACATCGATTCCGTATTCGACTTGTGAAAATCCTCACAACTAAGTGTAATCTAGATACGATCGCGTCCTGGACAGATGAGATGCTTACGTTTATCTAGTGGAGATTAAATTCGCTCATTCGAATCGAAACGTATTCCTTATATCGACGTATGACTACAATTACTAGGCCTACTCGCGATCCGTATAATTAAGAACGTTATTTTATACAATACTTAGGGCTCGGTATAATCATAGAATTCAGAAAAAAATACGGAACGTAGTGTAAACCATTTTACAAAATACGCGTTAAGAATAGTTTAGAATCTGAACACTACGCGGTATACGAAGCATTATCGAAATTAAGAGGAAAGTCGAACAAAAGATGGAATTGGATGAGATTACAACACAAGATCCTCGCTTACAGACAATACTCCAGACTTCCAAATTTGATCCAGTTCCCCTACGACGGAAGGCCTTCCGAAGTTGCGCAAAACTGCGGAAGCAGCAGCCGGTCGCCACGCCAAGTTATTAAATCACAAGCATTTTCTTGTACAGTAGAGAAATGGCGAAGAATTTCGATCCGTTCGGCTTCCGAAACATCTCCCGATTCTACGGGAAGAAACGGATTATTAGCGAAGTATGTTTACTGTGTTGTGGACGGAAAGAGAGAGAAAACAGAAAACTTGAAAGTAAAGCGGCCGGAAGAGGAAACCACCCGAAATGGGATGGATAAAGAGGAGGGCTTGAGCAGAAAACGTGACCAGATACCTAAAACTTTCGCGGTGTTCGGTGGAAGCGAAAGACGACGATGCGGTCACTGACAGTCGTCCGGTAGGGGAAAACCTTTTTAACAAAACCAAATTCGTTAGGCCGGATTTCCATTCGTAATTCGAGACGCGCGGCCATCTCGTTAAAGTACGAAACCGCGCGGAAGTCGAACCTACGGATGGAATACACTCGCCAGACGTTCCGTACCATACAAAGGAATATCAGAGAGCCACAAAAGGCAGTAGTTTTGCACTTTGCGGACAGACTAGCGCTACCAACGGAAAACTAGAAAAGAGGGAACGCATTAGGTTTCTTATCGGTTTCATTTCTGAAAAGAGACCGGGGGATGCGTCGACCCAACGTGATCTCTATTCACGCGGAACTGAAAAGTTCGACCTTTGATTAAGTTCTTCCCCACCCTAACGAAATTTTCTTAGGCGCGGATCGATAAGACGTCGGTAAAGGTGTTCCCAAATAACACCTGTTGACTCACCGATTAGTTAAAAAGCCTTTTGTCGAATGTCTGCTTTAACGGCTCGTTACCAAATTTACACCCCCCGTAACGCGGCTTTTCCGGAACGTGATCTAATCGGAGGTCGAAGTACGACTCCGGAACGGAAGTCGTACTTTGACCTCCGACACGAAAAGGCGATAAGCGAATTCGTCTTCCGGGTGAATGTTATTACGAATCGCTCGTATTTGGGTTAACGGGTTACGCTATTTATTCGTCTCCAGCCGCCCGACACGTAACTAGAAATTACGTATATGCGCCACTTAAATACATCGCCAAAAATGGGCAATAATAGATATTCGCTACTCTGTAGTACAACGTTAGGTTTTCCCTAACTACGTAACTTGCAAAATACAGCATTTCTTATAAAATATACAGCTCGTTCCAGATATTTCTACGAAATAAAGCAATATTTCGGGTTAGAAGAAAGTTATTAAATGTATAAAATATGGCAACGAAACGGTCGAAAGTGAATATTCACAAAACGAAGTTTCTATCGGAGTCTCAAAAATATTTGTTAGAATTTATTCATTTCATAGAAATTGTCGGATGGACTTTGAGTTAAGGTCTGCAGCTATCGGATTATCAAGATTGAAGAGGGATAGTTACAGAATAATAGCCCGTACGTGTATGCAATATACATATATATACATAGTATCCAACCCCGACATTAATATATTTTACCCCACAAATAATGAAATATTGAAACACATACAAGTGTTTGGAAGGAAAAGAATAACGAAAGCGAGAAACTTTTTCTTTGTATATTTGTGATATTAAAAAAAAAAAAATATTTATTTCGTTATTCTTTCGTTTGACGCATCCGAGAATAATACCGAACGCCATTTCTTACCACGCGGTCAAAGGGTGCATTTCTGTTATATTAAATAAATGAAGAAGAGTTTAAAATGGCTTCGATAATATATCCTTTTTTATCTTAAAAACCTATAATTAAAAAATCCAGCAACGAGTTACCTAACTTTCCCGGCAAATGTTACATCTAAAGTTGAGTGTGGCGCCATCTGTTACAATATTTTATTTTAAAAACTTTTTATATAATTAATTATTACAAAGTGGCAAAAAGCTTAATTTTGAAGGTAGGGACAAGCTTTATATATATTACATATAAATGTAAATGCTAATGAGTAAAATCTTTATTAAGTCCGACCCTACCCAGATACGACACACGATCCCCCTCTATCTCCCCATCCCCTTGACCTCTAACCACTAAAATTTAATAGCATCGATCCCCTAATACGCAAACGTCCCTGCAAAATTTCAGAAATTTTCGACAAAAATCACAAGATTTAAGCTTCAAATTGGGTGAACAAAATCGGGCTCCCCACACATTAACATCCATGCATACAGGAAACCCCCTTTTTTGTGCATTTCTGGACGTTTCAAGGTCCGTCCAAGTACAGAAGAATTTTGTATAAATTTCGAATTTATTTTCATTATTTGAACACAATTGGTATATACGATTATTATTGGATCGGGCATCATCGATTCGCTCGTGACAGGCAGTGCTCGTTCTTTCAATTTCTCTAAGTTACAGGATGGAATTTTAATTCTCTGAATAAACACGCGATTTATACCGTTTAGATTGTATACAAACAATACTTATCAATTGTATTAAATATTAAAATGGATATTTTCTTTTATTTTTTAAATCGATGTCAGATTTTTCCTTCTAAAGTTCATTTGTTTATTACTGTAAACTTATATATATTAATAAACTGCGGTGATGTTTATTAATTACTATTTTAAATACATTTACATATTTTGTACGCTTATTTTTCTTCGTCCGAATAAATTAAATCATAAATAATAGAAGAATATATGGCAAGTCCTATTCAGTAATGACATTGTTGTCCTACTTCGCGTGACTCGAATTTGAAACTAGAGGGCAATCTGTACGTTTAATAATTGTCGTGCGAGTTTCTGTAACATGATTAGAAATTCGACCGATTAAAATTAAAAACATCGAATGCAAAATACGAAATTAGTCCTCATAAAAACCTTCAGAAACAACAGAAGACGAGAGAATGGTCTTTAAAATGGCGATCGAATCGTCTCGAGAATTAAAACAAAATTTTACTCTACTATATGAAGGGAAAATGTGGAGAATATAGGGGAAAAGAGAGCTATTTTCCCTAGACTTAGCGACCCGACCTGGCGAGATATTGGAATGGATGATGGCCGTTAGGTTGCAACAGTAACTCGGAGTTCTGCCATGTTTGATTTAAAAAAAAGTGGAATTTCAATTAAAATCTGATCGAGAGACAACATAAATTGATAGCTTTATACACGAATGTATTACGAGAACTATTTTTACTGGGTGTAAAATAGTGTACAGCGAGTCCTCGCTTAACAACGTCGTAACCTCGACGTATTACGAAACCAATTTTACCAAAGGCTAATTGATATAACAAGGTATAATTCGGTTATTGTTATTCTAATTGGATGGTGTTTGCCATCTCCGGCATTTATTTCCACCCCGCAGAATGCAGTTTACCGTCTACAATGAAAATTCGACAGCGATAATCGTAAATGATTACAAATGTACTTGTATAGGCCTACTTATTTCCTCAACGATGTTGAGTGAGTACTTGACGATGAGTTATTTTGATTCTTATATGTAAATAACTTCAACAAAAGAATTAAAGGGTATCAAAATGTAAGATGATATCTGTTATCGTTAATCGATGGTTTTTCGGTGTTTATGTAAACAAATTCTCGAAAATTATTATTATATTTCACAAATTAATTTACATAAAACAATGTTAAGTATGGCTCGTATACGGTATAGAGTAAAATATCACTAAACGAGATAATGTAGAGAGACGATAGAGGAGTGCAGTTTCCACACACTACCAGATATTCCTTTACTATAATTTACTAAAAAAAATTCAAAAAATACTACAAAAATAATGCATTTTTCAAAATTAAATAAAGAAAAAAAATACCAATAATTACGAATTTAACATAAAGGAAAATTTTAAAAAAGGAATAGATTAAGTATCATAGATCTGTTATATAGTTTTATCATTAGGAGAAGACCAGCTTTTAATGTTAGAACTACTGTAGTACAAATGTACTTAATCTAGTATAGTCCTACTCCAGAAGATAGCCACAATTTTAATTAATAAAATTTGGAGAATCTCAAAAAGCGACTATTCATTTGAAGCAGAAATTAGAATCGAGATTCAATCGCGGAGTCGGTGTTGTCACGTCAATTATATTTCTATCAAAATTTCTGCTTTCTAACATTAGTAACCTGAAATTCATTATTTAGAATCTACTTTTTTAATAAAATTTGTGGAAAACGGCATTTTCAACAATTTATGTGGTTAGGAAAGTCAATACAGAGATGATTATATTTATTATGGTCTAAGCTTTAGTAGTTGCTTCAATAAATAAATCTACGAATGCGACAGAATACATTCAATTTTATTTATTATTAATTTAATAACAATTATATTTACATAATAAGTTTTTATATTCCAAACCACTTTTTTTTTGTTCGAGCTACCAATTTCTGGGGATTACTTTCAGATTTTCGTCGCGCAAGAAAAATTCATACGAATAGAGAAAGAACATGACAATGTATATATAAGTCAATGGCCGTTTTTGTAATGTGAGATCTTTCTATGTAAGTTTATATAATATATAGCGGTGATATTGTATAATATGTAAGATTCTAGTTACCCGGAACAACACTCAACGGCGATAAACATACATTTGTGAATGTTTGAAGCTCTAAAATACTCCAGACCTTAGACAGAAGCCTAGTTTGCCCACGACTGTTTTAAGTCTATAAGAAAATAACGACTACTTTTTACGAGGACAACTATATACTGTATAATTATAGGATGGCTGAGAGAGGGGCAGTATCTTCACTGACACGTGTCAATAAAGGCTTGTATGGATATAAGAAAAAGTGAAAACGTGAAAGTCAATTATTTTTCTTTTACCCTCATTTATGTCTTATCTTTCTATTGTAACTACCGCAAATTATTCGAATTAAGCGATGAATACTAAAACAAAATATATTTTATTAAAGTTAGTATTTTTACATTTGGCATATATGAAAATATATGACCAGATTTAGATATCTTTTTATTCTTTTAATGATTTGCATAATGCTAACACGCCTGCTATACCCTTATGAAATTATAACAATAGGCATTTTTTTAAACTGACTGTTCAGTTGTGTCTCGTATATGATTCAGGATGTTTGTAACTTCGCGGACTTTAAAATTAAACTAAGACTGTAATATTTGCAAATTTATACAAAATATGAAGCAAGTATCGGTATGCATCTAGAATATAAAACTTTAAAATGGCCCTTTAGAGACATTAAACGAAGACCGAGAACAAGTATCAGAAATAATAGAATTGACGATTAAACAAGGGAAACCCTGTTTCCACATATAAAACCACAAATTAAAAGTAAATGTTTACGAAACGGAACGACGAAATCTTTCGGTGTTATCGCAATTATTATTTTAAATTAAATTCGTAATGATTCTCGGTAAGTTTATAATTCTTCGATATCAAAGAAGAAAATAGAAGTTACATAAAGATGAAATAATCAAATTTCTGATCGTAAATCTTCCGTTCTGACGTTTACTACCGTCTCGAATGCGATAGCAGGGGTAACGTCACGTGATAAACCCGTTTCGTGATGTCACAGGCCTATGTTGTGTGATTGCCTAATTGAGTCAAATCTGTTGTGTGACTGCATGCATCACGTGTACAAACACTTTCCCTTCTGACTATATACAAACACGCTCAGGTAAGACCGTATTCGGGGGGAAAACGCGATTAATATACTGTAACTAGTATAGGTATATATTAGGTAACTTAAGAAAGAAGCTGTTTAAAAAATGTAAATGTTTGTGCCTGTAAAAATCTTAATATTCTAAGTCGCAGCTTCGGAGCAAGATTTGATATCGTTGGCGTAGTGTTTACTTATGATGATCAATGGGGCAGATATAGGATAGGAAGCTGGTGAATTCATGCGATTATAACGGTTAACAAAAGTGATTTTTGAGCTACAGGAAGCCGAATCACATGCTATAGTATAAAGCACACGAAACAGTGAATAAACACGAAAATGAATGATGCGCTACCTACACTCAGAGCTGATATCAGAGCGTATTGTATTGATACGGGGATATAACAATTATTTTTATACATTCAATATAATTAATATAACAAGAGAATATTAATTCTTTAGATAGACAATTCTATAACTTAAAATCGAATTTCTATTCTGTAAAGCATTGACGATTCACGAAAAGATCGGAGTGATAATGTAGCATTCAGCATGAAAGAATAATTAGGATTAATGTATGTACGCGTTAATTATAAAGTTAATTTTAACAAAATTTGATACTTTATTACATAATTTAAGTATAAAAACTTAATACCATTCCAATATGTCCCTATGTAGTTCTAGGTATACTTGCTGTTTGCACGTAGCAGAGTTTAACTTCATATAATTCATCGGATAATTAAACACCATAAAATAATTTATTTCCACGTAAAATTGGCATTAAAATAGTGAAGCTACTAACGGAAGAACGTTAAGTTTTTCTATCTTAAAACTCGACGAAGCAAAAGATAAATGTAAAATAAACGGCATCAATCAGAGCAGGAAATAAGACTTTTTTTAAATCTTTACATCTACTCTTTTATGTTTTGTAATATAAAATCGTGTTATTTCGGTCTGCAGTTGTTCTCGAGCAGAAGCTGTGACTCGTTTCGATAGAAACAATATTGCACAGCACCTGTTTGATTGAGGAATCAGAGCAGATAAGGGATAATATTTTTTTCGTGACCGAACTCGATAACTGATGAATTCTTCTCCCTCTTCCTACCTCCATTCATAAGCAGATTTCGAAAGTATAACGTATGTATTTATATATGTATAAACTATTCACGCTATAGAAGTTATCAGAGGCTTTAAACATAGTTTATCGTTATTTTCAGATGAATAAAATCAGCAATGGAGAACGTTCCACCGGTAAGTCCACCTACATTAATTAAATTCATTCCAGATATGTCATTTTACTTGGTAAAAAATGTGAAATTATAAACATATGCCGCGTTTTTTATGTAAAAATTGACATTTAATTTGACTCCGGCTTCGTGTCATATGCTGTAATCAGGTCGTACTCGACCCAATTTTCCAGTACAAAAAAAAGATATATACTTCTAGAATCCATCGAAGACATATTGAGAAAGTTGTAAGGATCGTGTATGTAAATACTTATATTCGTTTTATACAAGTAAATTCAAATGTCGGAGAGGTAACTGACCATAAGCATTATCATTTTTCTAGTAGTAGTGATGCTTAAACGGGAAATAACCTAGGGGCGAACTAAAATGATGAAGTTTCGCAGGAACAGGTTCTTACATCGACATCAAGAGCGTGGGAGAAAGTAGATCTGTTATCCCCATTCCTGACTCGACTCTGCATTCTGGCGAAAAACAAAGGGGGGGAACTGATGTTTAATATATCAAAAATATGTTTACGGCGAAGTAAACACGAATTTAAGAAAAATCAAAACCCCGTAGACATATGAGGAGACAAGAGGAATGGAGTCTCCTATCAGTTTTAAATTAATGCTTTAAAAAACCCACAATGGCACATTTTTTGGTAGAATTAGTAAACGAGGATTAGCGAATTCAATAATGTTCCGGTATAGAATATTGTCTCGTGAATAATTAAACAATTTTACGTAATAATTAAATGCGTTATCTGTTTTTATATTTCCATATGTACATTATATTTAAGCTGCTTCAAGGTCGTAGTGCAGTAAATGTAATTTTTGCAATGGGGTGGAGTCTAAACAAATGATTACAGTTAACGTACATTGAAGGGGGGAAAAACTGTGAAAGTGGACGTAACGATTTCTTTAGAAAACTGTCCAGGAAACGTTAAATATTCGTCTGACGAAAGAATAATAAAATATATTATGTGAATTTATATTTTGTTGTTATAAGTATATGCACTATCAGCATGCGTACCAGATCTACGATGCGAGGATTTAGAAGAATTAATAATGCAAAGTGTATAGCTGCATCTTCATTAATATTTATATTTTCTTACAGGGACATTTTAATTCAGAAATCTTGTTCCTATATCATTTTAAATAAGGAAGAATATATGTAGAAAGTGTAATATCGAGGAGGTAATGAATAGTAATTGATAAAAATTCTTTCATTAAAAAAAAAGAAACTCCGAAACAAACTGAAAGGCCAGTTTAGAGTAGAATCTATTAAAAAAATATGTTGTAAGTGGGCTTAGTTTATTCTTATTGTTATTATATTTAAACGTGTTTCTAAAAGTATAAAGTATTTATTACAAATAATTTTAAATGCTAATGTCATCTTTGAAATATTTTTCATGGAAAAATTAAAGTTTTTTCTACGTATACATGCGTGCGTATGTATAAAATATAATTAGTGTTTAATAATTATTAATAGGCCTACAATATTCTATATAAAGTTTGGAGAAACATTTTAACTTGATTTTATGATAAAAAATAATCAATATTAAAATTCTAAATCGAGAAAACTTACAAAAAATGACTAAAATTATTTTATTAAAATTTTTATTAAGCTAAGAAGAAAACTTTTAAAAAAAAGATGTCATGGTTGGGGAGGAACTGTTTTCACTCTATTGGGTTAAACGGTGTTAGATTTATTACCATATTTACGCAAGTAGCAACATATTTTTTTAAATGACATATGCCAAAATTTGATTATTTACACACTTCTGTAGTGAAGCAAATGGCATAACGCGCGAGAAAATCTACGGTACAGTCCTGAATATGCAAATTAGAAAGTGTCACAGCTCCCTTTTTATTTATTTTTTTTCTAAATAGCTCTAAAAAAATTATGGTGATGTATAAGTTTACTGTTTGCGATGAAGAATGACTTGGCACTGAGCCTGTTCGATAATGATAACGTAACTGCTGCTCTAGCCTTGTTTACTTTTAGTAATTATAATAAACTAAACAATCGATAAATAAGAATGATCTTACAGATTTGCTTCTTTTTTAAATTTGCTTTTTATGGAAATAAATCTACATTTTATTTTGGTGATGTTTTGAAGAAAACGAAAGATATAACGGTTCGACGAAGGCGATCGAGATTAAAAATTTAAATGAATACTTCAATAATTTGACGAGTAAAGGAATAGCCGAGCAATACAATGTAATTAAGTGTTTTCCAGTTTATTATTTTTATAGGTTATAAATTAAATTATCTGAAATAAAATATTCATGTCGTTGTTCAGAGTTTAAAATTCGGTCCGACAAAATCAACCGAAATCGGGAAGAAAGTGGAAAATAAAATGAAAAATAGATACATGGATTTATTACCGTGTAAGTATCTTTTTAAACAGAAATTATATAGTTTAATTTAAAAATTTAACTGTTTACATTGCAGTTATACATATAAATATTTTAGATGAAAATGAAGATTGTTTATTTAATCATAAAAATTATAAAAGAAAAACACGCGGGCATTTTATATCCACAGCATGCTGCAGACAGTTTCGTGTCTACTTACGCTCCATGTGTTCTTTTGAATACTATACTGTACATATATTATATATACTTACATATATGGGATGTATGTATATTTGTATATAGTATACTGTATATATTCAAGAGAATTCCTTTCTGTTACGGTTCTACAAGAGAAAACAGTACCCCATAGAGTAATAGTTTTTCAAGAAAGACTGTAGAGAATTGTTTTTCCTTGAGTACTTTGCTAGAATCGGCTCTTCATAGAGAAACGAGCAATCAATATTCTATGGAATATTTATTTTTTCTTGAACCATAGAAGAGGGATCGACGAATTCACGAAATGTATTGTAAAAATATAAATGACAAAAATTCATTATATGACACATATTAGAAGCAAAACTAATACACTATTTATTTTATGAGTACGAGGAAAGTTTTTTCTAATTAAGTTTTTACATTACGTCAAATGGGTCCTTATATTAATTATATAAGACAATATACAATAAACATAGACACGTAACAAGATAAGGATAATCTAATAAACTGCAAAATACCACCGAAGAGACTCGATTTTCTTAATTACTTTTTAATATATTCTTTTTAGATGACGACACTCGAGTGATTTTAAAAAACCACCCGAAAGAAAATTCGGAAGTATCAGATTACATTAATGCCAATTATATTGATGTAAGTCAGATTTCATTCTATTCGTGAGCCTTTTATTTATTTTTTTTATTCCTCATTAAAAATTAACCAATGAAAACTTTTGTTTCCAGGGTTACAAAAAAGCAAAAGCTTACATATCCACTCAAGGTAAGATAAAAAAGTAAATATTTATTGTGCGATCTGAGAACAATGGAATGATATAATCTAAATCTAGGTCCATTGGAACGAACTATAATCGACTTTTGGCACATGATATGGCAAGAAAAAGCTTGCAAAATTATCATGGCTGCCAATATTATTGAAGATTGCAAGGTAATAAATAAAACAGATTTCTCGAAAAGCACATTATCACCACTATTACCCTAACGTATCTATAAAACTTGCAGAAAAAATGTGAGAAGTACTGGCCAGATACAACAGCTTCTTACGGAGATATTACTATTACTTTACAGTCAGAAAAATGCTATCTAGATTATACAATTCGCAACTTTCTGCTCCATCACGTAAGTAGATTTATATCCTTGCCTTTTTTTATTGCTGAAGCGTAATGCTGCAATAAATTATATTTTAGAAAGACGGAACGAGTAGACACATCAGGCAATATCACTTCACGGCATGGCCAGATCACGGTGTTCCTTTATACCCCTTATCTTTAGTAATGCTTCTGAAGGCTGCAAAAAAGTATCAGCCGTTCTGCGAGGCCCCGTTAGTTCTTCATTGTAGGTACGTGACGGCTCATTTAAATGAAATGTTACTGACACTTGACCTCTTGTTAATAACAAGCTTACTATTACTAGCGCCGGCGTAGGTAGATCCGGTACCGTTATGCTGTTGGATGCGGCTATAGATATGGCAGAAAACGAAGGATACGTAGACATCGTCAGCATGTTAGCAAAGATGAGGCAGGGCAGATCAAATTTAGTAGAGACTGTGGTAAAAGAAATATTTTTGAAGTGAATTTTATAGACACGATTGATAAACATTAACCGAAACTTTACACTTACTGATTCTTTACATTCTTTATTCTTCTTTTGTTGCCGATACGCGTATCGGCAACAAAAGAAAAATAAAGAATGTAAAGAAAGCCTAGTGTCATGTATAAATTACACTTCATTGTGTCGAGTAAATAAATAATTAACCAATACACAAATTTTATTTTTCTAGGAGCAATTTACATTTGTATACAGAGCCCTAGTCGATTACTTCTGTGGGGAAGTCCCGCAAAAATCGTGCGACGAATTTCAAACTTATTATAATTTGAGAGAGAGCGAATCGTCCAAAACTTTATTAAAACAGCAATTCGAGGTATAATTTACTCATTAATAAGTTTTATTAATCATTAGAATATTTATTTCTGTGTTTAAACAGAAGCTGAAAGCACTAACATCAGTCGAGACGTCCGCATTATCGGTTCAATCTCGATTTTATTTCAAGGCTCCTAACAGTTTGACGAGTACTGCTCCTCTATTACTATTATCATCGTCAATTTAAAACAAATTCATTTCTGATAAAACATTTTTTAATTACAGGAGAAACAGCGCATAATTCGGATAATTGCAAACAAGAGCTGAATCATTTCTACGTTAATGTAAGTGATCTTTTAAGTATAACTAATGTCGGAGCGAACTGATAACAATGCGATTTACAGGGTCACGGAAAACGAAATGCTTACATTGTAATCCAGTATCCAAAAGTAGAATGCATTCATGAATTCTGGCAATTAGCATACGATGTAGAATCTAGAATTATTATAGTATTTGGCCAAGCGAATAGCCAAGAGGTAAAATACGCAACACACATCAATTTTTCTCGAACTTGTAGCACGTTTATTAATTACAATATCTATTCTAGAATAAATATCCTACGTATTGGCCAGAATCGAATACATTACATCAAGGAAATTTAAAAATCGATTATATTACTTCCGAATTGAACTTCGGAGTACTAATTCATACGTTCAATCTACGAAATTCTATAGAGGTGAGTTTGGTAATTATGAATTCCTAAACATAGTTATTAGTGATGCGAATGTGCGATTGTTTTCTTTACAAGCGAATTGTTAATTGTCTACGTCTTTTAATATTATAGCGTTGAGAGAGGAGATGGCCTAGCAATTTCCAATAAGAGTTGAAAATAGCTCTGGAAAAGTTTTATAAATTTTCATGTAAATTCTAAATGATGATAATGCTTTTTCGGTTAAATTTATTGTTGTATGTCATTAACAGACAGTTTTAATGAAAAATAGTTTTATTTGTGTGTTGTATATACGACAGGAAATATATTATTATTATTTAACGTTTTAGTTTTAATTCTGGTCACAGATTTTGTTTGATTGCAACCGAAATTTTTCGCTCTATTTTGCATTTATCTAGCCGCAGACTTCTAGGGTAATAAAGCAGTGTCATATTCTGGACTGGGACGAGAGCGAAGATTGTCCACCTCCAAAAAATACTATAATAAACCTATTTAACGCATCAGAAACGTTGTTAAAAGGAAAACCTGTCTTAATAGTCTACAAGTACGTTTTAAGTAAGCCGAAATTTCTTTGTTAAAGCCAAACAAAACAAAAAACATTTTCTAAATTCTTTTAGGAATAATCCTTGCTGCGCAGGATTCATCTGTGCATCCTGGATCATCTATCGTCAAGTAATCGAAGATCGCTTAGTCGACGTCTTTACCGCAGTTAGAACAATCAGGAGGAATCAACCTTCTTTTATTAACTCGCTGGTAATTAATTAATTGTTATTTCGTTCGACTTAGCAACGAATCGCATTCGCAAATTCATAGAATTTTTCATTTTTCAGGAAAGTTATCAAAAATTATATGACCTAGCATCGAGTATCGTAAACGAGAACAATTCCAAATTGTGATATTTAATCAAAAATTATGGTTGTGTACGATTTTAATACGCCGAAAAAACTCTTTCAACGTGTTGTATTAACGACTTACAACTTCGTTTTTGATTGTTTGAAGCGTTGCAATTAACTTTAATCGGGTAATTAAGAATTATAATAAGAATAATCAGCTAGCTGATGATAAAATATTCTAGAAAACTTCAAAACATAAGTGAGATTATTTCCAATTCTATATGAACTCACTCTAACTAGACTTGACTAACTGGAAGCGCAATGATCCTCTTCCTAATAATCCATTATTAGGAAGAGGATCTTATCTATTATTTTATATATTTATAGATATAGTCTTATTAGTTACGAGATTTGTGATCAGACCTTTTCAACGGAGAGTAGAACTATTAATGTATCATAATATAATAGTTTAGTTGTAGATTTTTCAGTTTAAAAAGTTCTTCATTAGATAGATTATATTTTATTAGCTCAGTTCGTTAGTAAAAATCTGTTAAGAATTCCTCAGGAGTATTGGGAATCTGTCAAGGTATCCCACTAACCCAATTAGCTAATGACTTATACGCGTCATAATTAGGTAAATGGAGATTAGTTACTAGATATAACTTACAACTTTATCATAAATTCAGCTTAATCTTGCAAGTTCACTTTCACTAACGATGTATAGTTCTAAATCTTTTTAACGTACCAATTATTCAATATCTAGACCATCACTAACGATTATAAGGCGCGAATAATCAAAATTTTTCTTTTTATGTGGCACGTAAAAGATGGGGGAGAACCAATCACGTTAATGTAATTGTGGCAAGTTTCAGCCATCCTTACAATGCCAGTTATCAGCTCATTAATTGATAAATGCGGGTAATAAAACCAATTATCGGTCTAGAAATTACTTAGGAAGCGTTTTCTAACCATTCACACATTTATAGAAGGTCACGCACAAATGTGATAATTAATTCTTTCCTTATTAACGAAAATGACGATTGTACTGGGGCGTTACTTTGATAACTTTTTAAATATTATAATTATTTATAATTAAATCATTAAGCATATTACTTATTTATTACTTTTTTGTACAATTAAAATTAATAAATTTTGTATAGTACCATTTTAAAAAGTCCTGTAATATTTTATAAAATAATAATTTAAAAAAAACATTGAATTAACTCACCACCACTAGATGCCACTAAACGAATCTGCCAGTGAAAGGGATAAAAAAAAATATGTTTGTCACATTGATGGTCCACAATAAACTGTTGTGTCCGGCAGGTTGTCATGGCTACCTTATGCCACGTGACTTATCACATGTCGTTCCATCTGCTGAAGGGTTAGAAGCAAACACAAGTCGGTGGCATGTGGTTCTGGCTACTCGCAATTAATTTCTTCTCTGTCATACGTACAGAAGATACAGGTAAGACCATTTTACTTTTCTATGCTGAAATGAAATAAATGGATTAGAAGATCAGTGTCGAAGCACTTACAATAATTAATTAATTAATATCTTACTATAATATATCAGCATTATCAGGAAACAAAACTTATTCCTGAAGAACTACTTTACAGGGGGGAATACATATAATACGCATCGCAAAGGAAAAGTATCATTTACAGGATAATGTCCCCGATGAGTTCGACAAATACTTATAAATAAAATCGATGTTTAATTAAAATTTTTTAAAATTTAAATGCCATTTCCATTAAAGAGCCGTTGAAAAAAAACACGTGATGATAATCTGTTTATGGTGATACGTAAGAAAAACATGGCGTGACATCGTTTGATGACAATATAGGACGTCACACGTTGTTGCTCCACTTATAAATTTCTAGTATTGACCAAAGTCTTATTGAATTCTGTACATAAAACGTTTGTATAAGATAGAAGAAGAATGTAATAACTCATAGAGGATAGATTGCTCTGTACAACAAAGACGAGTAGTGATGATAAAACTAAAATTTCTAAAAGATGATGATTAATAAATCTTTAGTTTTCATTGAGATTTAAAGAGAACTAAACTGTATTGTATGAAATAAAGGTAAAGATGTATAAAACTTTCTTTTAACCTATTTTAGTATTATAGACTTTATATTTTAGATATTGTTAGATTATTTAAACAAAAATGAACTTCGAGATGTGTGAAAATCTTACGAATAAAAATTCCATTTACAGTTAGAAAAACTAAAATGAGATAGAACAGTTAACGTAATAATTATACTTTTTTTGAAACTAGTTGCTGATTTACAGGACGTACTTAAAAAAATAACAAAGTCATTAGTTTTAGCTTAACATTTACATCTTTATATTATAAATTATGTTGATTAACAATAATTTCATCATCTTCATTAAGGAAGTTCATATTTACGACCTGGAAATACTTTTCGGCTTTTAACCCTTTTAAATCCGTAATTAAGAGAAAAAATATAATATTTTATATAATTGTTTAATTTACTTCATGGAAATTCCTTTAATGTAAATTCTTCTTTACAACAGAAAGACGAAATTTCCATAAAAATTGTTGCCTAATTAATATAAAATTTATTAAATTGTCAGGAGATGATAGAAACTCCCGTTTAATGCAGAAGAATTTGTAATAATTCAGCTCATCTATACAATTTAAGAACAAATTAACATCAAGTATTATCTCTAAGTTAACGTCGTATTTATAGAATTCGAATCTCTAAGGGATAGAGACGAGATGTAACGCTCTAAAGAAATATTAATCACGTTTTGTTTCACTTTCGTTTGCGATTAAATTAACACGCCAAGTAAATTCACGCAATGCTTTTCAGTACCTTAAGTGATTTTGTAGCAACAATAATAAACACACACACACACACACACACACACTTGCAAAATTAATGAACATTAAGGTAATTAGAGTTTTTAACAAAGCCCGAAATTCACTTTAAAATGTTGCTAGAAAACAAGATATTTTTTTTATAAGGGTATAAAATTAGGATTTAAGGGTTTATGATAGCTTTAAAACACCCTTAAATCCTTATTTTATACCCTTAGAAAAATTATAATTATATATTAAAACTGGTTAAATAATATAAATTTCATAGAATAATGAAATTTTTGTTAAGATTTTCAATTAATTGATTGTTTTTTCATTGTTAATGTGGAGTGACTTATTTTGCTCATTGAGAATCGCCCTGCATCTTTTGTATAAATAAAAATCACTTTTAACACCTAAAACTTATTTTTCAGTTATCTTAAAAATCCCTGCATTGATTTCTATCCTTTATTTTCCTAAAAATCCTATCCAATTTAAGCAAAATAAGCATAATATTTTATACATTCGCATTCCATAAACGTCAGTTACTAAGTTTACTCTAGGGCAAGTATACAAATACGATCGAAACTTAACTTTATGGCTATACGTAGTTTAGTATCGAAGTTACGATTAGAAGACGGGAATCAAAACAGTTAACCTAAAAAGAAGGTATCGAGCATCACGTTTCTATAATTGATATCTACCACAGCTTATATCACACACATCTAATATCTTATAGCAAAATAAATGTGTTAGGTACACAGCGGAAGTCATTGATCTGGAGAGGTAAATATTTAAAGCGATAATAAATAGAGAACGGTAATCAATAGTGACGTAACTGCTAAAAACGTGGAATCAATGGAATGGATACTGTGATGCGGAAGTGGACGAGTTATTGTCGGCTATAAATTCTGTGTTATACTCATTTGGCGTGCCATCATTCGTATATAAATTTGCTGTGTTTTAATACTACAATCGTGGTTATGGCTTAGTAAATCCCTTTGTTTTTCTCTGTATTCTCGGAATATTATCGCCTAAAATCGCTTTACGAAGAAACGAAAGGCGAATTATCGTAGAGATATTGTCCTCTTCGAAACTAAATTACCAATTTGATGAAGATTTAAGGTCATCTAACGGTTTAGAATTTCCGTTCGACACGAGTTTTCAGGGCGGATCGTTCTGTTAAAAATGCAAAAATATCTGACCTGAAGCTTCGACTTTATATTGTTAGTAATTTTCGTAATAAAACAATGACAGCCAAGTAACTTTCGGTGTTATTCGAGCGGAAAACGAAAAGCTCTATTCATTTACGACGTCGTCACTCAAACGAATCGCGTGTCCTTCTCTCAGTCCAGCGAAGATGAAGGGGGGATTTTGGCAAAGCGTGAAAAAAGATCGAGGCCGCAAATCGCACGTTAAAACTTCCCATTTTGTCCCGAAAGTATCGAAAATAATCAGAGTAAAACCTCATAAATGCAATGACTTTCAAAGAAATCGTTCTACTTTACCATCAACGAAATGAAACCGATAGAAATTATAATAACTTTGACCTCTCGACCGAGACGAAAATCAGTGATCCTGACTCGATTTAGCGAAGCGAGAATTAATTGGGTTACTATATAACAAGACTAGTTAATCGATACTTTGTATAAGTTCCTGGAGATTTAAATCGCTATATCGGGAGTTGGGTTACGAAAAGTTTAATGATTATTTTAGTTAGATGTTAATCAAAGCTTATATATATATATATATATCAAAGTTTCAAAACTCAATTTAAATATATTCACGCAACAGACTTTTGATTGTTGATTACCTTAGTCAGAGGTTCAATATCCGGATGAGAATTTTCTGTTTAACTCTGTCAAACACGAGTATTTGAATTTAAAATATGACTTATTATTATTATTTTTTTTTTTTAAGAATGTACGCATATCCTAATGAAAACTTCTTAATTCAAATATATAGTTTAACTGAAAAATTTCTGCGAGGGTTACATCTATGTAGACTTTATAAGCAAGCCATTCCTACTAAAAAAATCCAGCAATAGGTTGGTTAACTTTCCCGGCGAAAAAGTGAAAACTGTGTGTAATGCCACCTGATTTTATATTTTTAATTATTATAAACTGACAAAAAGTTTAATTTCGAGAGTGCAGACGAGTTTTATAAAATACTGTAAACTCTAATAACGAGTAAAATTTTCATTAAGTCCGACCCCACTCAAGATATGATACGTGACCTGCCTCTATCTTCCCATCCCCTCGACCTTTAACCACCAAAATTTAATAGCAAATCCCTCTAATAGCAAACCTCCCCGGAAATTTTCAGCAAAATTTCCAGCAGTTATTAAGCTTCAATGTAGGTAAAATAAAATGATCGGATTTGGAGTTATCAAAGCGTATATAGGGCCTATATACTTCTCGAGAATTTAAAATACTTTAATTTTAAAATCAAATGAATGTAAATGATTAAAAATTCACCTTGTACAGTACTTATATACAAACATATAAATTCATAAGGTAAAATTTAAAACCAGAAATATGAATTTATATTTTTTAAAAATGTAACTATAAATTTCATTTAAAACAGCAGACATTTTTCTTTTAGAAATAAATTCAATTCTTCACCACTAGAAAGAGAACAATTCATTTTTATATTAAAACGAACACGAAGAAAATAACGTTATTTATATAGGACTATATTCACTTTACATTACACTGGGAACGTATTATATTTTATTAGAATCTCTAAAGCAGGAAGAAACTTCAACAACTAAATAATTACTTTATGTTTCTAGATAAAGTGAATAAATAAAAACAAAACTTGAAATATTTAAATCAAAACAATAAATTAATAACAACGGGGCAACCGAAAACATTTTCATTATTTCTAATTACACAGATTAATATCCAGAAAGAAAAAATAAATTTATTGATATGAAAACATTAATTTTTCATACAAACAGATGTTTTTTTATGAATTAAAAAATAATTAATACAGCAAGTAAATAAATTTACTAGGTACTGTACATCATTCGTATGTATATAATTCAATTTAGTTGCAACCTGTACATTTTTAAGATCAGATTTTTAATTTTTCATTTTTTAAAAATGTTTTTATTTATTTATTTAATTCTTCTGTGACGTACGTATCGATTGCTGTTTCCCAGGGTTACAAACAAGTCTTAAAGAATATATATAATCAATGACCGAAAAAGCCACGTTCGACTATCTTAACCACTATTTTGTAATTTGCTTTAAATCGATAATTGCAAAAAGTATATGATTAATTTCTACATGGCGATCAATTTTTAATTATATTTGTTTCTTCGGGTCAAATTTCTATAAATAATTTTTTAAATGAGATTCTAAACGTCGATTTTATTAACGAATGGCTTGTAACGTGTCGAATATAGCTCACTTGATTTGTTACAAAGGTATTTATTTAAGTTTATAGAGAAGCGAAAATTGTTTTATGCTAAACTTTTTATATCGAATCGATAAATTCCCTTCGACACGCTTTAATCATATTTTATTCATGCTTGTTTATATAATTTAAATGCAACTAGAAGTGAAATTTCGAACGGCTTAAATTAAATATGTTCGAAAGGGGGTTTTCTTAAAGTGCTGTTTTGTATGGTAAGTACTTTTAAGAACAGACATGTGAGCAAAATATAAATAAATAAAGGTGGATAAACATGCTAGAAATATAATATTTTGGTACTTAGAGTAAATTACTTATATAAAATTTGGTTTTTTAGAAAGCGATCGAATTTTGATTCCTCTACACATTGAATTTATTGCTGGAATTTTAGAGTTAAAAAGAAAAAAAGTACAAAAACTTTTCCTTCTACTATAATTTTCGCGTTTTAACGATTTTTCATTGATTAAAGTCCGTCGTGATGATGTCACATAACAGTTACACGAGAGCGGAAATGAGTGACACTCGTGTATTTCCGTTGCCGACAGATAATTCGTTTCGAGTGTCGTTATAAAAAGCTAGCAAGGGCTCTTGCTCGACTTTCCTGACACTCGAACACGGAGTTAAGGGGATGATTAGGAATTCGCATAGTTTTCAATTAAACTATGATATAAAATTTAACTAATAACAAAAGGTTAAGAGGAGTAATTCTGTTAAATCATGAAAAATTTCTGTTTAAAAAAAATTAACACACATTAGCATAAAGTTAAAATCGTGCGTGGACCATCTAGTAGCCTACGAGATCTTATTTCAAAACAATTTTTATATTATTATTAATTATTATAAAAGGCAAATAAGGCTTAAATTTGAGGGTAGAGACGAATTTTTAAAAATTGTAAATGCCAATAAGGAGCAAAATTTTTATTAAATCTGGCCCCACTCGAGATAATACACGAGATATGTTACTTGACCATCCTCTACCTTCCATCCCTTCCCCTGTAACCACCAAAATTTATCATCATTAGTGTCTTATATATAGAAATTACCCTCCAAGTTTCAAAAGTTTTGGTTCATCCAGTCCTGAGATATAACGCAAAATATACGCTGGCGCGCGCACAAATTTTAAAAAGAATTTTTACATTTTTTGTACAAAATTTGATGGGTCAAAATTTGACCAATCACCATACTTTTCCTATGTTATATTTTATAACAACCGGGAAAGTAAAGCATTACTAATACAGGCCTTGTACGCTACATAATTGAGTTCCATAAGCGGAACTTTTTAAAATAAAGATGAAACACTCATAACAGAAATGATAAACTTAGGCCTAAATAAGCTTAAGTTTCCACAAATAAGTTATTTTAAGGATAATTTCAAATAAATTGTATAAAATCGGTGTACTTTTTATGATTTAAAGTGCAGAAGTAATGATACCGAACGGGTTCTAAAGGTATTCCAAAGGAGGACTCGCCAACTGAAGTGTTTTAAATGTGAACTTGCTAACATTTCTAATCATTATCTTCATTGCATGACGGCGAGTGAAAGAAAGGAGTTTATTATTTATTTTTTAAAAAAATATTACAACAATATACATCAAGGTTCGTACGTCGATCTTACGTAAATTTCGGAAAGATTAAAATAATAATCTAGTAAATTTTAATAAATAATTGACTTTGTCTTTCGGAAAGTTTCTTACTTTTAAGAAATAAAAATTTATTATTTAAAAAGGTAATTTTTCATAATTTATAAAAATTTCTGAAATAAATTAAGATAAATTTACTGTAATAACACAATTTTTTTAAATATAATAATTAATAAATATCATCTTTTCTTAACGTCTTTTAAAACTTGTAGAGAAAAAACAGTTTAGTTTTTTTCTGTAAGTTAATAGGCTATATATTTTAATTTATCAGATTATAGATAATTTGCCTTTGAATGGGGTAATGGAAAATGCCATAAAATTCCAATCATCAAATTAACCCTACGGAAACATTTTCCTTTTATTAAGTTTTCGTATTACGTTTGGAAATCTAATTATATGTATATAGGCCTACATAGAATTATGTATAAGGATATATTTATAACTGTACTGCGTATATCATTACACACAGCATATACTGTACAGTACGTATCTATGATATTAATTAGGTACACGTAACGATATTCCTAATATCGCTTCTTGTCTGGTTAAATTTTTCATGTATTAATTCCCTACCTTTGATTCAATAGTAATTTTATTTCTAGACTTATTTTTCTTGGTGTAATAAGTCTAAAATAAAATTACTATTGAATCAAGTGTAGTGAATTAATACACGAAATATAGGCCTATATATAGCCTACATATATAACCATATCTCAATATGTATATGTATATATATATGTAGGTATATATATATATATATATATATATATATGTATATATATAGGGATATGTACTGTATATATCCCTATCTTGTATATGTATATATAATGTTTATATTAGATTAGGCCAGGTCTATCGTGGACGTAACTACACGTAGGTAGGTATGTAATATGTATATTACGTCGATATTCTATAATGGAGTGGGCGCGCGCATAAAGGATGACCCAAAAGTCAGTTAACTGTTTCATGTGATATCTTCACCGTCTACATTACTATTGAAAGTGATTACGTTTTTTTTCGCTGTATTAATTTGAGTAATAGTTTTGGTTATGAGCCACCCTGTATTTTATGTATTGAATTATAATGAAAGGACTTGTTCATTAATTCCTATTATTGATAGTTTATGAGTATTTATAGAGATGTTTTCACGATGAAAACGTAGGTAGACTGAAATTCGTAGAAATGTACGAGTATTATTGAACTTGCTCTACATTTTGCAAGTTCAATATATTAACAATTAATAACAATTTTGTGCTCTTATATGATAAAATATACAAAGGAAACACCTGATTGTCTCGATTTATTTTATTAAATAAATCTATTTATACATTGTTGTTATTTTCAAATTACGCGGCTTGATTTTGATGAATTATGCGTAAACAACTTGCAGATAATTTTAATTTAATTTCGAAAATTATTAATAATATTGATCCTTCTTATTTACTCTTATAGAACGCAATAAAATTTAAATTTTCGCTTCTTGAATGAAAATTGATTTGTTCCCATCGTTTAATCAAAACATGAAAATTTTCTATACTAAAAAAATAATTTAAAAAAATGTTAATATTAATTAGCTTCAACACTTCAAGCCTTATATTCTAGATACACTTTAATACTGAATTTTTGTTTATTCTTCGATATTTTTGGAGATGTTATTTGGAAACTATAATAAAACTTTACAACAGAATTTAATTTCTAACAAACTCAGGAATTATAGGTATACATCACAGTTTCTGTAGAAATTAATCAAATATATTCTATAAGGTCCACTTTGAAATATTATGGCACGAATTTAGTAGAATTTAGGATCTATTTTTTGAAAATCTAAAGCACTAGAAAGATTCAAACCTTTTTTAAAACAAAAGTCTTAAATTTTCTAGAATGGTTTTCTTTAAAACATATTGTAAGAATAAATTATTCTAGAATCTTTAACTTACGTGTAAAAACTATATTGAAATGCAATATTCACGTAAATACTATTTGCTGTATAAGCAATCGTAATTTGGTTTATATAATTTTGTATGTTTTCACTTATTTTAAAAATTATTATTAAATGTTTTCCCATTACCATAGCGTACAATCGTTATACTTTTTTGTGTATAAAACTAAAACGACTTTCAAAATTCATCCTTAAGATAGAAAGTAAGGAAAAATTGAGTTGATGCATGTGAAGTAAGTAATTATAAGTTTCAATAGAAACAAATTATTACTTAAATGAAATAAATTCATCATAAATTATATTAAAACGTTTGAGTGTTAATTATATTTATTAAAAAATCGTCATTATTATTTTTCAAATAACTTTGAAAGAAAATAGGAACTACGAAGGGAACAGAAATTTCAAACATTTTACATATATTATTTTGAAGTTCATTTCACAATCGTTAAACATTTTTGTTACTGATCTTCAAATCTTGTGGTTACTGTAAACTGTCTATTTATTAATCAGTTCACATAAAAATTACTTATCATAGCTGTTGTAGATTATCTTAAGTATTATTGCTCTGATAAAACATGTTATTTTATCAATACATTATAGATATTCTCTATCATTTAATTTCGATAAATGAAGGGTTTTTTTATATTAGAAAGTGTTTTATATAGCTTTAATTGATTTAATTTATATATTTTAATTCCAACTTTTCAGGTTTTTAGGATAATTAAATGTAAAGAGTAAACGAGCATTTATTTTATTTTGACATGGTCACAATGCCGGGCTGTAATTTTTAATCATAGTTTTTATTTATTTCATTTAAAATATACGTTCTCCACTTCTAATTAGTAGGGTCTTGTCCCTGTACGTCATACTTTCACTGTAAGAATAGTCCTAACTACTTTCGGAGAAAAAGTTTTAAAATAACCTGACTTCCAGTTTGCATCGGAAGTTCATATATCGGGGCCTCCTGCCTCCAAAGTCCCCATATCTATACTCGTCTTTCATTTATCTAACTCCGTTCTCGAGATTAAGAAAAGACAAACGGACGAATGGACGACAGTGAGAATTTGCAGGTCTAAATTTTTCAAATTGCAGCCCAATAAACTTTAATTTTTCTAGATTTAAGGACTAGAAATAATAATAATATAAAAATATTTTACGTGTGTTTAAATGCGTCTAATATTTTCTAATGACTTTATACAGTTAAAACAATGAACAATGTAGTTGTTATTTTAACTTCAGTGTTCAGAATTCTATAATGAAAATACGACAATAAAAACTTTTAAATACGATTAAGCCATTTGAAATTATGATATTCATCTGACAAGATTTCTTAGCAAGAATTAAATAAAATAAACGATTATGTATTAGAATAGACAAATATATCTTTTTGATTAAAAAAATGAATAAATGAAAATTAATTCACGTAAAGATTAATTACTCCTCATATTAATTTTAATACCATACATCCATTTACGCAAATTATAAATTCTCCAATATGCAAATTAAAGCCTGTAGAAGATAAAAATTGTTACGTCTTGCCAAAAAATCCGCTTAAAAATCATCTCTTACCAACAAAAATTCTAATGGTATTTCGTAAACATTTATCGATTCAATAAGTTGGAGAATCGAAAGTCAAACAACAAGAAGAGGATCTTGAATCCAAGTGGAATCCAAGGACCTTGATTATCTATCCAAGAATTGTTAAAAGATTGTGCTTTGGTATCAAGAGACTGTATGACGTATCCAGAAAGCTCGTGTAAGATCGTTCGAGGATACTATAATTCACACGGACCATTATCTTGCCTTAACAGAAATTTGTAGCCAGATAACTTTCTTTAGCCTTTTTTCAGCTGTTGAGGCAGCAAGCTATATGTACCGAAGTAAACAGTTTAATGTGAGTAGCTATTGTGTAAGAAGAATCGTGTTTTTATCCTCTTCTCTTTCATTACAGTTCGATGGACTGATACAGACATTATCATCTGGAACAGTTGGCATTGTATGGTTTATATTAGGTTTTGTCGATTGTTGTAGAGTTCCAATTTACAGTTACAGGCCCTGTTTGCATATGGCGCAGCTTGATAACGATTTCGTTGATATATTGATTGGAATGCTTGATCGGTCAGCCAAATCGCCGGGATCTGAATACAATAGAACAGGTGTAGAACACTCCAGAAACGCTTTGTAACTCTTCGATTCCGCCCGAGAAATCTACATAATTTAAATACTACTTTCAATGAGCCTTGGAATTTATGACTTGCGGAATTAATAATCTTGTAATCATAACTCGTCGTGTGAGTTACACCGATCATATTCCTTATTAACGTATATCATCATCAGCTAGCATCTTAATTTGGATCTCATAATCAGAATCAGAATTTATCAAAATGAATTTATTGTATTTAACTGTGACGTTTCTTGGTCTTATGAGTAAATGTAAAATACTTTATATATATATATGTGTGTGTGTGTAGAAAATCCTAATATATTGTTAAATGCATTTTATTTTACATATCTGTGTATGTATTGTCTACTTGGATCTTGTTTATTAATAGGACTTATTATACTGGTGTAGTTTCTGATTAGCATTTTGTTTTACTTTTCAAAAATGACTCTAAATTTTGTTATTATTTTCGATAAAAATAAGTTAAACATCAAGTAGATTTTAAAAAATAAAAAAACATCTTTTATTTCTAAAATAAGAAGCCCGATTTTGTTAGAGAATTAATTCAACTACATTAAAAAAATATGTTATAGCTAAAATACAGTGAAATTTTATTTTCATCTACAAAGTGATTAGTAAAAGTTTTTACTAAACTATAGTATAATATATAATTAGCATATATATTAATATTAATTATATAAATATTAAACATAAATATAACATAATTATTAAAAGGTAGAAATAATATACTGTAGTATATACTAAACTGTAGGATGTGATTACAAAATACAAGGTATTCCAAAAGTGAATAGAACAACGGTTATTTTAATCGACTGATCGGTTAACTGACTATTGGATCATCTCGTATTTTTCATCCTTAATGCCAGCAGCATATTTAAATTTAATATAATTGTAATGGCAATATTAAGACTATCAATATAATTAATGTACCATAAAGCAAAGAAAATATAACTTAGGTCTTTAGTAAAACTGGAAACAAGTCCGAGATATTTTAAATTAAATTTTAATTGTATAAATCATAAAACGAGATTTAAAAATAGGAAAAAACAAGACAACTGGCAATTAAAATTTCATATTTAAATATTTTTACGATAATAAAAATTTAGAAATCGCATATTTTTAAAATAAAAAGGCTAAAAATATCAGTGGAAAAAAGCCAAATCTAAAAAACATTTTTTTTTGTTTTTTTTATTTAAGTGAAATTGTTTGTTTGTAAGAATAGTCCATTTTAAAAGAACATTTTAAGTATTATCCGACAGAGCGCGAATATTGACTTAATGCTACACGTAAAACGTAAACAAACAGAAACGAAAGTAAACTCGAGCAACCGCATATGTATGTGCTTAGACTATAAACTTTTCTTTCGCATTTTATGTAGCTCAAAAAGTAAAAACGAATAACTAAAATAAAAAAAGTACAACGTAAAGTCATAAAGAACTAGACAAATGATTTTTACAATTTTAAACAATAACAACATAATTATTATTTTATTTCTTAGAGATCAAGATAGAACGAGGAAGAAACGTCAGACTAATGAATATTACGACAAAAATTTCTTTCGTTTTAAGTTCTTTTAAAGATAAAATATCAATTTGGAAGGAAATAAAAGAATCACAAATACTCTCAAAGAAGAAAAAATCAGATTCAATGGATATCGATCCTAGATTTATCCAACTAAAACTTTGATATCGATTCACATCTCGATTTTTTCATCAAAACTGTTTACCTAATATATTGAATGTACCATAATTACACTATACTACGACTCGTTTTTTTTTTTTTTTTTTTTTTTGCTAAAATTTAGCAGAAAATATTTTTACTGTAGATATTTTTTAAATCATTCAACAAAACAGCGAATGAAAGCGTGGATGAATTTTATTTATCCATTCTTGTGTTAGATATTGTAAGAATACATTACACACATACATAAATGACTATTTGATAAATTCGAAAACTAGTGGCATGTGATTTACGAAAGAAAATATTATCGAATCAAATAAATTCACAGTATTATTTTGTAAAGTCTGATAGACAAAATTTCATATTATTTATTAACTACTTATTAAGTATTATATTCATTCAACACCTTACTAAATCTCTATAGCCTATATTACTCAAACACAAGAGAGTGATCATTTAAAGACAATATACAACGAATAGCACATAAATTTAAAAGCACAACTAACATTTTCTACTATTTCATAAATTGTTTTTTTATTACTGTAAGGAGATTTTCTTCACGAAACGAACATTAAGATTTTAAGATCTTTCCTCGTTTGACAAACTCCTGCATAGAACAGATTATCTCCAATCTCGACTTAGTGCCATTTGTTCGCCTCTGAAATTGGCACTAAATCGAGTACGGCACTAGAGTTTGTCAAACAATGATTATGTATAAGTAATGGGGTCTACATGTATGTTGAAAGTGATTGGGTGATAATGTCATTTGCAATGCAAAATCGTGCATCTAATGATTCTAGATACTGAAAGTTATCTATTTAATATTTATGAGGAAAATCCGTTTACGAGTATTCATTGACGCTTTACATAGGGCGATATATCGAAATTTGAGTGTTTTAATTTTATTAAATAAGATTTTATTCACGATTTATTGATAAAATTCTTGACTTAGAAGATATTTAACTATCGGAAATTGTATTAATGTTTTCTCTGATACAATTGGAAGAAAATCAAGTAGAGAAGGAAGGAGGAAAAAATTTCATAGTGTAAATTTTTACTTTTCATTTTTATCGAAAGGTTATCGAAAGATTATTTTAATCGCAGAAAAAAATCATTATCCTTATCTTAATTGTTACCTTTTTATATTCAATTCTGGTAATATAATATAGTAAAACAATATTTTTTAAAACATTTTATACAAAATTTTTTTTAATATTAGAATTGATAAAAATTAACTTCCCTACTAAGTCATTTTTCTATATTTTGTGGCGTGTTTTGAAACTGCTTTTATAACAAGCCTCTTCCAATTTATAACAAAGTTAATCAAAATCTACATTTAATCACCCATTTTCAAATCGAAGAAAAGTTAAATTACGGAAAAAAGGGGAAAAAATTATTATTGATGAAAAATACCTCGATTTTAAAAGTATTTAATCATCTATAGAAATTAAATTATAGTCGAAACTCGATATAGCACCATCCTTGTGAAGCGATAACGAAGAGTTTTAAACGAAACCTCCCTATAAATATTAAATATATAAGTCTTGAGTATCTCTGAATGTATGATTTTGTATTGAAACCACATTGTAAATATCAATTTACGTAAGTTTCAAACTCTTAAACTAAAACTTTTGTCTAGACTTCGTCACTATACATAATTCGTATTGTTTGAAGTACTTTAGTTTACTACACTCGATTTATTGACAATTTCGGAGGCGAAAGTAGGTAACCTTAAAGGAAACTGAAAATTTTCATATAAAAATAGTATTATATTTGTGTCTTTTCAATTTTATAATTTTTTTTATTATGTTTTTATCAGGCTTTAATCAAATATTTCTTTCATATTTGAAAGCAAAATGCTTACACTCATAATAAGTTTGATAAAATCAGATGATATGAGAGGTCAGTTATGTCAAAAAATAAATAATATGTCATGAAAAACGTAAAAACATTTTATACACAAATGGAGCAAAAACGTGTAAATCACAGGAGTATAAGTAAACATTCAGCAAAATTACAGGAAGTAAAGGCTGTTCTACGCGCACGCAATGGAGTAGAAATTGTAGATTTTAAACAATGCTTCCTTTTATCTCGCAAACGAGAACAACAAAACCAAATTTTACATACTCGCTTCCAAAATAACCTCAAGGCATCCAACCAGGCTGTAACTGTTAGTTTCACAATATCATTCGTCACACCTATCATAACTTCCTTCCTGCTGCTACCTGCAACAAAAATCTTTCATCTGTTGTAGGTTTTTTCCTCTTAATTTCGTTGTAGTTATACTTTAACGACTGGATCTTGACCTAAAGATGGGATAAGTATTCCTTTTATTAAGAACGAACCGAATATAAGTGTGAGGTTGCCGAATTCGAGATTTCCAAATGTCAGGACTTATCGTATGTGGGGTGAAGGAAAGTGAGGCAAACAGCTGCAGTGACAAACAAACCCGTTTATTTACACTAAGTCTTACAATCTAGTGTGTCTTGCGTGTCTTGTCTTCTGGTGGCTCTTGATGGTTCGGTTGTTGGCCCCGGGGCAGACAGTTGATGCTCGACCGTGGGAGGTTGTGACGAATGGTGAAAGCCCGAAGTTCAATCGGATGGTGTCCACTTGTAGAGGCAGGGAAAAGTCTGGACAGTTGATTATAGTTGTTAGCTGGGAAAAGTCTGAACAGTGGTTGACACGGACAGAAGCTGGGAGAAGTCTTCACAAGGGGAGGCAGAGAAAAGTCTGACAAGGGGAGGCAGAGACAAGTCTGCTTTGCCCTTGAGATCCAGGTTTTTATAAGATCTTTCTCCCCTGGATCTCCAGCTCCTGATTGGTCGGTTTCCTGTCTCTAGGCAGACGACCGACCATTTCGAGCTATCAAAGGTTTAAATTCGACACTGTGTTTTATTCCGATCAGGGGAATTTAATCGCAACTTGAAACCTCTGCTCGTATTCAATTGTTTCGAATTCTTATAAGTCTGATACATAATATCAGCGCTGCATCTCCTTTTAAGGTTAAAAAAAGAACATTTTTCTCTCGATTAATAGCTTTAATATTTCCCGATTCAAAGTATCCTTCCAATTTCTACGAGCATCAGAATCAACAGCTTGTTCCCTTGATTTGACATTTTTATGATATCAAAAACACATGAGCTCGAGTCTCGCTCGGGCTTCACATAAGGATAAATTATCATAAAATACATTCAAAAATCTAATTTACAGTTAAATTTGCAACTAGGAACATTGAACATTTCGAAATTTAGATTATAAAAAATGTCCAAACATTACATTTTGTAAACGTAGTCGACAGTACTCAGTTTTTTTTTTTGTCACTATTCACTTATACTAATAAAACAAATTTTAAACACTTTAATAAATCCACTATGTCTCTTTTCCAATAATTAAATCGAAAGTTCAATTGAACTTTCGATTTAATTATTTTAAATTACACTCAAGAGACGTTTGTTATCGTTCCTTTGAGTATAAAAACGAAGTCCAGTCTATAATTTATGTCACGACGAAAATTCGCGATTGTTTAGGAAAAACCGAACGGCACTACACAGTAAGATGGTTGCGTGCCCGAATAAAATGCAAAGTTCGATAACGACATTCTTTTTTTCTCCTTCCAAAGCACTTAATTTTAAAAATCCATTATGTACACATTCTTCTGTAAGTTTGTAACTTGCTCTGTAACATTTTTAAACAGATTCATGCAGTCGACCCCTCGGTTTAACCACCGGAGATGGTGTTGTGTTAACGTCGAAAGCAGATGATTCCGATCCATCTTCGGGACGTCTAAACAACGAAGATGGTGCCTGGTGCTTCAATAATGACACAGTCTCTGCAGAACTCGCAAGTTTGGAGGTAGAATTCGATCAAGAAGTTTTCATCAGTGGTGTAGCTAGTCAAGGTCCTCCTCTATCAGTGGCACCAGTTGATTACAATCACATATTAGGTTTTGGATTATATCACAGTTTGGATGGTAAAAAATGGATAGGGATTAATGGTGGAATCTTGGTTAGTAGCTTTTTGCACTATAAAATTGCTTTTGAAATTAGTTTTGACGTTATTTTATTATAAATTTCAGTTCTTTGCGCAAGATAAACGCAACACTTCCAGTGAAATCACTTACCATCTCGGAAATTCGATCGAGTTAGCCAAATATATGCGGTTCGTCGTCTCCGGAATAATAATTGGTGGAGAGAAGCTATGTTTAAGATTCGAAGTTTATGGATGTTCCACGGGTTTGTGTATAGTAAAAGTATGGTAATTTTTAATTAAAAGTGATCGTGAATAGAATGATTTTTATAAATTTTTAGAGGTAATACCCCAGAGCCATTTACAGGCTGAGATAATTCATTCGGGTCAGTTGTTCGTGACGTGGGAAATTCCCAAAGCCAGAGTCACTCTTGGTCAAGATGATGAATATTTACCATTCTCACCAACGACGTATATTTTGAAGTACAAAAATGGAGAAAGTAAAGACGAGAAAACCACTTCATCGACAGAAACGTACATTCAAAATCTTCGACTGGGTGATGATTACCAGTTAAACCTGTATTGCAATGTCAATGGTACAAATATCGATTGTCGTTCTATCTCTTTAACAGCTTGTAAGTTTTTAATTATTATTTAACGTCATTTCATGTTAAAATATTGTCTAATTACTCCAAAATTTAATTTTAGATCCTCCTTGTGGCGAATGGGTATCCTACAAACGTCACTGTTATCTTCAGGTTCCGGAAAACGATTTCGATAGTATTTATAAAATTTGCAACGAAGAGACGAATAATCTGGGTTCATTTAGTACAGCGGATCAGCTTCATGAACAGAAATACATAAATGAAGAACTGCTAGAGGACAGCAATACTTTTTGGTTGCTTGATTCCATTTGTAATTCTGTATCACCTGTCGGTAAGTTTTTAAAAATATTTTACGACTTTATTTGCTGTTATTGTTGTAGAAATAATAGTAAAACTGGAGAATACGTTGAAAGATAAACTTACAGACCACACAAAAACAAAAAATAAGTCGGGTAGAATTTCACGTGAAAGATTAAATGGCAGTATATACAGAAAGTTTGAGGATAATCGAATGTTCGCTCGAGTAATTTTTGATTTATGAGATTTTTTCATGACATTATATCGTTGGACAGTTGTATATTTAAAACATAGAGGAAAAAAATTAACAACTTGCTACTTCTCTGTACACAAGAGATAAACATTAATTTTTATTTTGCTGTTAGTCCTTTATATCTTCTACTAACAACCTTCAAATAACCGTATCAAAGTCATCGACAAATGAAACATGCACGAAAATACTAAGAATCAATAATTGTTAGCAATATCGAGTAGTAAACAAAAGTAAAACTTTTCGAGCAGACACTCAAAGTATTCATTTCATAATAGATAAAAAAAATGCAATACACTGTTTTTGTATTTTTAATATAAAATGAATACTTACAAGAGTATTTTTGTTATTTGCTTTAAATATATGACGAAAAGCAATATTTTATTTAAAAAAGTACCCAATTCAATAATTTTATACAAATTTGAAAGCTAAGAAAAGTTCTAAAGGAAAAAAGTAATAAACGCTATATGTTCAGCGTATTACTTTTTCTCTTAAACATCACAAAATTCAATTATTCTTATCTTATTAGAGAAAGCTTAAATGAGAAAAAGCTGGCAATTTTTGGGCTAATTTAAGTAGGACTTCTAGAAGACGATTCAAAATTGTGATTGTAATTTAATTAAATTTTTTCTCGTGCTCTTGTGTGAAAGATATTATTTGAGAACTATAATTAGAATAAGCTAATCCACTTTAAACATTTAAATTATTAGCTTATTCTAATTATAGTTCTCAAATAATATCTTTCACACAAGAGCACGAGAAAAAATTTAATTAAATTACAATCACAATTTTGAATCGTCTTCTAGAAGTCCTACTTAAATTAGCCCAAAAATTGCCAGCTTTTTCTCATTTAAGCTTTCTCTAATAAGATAAGAATAATTGAATTTTGTGATGTTTAAGAGAAAAAGTAATACGCTGAACATATAGCGTTTATTACTTTTTTCCTTTCTTTTTTTTTTTTTCTTTATCCATAACCTGTACGAACAAGTGTAAGACAAGAATGGAAGAAGGGAAAACTTTAATTTACAAATAATTATTCTTATATTTGTAAGTACCAATAATGTTTACAAGTTATAAAATTTTCAATTTTCATGATTTGACAGGTTACGTTCAAATATAAAATCGTCTGTTAGCGCTTTATACAGTGGGCGATCGGTTAACGAACATAATCCGTTCCAAGACTTTGTTCGCTATCCGAATTTTTCGTTAACCGATTATCGATTTACCATAGGTTTTAATGGGAATTTGATTAATTCGTTCTGGATACCCCAAAAAATAAAAAATATACACTTTCTTACTACTTTTATTTATATGTAATAATAAAAATACATATATACAGTCTTGGATTTTTATTAGTCATGTTTTTTTCCGTTTGTGGGGGTTAAAGAATCTGTCTAATGTCGATTGCTTTTCTCTCTTCTTCAGGAGTTTTCAGAAGTAATTAATAGCATTGTCATTGTAGAGATCCCCTAAACCTATTAACCTCAACCTGGTTTGGATACCATCCTAAGATCGTTGTTCTCACATCCTCCCACTTCTTCAAAAGGTCTTTAATAGCAGGTATCGGCATTAATCCTCTTTTTCAGGAGAAAAAAAAAAAAAAAAAAAAAAAAAAAAACTTATCTCGCGAGTTTCTTGGTGTTCTTCATTCAAGAGTTCTTGGCATTCTTCTGTCGTCAGATCAGTTTCAGGTTTCATTATGACCTCTTCAATGTTCTTTATTTCTCAGATGTGATTTTTGTTACTCCTTAAGCTGCTTGAATCTTCTTGATTACACTGTATCTTTCTTATATAAGATTGAACTGCAGCCTACTGTAGACCTGTTTGAGCCATACTGCCCAGTAACATCAGACATCTTCTGCCCACTCTCTACCTATACTGTTATAATCTCATCTTTCGAAAATAAAAACCCACGCAATACTTAATTAGTGCTCGCCCAACAGTCTCGCGAATACTATAAAAGAATTGTTTCTGTCAGAACAATAAAAGGCTGGAATTACAAGGAAGAGTTTCAAAGTTAAGAAGAATACTGTCCGATCAGTATATTCTTGGTTGAGCGTCGATGTCGACGTCTCCCGCGCTCCGAAAAGTTCCGAATTGTTGCTTGAAGACGAGGGAAGACTAATCGGAATTCATTATTTTACGTTGCTTCTTCTTGTGTTCGTTCTGTGAGGTGTTCGTTATTCGAACATAAAAATCTTTCGCGAAAGTGTTCCGATTTGTTCGTTAACCGATCACCCAGTGTAGTTAGCTCATTGTGTAAGATACTATACTACACATACAGACTAAATATTAGAGAAAAATGAATACTGGCTTTTGATTGTTGCAGTTAATTGCATTCAAGATTGCTGATGAAAGTACTGTATGTACTGTACATTAGGAAAATTTCTAAAAACGTTCAACATAAAGAGCCATTTCTTGCGAAGTTTATAACAATCGATTTGGAAAGATTAATAGTAGTTGAATCTTATTGAATATCCTAAATATCTTAGAATCGCGTAATTACCATACTTTTAAAATAAGTAGAAAATGCAACTATTCTTTGTTATTTATTCGGCAAATATCTATATTTAGAAAATAATAATAAAGTACGAAAATATTCACTTTTAACCCTTCTTATAACCTGGTTTCTACAAAAATTCTTTAAGCTTATTAATATATTGAAATGATGCTGGAAATTAGCTACAAGAAAAATAAATTGGCCGAACGATCGAGTCAAACAATCGAGCGATTTAACTGAATAATAACGATGTGACATATTGGATAAAGTTAAACACATTAATAGAAATTACTGGAAAAGCTACACACAGGAGATTGCTAGGAAAACAATGAGTAAAGTGAGTTTCTAAAATTTCATTTATAGGAATTGCTAGAAAAATTGTATTGATTGAAACTGCTTAGAAATACAGAATAAGAAAAAGGCTGTTAAAAATTTATAACGACAAGCTGTTTATATTAATATATGGGTGTGTTTAGTGTAGAAGTTCACAAAATTTTAAAAATATAATTGTAAGAATTTCAATTTAAGAAATTAACAAGTTTAAAACTTAAAAAGTTTGTATAAAGTATTATATTCCAAATAAAAAGCAACTCTTAATTTTAAAACGAGACTTCATCGTAAGCATCGTTGATTTTTACAAATTTTAGACGGAATCATGCCTAAAAAAGCAAATTTCGAATTAACTTTTCAATGAATAAATTTTCAAAAAATGGATATTATATTATATTGCATTTATTAATAAAATTATCACCACCATAAAATTTAAAATTTATTAAAATTATAAAACGGTCAGCGAAAATTCCGATTGACAAGAATGGAAGAAAGAAAGAAAAAAAATTCATTTAAGCACTGAAAAACTCGCTTAAAATACATTAACTAGTAGCACGGAATCGATTAAGTTGTTTTCTTGCGCTAAATAACCTTCGCCATATTCGATAAAGTGTTTACAGCAGATACATTTTACACGGTTGGCAGGATAGAGAGCCGCATCAATCAATCATAAGGTAGCGGCAAACGAATGGAAATTTGCTATTTTTCAATGTCGCTAAGTCGCATCCACCAAATTTCTTGGATCGTTCGCGGCCCAATATTCTTTCCAGTTTTTAGTAATGGATCGATAATCGACACGTTTTAGTTTAACGCTTTACTGGATCTTTAAGATCGATGTGCGAATGGTGAGTGTCAAAACTAGAATGCCTCGCCTGTTGATCTTTCTACGTATCGATTTACTATTTCTGTTCTTCGAGTAGAAGACATTGATAATGGCACTGAATCATTGGCAACGAAAATTCATTACGGACATCTTTTAATGTGTACAACGACTTGTTTTAGTAACGCAAACAAATCCTTGTATACTTTAAAATTTTCAATTTATGGTATACGTGTTAATGCATTCACGTAAACAGCCAACTGAAATGTTATGTAAACAATCGCTTTTTAGCCTACTGTTTTAAAATTTATAGGTCAAGAGAAACCCTTCTATCGTTTATAAAATTATAATTGTCCATAAAATAATTTATAAATAACACTAACACGAAAAAACCATAAGCAATGCTTGACCTCGTTTATTAACAATCAATAAACTGCAACATTTAAAATTGATATTCAGATTTAATATGAGAAATCTTTTTTGAATATTTTTCATAAATATTTTGTTTTTATTATGGGTAATACACGCTATTATTTTAAGAAATTATTATATCTGATATGATTTTGGCGTGTAATAGCGTTATGAATGTGCCTGTACGATCCATTACTTTGTTTACGTCGGCGTCAAAACAATATTAAACTGGTAGCTGTGTTATAAATTAAGTATATAAAATTATCACGTTATTATATTTGGTACTGAAATATATCACTGATCTGCATAGATTAATAAGTTATATTAAGTATCGAATAAATTTAAAGTTATATAAATTTCAAATTTTATATTTATACAGAATAATTCTTGCAACTTATACACGAAAACTTTTTTTTTTTGGTATATTTAATATAGTTTTTCATTGTTTTTGTTAAAGTACTTCACACATTACTTTTCTGACTACTTTTTTTATTCATAATACTTTAGCATAGCTGCAAGTAAACATCCTATAAAACAGAAAAGTGCATCGTACAATATCAGTTGCATTACTGTAATACAGTATTACACTAATTTTTTAATATATTTTTCTTTTTGATAATTATGTAATAGTTTTAAAGAGAGACTACTGTGTATGCAAATTTTATGTAAATCATTTGTAGTTAATTAAAGACAAATTATAATGTTCAAGACAATATAATTTTCTAATTTCTAAGAAATATTAAAACTTACTTTTATATTTTCGATTTATTTCATTAAAAGTTTAAAAAAAGTTTTTACACATTATATATTAGAACATTTTAGAAAACTTTGAAACAAAATGGCTATTGTTAGATTTTTTTAATGTTTTTCACATTAAAACAATTTAATTTCTATTTATAAGGAATCTACAAGAACAAAGTTCAAAAAAATTAGTCTCTATAAACAAAACAACTTGCAGATATATTTGTGTATTCTACTTAAATTCAAATCCATCTACAGTATTCCTTTTCTTTCTACGTTCTGCTCTATTCGGCGGCTGCTCGAACAGCCGAAAATGTTCGATAATTAAATAAAAACTTTGCTGGTAAAGGTTCGAGTGATTATTATTTTAATTCTTGTTAGTGCATCTGATAACATTACAGAAAATCATTATAAATAGTATGTCATTGTAAAGCTTAGTGATAGCAGTATTAGTTGCAAGCCCATTTTTAGATATGTATAACTCAGAATAGGTATTAAGCCAAATTATAAATGCTTGAATTTACGGCGAAACTGCCCTTATTAACCTATTTTGTTTCATTTTTATACCTAACTCAGCAGGTCTTCGTATTCTATATTTACTACAAATATAAATTTCACGTGTCTACTGCTTTTTTTCAATATAAAAAACAAACAATAAATCAGAAATAGTTATAGGTTCTAATTTTATCCACGTGGTTATTGTTTGTTCTGTTTCGGTTGGTTCTTTTCGAGCTAAAATTTGGGGTGTTTAAAAAATTTTTTTAAATATTTAAATTTTTAAAATTGGATTACCAACATTTTTAGAAATTTGCTACTTTAATAATTCTTTATATTAAAATATTTTTTGAGTGATTTTTTAAACAGCGATTGCTTATTTTTAAATTAATTCATTTTTTAACATTTAATTTACATTCATTTTCTTCTTTTCATTTCATTTAATTTACTTTTGTAACCGCCTATAAATTTAAATTATAACATTTTAGATATTACAACTTGATTTAACATCTGATTTAAGTAAGGAGCTTAAACATCAAGAATTATTTGAATTTTGCATGTTGAGTATTTGATTTTATTAATCGAAGATTGAACCATATTGTATGTAAATTATGCAGAAGTTATCATCACGAACAAGGAACAGATGAAAGTATTATCTCCTGAATAGAGGTATTGAACTCTTTCAAAAATGGGAGGGGTTGATGATAATACATCTTTCTTATTAAAGTAGTTACACTTGTTCGAGTATTTATTATCGATATAATATTTTAAATATAATAACTTTTTACATTCTTTTTTATGAGGAATTGCTGTTAAAAAAATAATAAATTTATAAATTCAGGCATTGGATTTAACAATAAGATATATTTATATAATAGATATGACTGCTTGTGGATTCATCTTAGTCTTTTATAGAGAAAATGGTAAGCACGCAATTTTGGAATAAAATATTTTGTACTAAATAAGAACTGAAATTCGACGTGTTACAAGAGAAACATTTAGTCGAACATAATTAGCTAATAAAATTGAGAAAAGCTTTCATTCATTTCTAAATTAGGAAGTTTTTTCTTTTTCATCGTGATGTTGAATGAGTCTATGGAAATTTATCAATACTAGACATTGAATTTTTAAGGACTTGTTCAGCATTTTCGAGTTTTGATGCTTAAAACATTAATAGGAATAATTTTATGCTTTGTAAATTATTTTCTTCACTGTAAAAAGTGTAAAACTCATACTATAATGAAAATTTAAATGATTAAATTTGCTATCTCTAGTTAAATAAGTGCATCACATCAAGTTTAAATTTAATATTTATCGTGAATCATTTTAATGTTATATATATTTGTGAAGTTTAAACCATTCGATTTTATTTTCGTATGACAGATTCGTTGATAAGGTAAGATTCGCTTTTACAGAAAGACTGTCACTAATTTTAAAATTTTCGTAATTGTTCTTATACACTTTACTATTTCAATATATATTTTAACAGAATAATAATTATTTACATAGAAATTATATTCATAATATGATTTTAAAATGATTACTATATTCAACCTGTTTAATTTTCACTCTTTTCGTTCTTTTTATTCATTATTACATTTGTTAACGATAAAATAAAAAATTTTGACACTCGTTTGCTCATAAATGCTCGACAATTATCACATGGAAATCGTTTGAACAGAAGACTCGAAATTTTCATACTTGTTTTTAGAATTTTATATATTAATATTATGATTAAGTTTCGATCTAAAAATACGGGATGCTAAAAAAGAATGCTTAAAATGCTAGGAAAAATTTGAGTGTTGCAAATTTTGAGTAATTTGTACATAGAATACAATCTTGCTAATCCAATGTAACCGTTGTTTCCATGAAAAGGTTAGTCATGTTCCACATCCCGTTTTCTTGTTTACACGGGCTTCATTTCTGTACACATTATTTCATGTCAGAAGCCGTATTATTTACCTCGTCTACAAAAAGAATTAGCACCGAGAATAACAGATCATGTCATTCATTGCCTTTAGACCTATACACTTTCGGTAATCCGACACTTTCGCTAATATGGCACGACTTCGTGCAAGCAATGCCCAGATTAGTGGATAAATATACATTAGACTCTGTATATATCGCAGCATTTATTTCAAGTAATTGACATTTTAATTTTCCAAAATATTTTTTACACATATAGCAATGGATTTATGTAAAATACCTTTATATACCAGTAATATTATATTAGAAAATAATGGCAATTTCGAAACCATACATTTTTTCATTTACATCCTTCAATTAGCACATTTACCTAATTCTATATTTCAATTACGAAATACTAAAAAAATTTAAAACATTTTAAATTAAAATGTTTATATTTTTTAAAGTTTATAATATTCTTTCTTCTCTTCTGTAATCATATTATTATTATTTAATTTATAATTTATCCGTAGTGTATTTTACAAATATAGCTAAAAAACCAACCTGAAACAGATGAAAATTATCACTTTTAATTCTGATGATAGCTCAAGTCACCACAAATAAAGAATTAGATGTAACTACAGATTTTCATATAATAAACAGTCCTCTTCGGAAGAAATTCCTGGAAATGTCATATAAACAACATAAATAACATCTTCCGTCAATTTTATTTCATTATTAATATAAATCAAATACATTTAGACAATTTAGAAGTCGATTCGTTTATTTCGACACTCGTAAAACGTCTTGGGAGAATTTTATAATTGTCAGTCAAACGAAATTGTGTTCAATCATACTCTACTGAATACAACTGAACACGTTAGTTCTTCTGAAGACGTAAAACAATTCCGGAAGTATTTAAATGTCAAATAAACGAAATTGACCTTTGAAATAACATAAAATAGATATTTACCTTAAAAATCAATAATATTAAAGGTTATATCTATAAACACATTAGTTTTCTTATTTGTAATGCTAAAAAAATAGTTTGAAACGCATATCGACATGTGTTAACATTTGTATTATTAATTATAAAAAAAAACATCAGTGAAAAATGTAAAGAGAGTTAATAGAACGAAAATTTGAATTTTCATTATTATTATTAAATTTATGAACCAGTTTTATGCTCTTGAGAGAAATTTAATTCCATCAGAATTATTTACATTTTATCAATATACTTATGATACATATCACCAATAGATATTTTATCTTAATTCGTTAATTAGAACAAAAACTTCATCGACCTTTCGAAGAGATATTTTATCATTACGAAGCATTTAATGATGGAATACAATTACTGTATTAACATAAATACTTTTAATGGATTTGTTCGAAACTATCGAAAATTCACATTTTTTTAAGTGGTTTTTTTTTTGTTTTGATTCTTTTATTGTTGATGGGGAATCTGTATAGAGATCTTCGTTCGCAGGAATCAAATTTCGTACTTAGTGAATGGCTGAGGATGACGTTCTCTCAGGAGAGATTTTTATTTCTGCTTTGCACCTTGATTGCCTCTATATGAGGAAAACCTAAAAGAAACTACTTCGTGAGATATTCTGCTGCAAAATATTATTTACGTCCCACCTAGTTTTATCAAACACTCAAAAATTATCCTTACTTTTTTTGTAAAGATTCTTTTCAACTGTTCGCTAGTCTTTATATTACTTATATTTAGTTAACTCATTAAATTCTGTTACAGCTTACCATGCAGCATCAACCGTTAGCATTAAAAGTCAGCAAGTGGCTTGATATTGACAATAAATTTCTCGTTATATAATCATTTTTATTCCCCTCGGCAAAGAGAAAAACACTAATTTTAGCATCGTTTTAGGATTCTGTGCCAACTTTTTAATTTTTTATCAATTTTTGAAAATCATTCATCAGTGTAGGAAACAAGTTTTAAGAGTCATGTCTCATTACAGGTAGCTTTTGAACCTTTAATCCCTATAAAATGTTTGGTCATACGGGCAGCGCTTCTTTCAGAAAACGTTCTCCAGTGATATTTTCTGATCTGAAGGGTGACAAATGCAATTTGTCGGTCAATTTATATATATATAGTGTGCTTTTACAAACTGTTTATAGCCTACGAGGTATTGTTCGAAGGATTATTTACATATTTCAACAATAAATACCATACAATTTGGGTTAATTTAAATCTTAAACCCTTTTTTTTAAATTCAAGCTAAAAACAGACGGTAGACAACTTGGAGATAAAATATAATTCATTAAAATGATCGACGATGGCTGGAATTTAAAAAAAAAAAAGGATTTAAGATTTAAATTGACCCAAAATGCATGGTCGTTATTGTTTAAGTATGTTTATACGAGGTTATACAAAGAGGTATTACACACCAGGAAAGGATTAGACGTTGGTTTTTCGGGCCTCAACAAAATCTCCAGTCTTTCTTAATCCTTGTGAAAATCTTTAATATATTGATAGAAATGGCCTACAACTTTAGCAATGGCTGCAGGGTGTCAGAGTTGCCTGGCTGAAGTGAAATTTAGTCTTTTCACAAACCCTATTGTAAGCCTATAGTGTTTGTGAGGCTGTTAAGCCCTGTTGAACACTTAATTGTTAATAATACATCAAATTAGGCCTATAGTGTAGAATGTAATGGAATTACCGAACTTCGCTTACATCGCGTCGTTAAGAATGAAAGGTTTACACGAATTATAATTTTAAATAAATATTAAAATAATTAATTAAATACCTTTTTTATATTTCTGAATATAATATTTTAAAATGTTTTCTATGGAGTCGAATTATGAAACAGACGAAGTGTGACTACTCAATGTTTGCGTAGCGACCTCTAGTGGAATTTTTTTTACTGTAAATTTAAATTTTAAAATTATTACTTATATATATTTTACAATATTAAATTAATGTACTGTACGTAAAAAATATGATTTATTTAAACAATCTTTAGCGTTGTTTTTTTTTTTTTTTTTTTTTTTTTTTGCAATTATAAAAGTTTATTTAAAAAGAAATTACAAACATTATAAATTTTAATCAGCTCTTACCTCCATGGGGATCCGGTTTCGAATCCAATCCGGACTTAACGCGGTATAAAGAAATCGGAGAGCCCCAATGGGGAGTTCAATGAAGTTTTGAGGCCCTTTGTTATAAATACTAAACAATGCTAGCAAATCAATTTATTGCTTAATTTTAAAAAATACTAATCAGTCAATCGTCTCCTTAGAAACAAACCTCTAAATGTCTAGAAGATGGTATCTATGCCCGAGGTTCGCAGAATGTATCTCTTTTTGAAGCTGCTAATGTTCAGAGGCCACAAGCGCGCGCTTCATGTACCCGTGCGAAGATCCGTCACTAAGTATCGTAGTATCATTAATTCGGAGGAGACATCATTCCATATCTCTCATTTTAACTCCGTTGCGATACCGTCCACACGGGCTTTTTGGGGGTTTAACCGCCTATTTGGGAAGAATTACAGGTCGTGAGGAGGTCGTCGATGAATCTGACTACGTTGCGAAAAATAATGTTTTTTTTTTTTTTTTAAAATCCCATTCTTTTAAAAATGCTGTTTATGAGTCTGGACTACCCGAATTGCAATTAAACTGGGCTCGAAATGAAGAATTGGGTTCTATCGAGCGAAAACTGGGCCCAGCTTCGTTTAGTTTCGGGAATTAATTATTAATCTTTGTTTGCTATTAAACAGCCTGAAATAATATTTTACAGAATGCTGCCAGAAAGTACAATTGGAAGAAGACGGAAGTTGGAATAAAAGTAAATGCGATACGGAGGAAAATTTACAGGGGCTTTGTATTCGAGACAGCATCGGAAAGTGTTGAAATTTATGTTTTATATGCTTTTATTTTAAAACATTTATTATATTTGTATATGTATTTGATGTTTCAGGAGAAGGAGCACAACTGGAACCGACTGGATTAAAAGCAATAAACAGTCAAACTGTCCGATTAACTTGGGATTATAAGGGGGCAGGATGGAGAACCAGCAAGATGACAGCTAAAGTATGGAAAGGAAACGAAGATACCAAGACGTATGAAGCTTCTACCGCACAAAAATATATTGATATAGATAATTTGGAGCCTAGCGTCATTTATTCTTTAACACTTAAACCAGGATTTAACATCGTCACTAATGAAACAATTGTTAATTTTACAATTAGTGAGTTTCGCTTATTTAATTTGTTAAAAATTTTATTAAATTCTATTGAATAATTTTCCATTAAGAAACATTAATTTATGACCTAATTTTAATAATAAAATTTAAATTTTAAGTTAATCGAGATGTGAATTGCCAACAGATGGCAGCAGCAGCAAAAGGAGTTTTTTTTGCTCATAGGGAGATATAGCTTCTCAACCTTAATGACTTCAGATTTATTTTAGTGGGCTTGTGGAGATCGCGATCTACCGGTTGAGTGAAGAAACATGCAAAAAATGTTTTGTCGAATTTTAACGAATTTCGAACAAATTTAAGCTCCGTAACATAATAAAATTATATTTTATTCAATAATTCAACGTATTAATCCTTTCAAGAGAGATAAATGTACTGATTATCATTTAAATAAGATTATTTTATTTATATTAATATTTTATGTCCATCAAACAGCCCCTAAAAATAAATTTCAAGTGGGCGGAACGAGAGAACCTGTTTAGCAGTTTAACAAATAAGTAATTAACTTGTAATCTTTAGTAACATTGCCGTAATGCGGCATGGAAAGTGGAAACTCATTCGCATCGCCTCGCACCGCATACCACGATGCAAAGCGCAACATATTACACGCGAAGCTTACAATATTTAATTTTATTAAGAATTTATAAATGCTTAAAAGATTTTCATGTTAAACAGAAGTAAAGAAGAAAAGAAACCCACTATTGCGCGCTGTAAGTGTAAGCGTGACGCGACGCGACGCGACGTCACGCGATTGGCAACACGATACGCGTATTAAAATAATCACTGACAAATGGCGTTACGATCTCAAACGCCATTTTTTAAAACTTCGCGTAACTTAAAGCGCATTTAACGCTCGAAAACCAAATCGATTTTCGTCAATCGGAGCGTGACGAAAGCCAGAGCTTTCCTTTCTTTAAGGATCCGTTTTAGACAGGTTTTAACGTTTAAAAAAGTGCTTTCTATTGCTAAATTAGGGAAGCGATCGATCGACTCCTAAGATTTTTACATTTTTGGACTCAGAGGACCTTGAAATGTCGAGAAATGCAAACAATTTGGGGATTTCCTGTGTCTATGGATGTGTATAGGGGCACGATTTTGTTCACCCACTTCAAAGCTTAATAACTCCCGTGCCTTTTGTCGAAAATTTATGAAATTTGGCAGGGAGGTTTGCGCATTAAGGGCATTAATGCTATTAAATTTTGGAGGTTAAAGGTCGAGGGGATGGGGAGATTGAGAGGGTCGTGTGTCTCATCTCCACTGAGATCGAAGGTTTTACTCGTTAGAATTTTTTTTTATATGTATAAAACTCGTCCCTACCCTCGAAATTAAGCATTTTGCCGTTTTATAATAATTAATAATATAAAACAGTTTTTAAATAGATGGCGCTACAATTTTAAATTTTTTTGCTGGGAAAGCTATGCAATTCATTGTTGGATTTTTAAAATGTATACGAATTTTATGCATACGAAAGGGAGGTTGAGTTTTTGTTGTGGAATTGCATAATTTGTATGCAATTGGAGAGAGTTTGGTGACTAAAACTTGTCTTAATTAACAGAGAATTTAACGGAATTTTTATAGATTAAATCATAAAAAGTTAGTGTTAATGAATTCAGACTTTATCTAGTTAAGTGCTCTGTCACGTATGATAAAGGTTAATCGTGACAAGGTAAGCGCGTGCTGAAGATAGCCAAAAAAAATTCGTATTTTTTAATTTTTTTTAAAATTTTCTTTTTTAGTATATATAAATACTTTGCTTTGGGCCATCTATCACTCTGACAACTTTACTAGAGATTGCGCCATTTTATTTTTAGCGAGCGCGTCGCTACAAGGCCTATTAATGAGACTATTTAAGTAATTTTAACAAATCATTTCTCACAGAAATGGAGAAATATATTATTAAACTTCTTGTTAATTCAATTAGAAATGTAAATTTTTAGGAAATCTTGTTTGTATGCGAAAGTTTAGTCAGCGCGTCACGACTCGGTGTCGAATCACGGCTTGCTACAAAATTTTATTTGTGGCAAAATGGCGTATAAAACGCAAAGTAACGTAATAGTTATATAGAATTATCTTTATATTAAGTAAAAAATGTTTTATAAAGTTTTTAAATTGAATTTATAAAAAATGCCAAAACTTGTTGTTCGTTCGCGTGCGCTGGCGCGTCATTCAAAAATAAGTAAAAAAAAAAAATATTTATTTATATTAATAAAAAACATTTTCTCTTAAATATTCGCACTGTTTCAACGTAATTCAATTTTGTTCACTTATTTTTTCATATTAATACACACGTTTTCGATTTCAGACGCAAAGCGACGCGACGTCTCGTCGCGTTGCATCTGTAAACATTTAGCAGAAAACTAAGCTGTTACTGATAAATACACACCTATAAAATTAATAAATTAGAATATTCTCGCTACTAGAAACATGGTCCCAACAATTTCATTATCCGACGATAGAGTTTTTGAAAAAATAGAGTACGACAGACAGTGCGACGTACGCTCTTGTAAATAATTATAGAAAATAATAAGTAATTCAGAATCCTTTAACGTATTGCACAAAGTTACTTATAATAAAAGAAAATCAATAAAACTCTAATTTTAATTTAACATCTAATCTTTTCAGTCGATTTCTCTAAATCTGGGGAGGAGGCCGGCTCCCAATTTGGTAAGATATGGGGTTTTTTTTTTTTTTTTGATAATTTAAGCAAATCTGAGGTGTAATTTTACGATTTTGGCCAAATTTCCAGGCGGTTTTCTGTGTTATATACCCATAGAAGCTTACGTATATTGGAATGGGAGCATCGGAGTGAATTGGAACGAAGCTGTAGCCTCATCACTCGGAGAAACCTCATCCTGGAATGCCGATTCTTATATTATATCATTCTATGTTACGTCAGAAGGTGAAGCAACGAGTAAATCGATCGAAGTTAAGGAAAATAACTTCCTCGTATCCACAGCGGCTTTACAAACGGAATACACGTTCGATCTACAGTGTAGATTCGGAGAAAAACTCTACCCCTGCGGAAACACGCGCTTATCTACCGGTAAAAATGTTAATTTAGTCATTTATATATCTTAAAAGTTGAGTTAACATTAAGTTCTGCCACTGATAAAACGTCATTTCGCTCTCTCTTCTCTTCCTCTTCCTTCAAGGTTTACCAGATAAAGTGATGGAGAGAAATGGTTTTTACGTCTTGTATCAGTTAGTTTCTGAGAAGAAAACGTGGCAGGAATCGGAAAACGAATGCCAAAAACGCAGAGGACATTTGATCAGTTTAGAAAGCGAGCAGGAATTTAAAGAAATTGGAAAGTTAATTTCCGAACCCGACGTCAACTACTGGACCGGTGCTAAACTGGAACGATCTGGTTAGCATCAAACACTAGAGAATATTAAATTTTAACTTTTTTTTTTTTTTTTAATAAAATTAAAATATTATCTTTATTAGAAAGGGGACGTTGGACGGATGGAAACAGGATCAATTACTTTCCCGTATCTAGTCGAAATTCGGGTGTTACTTCGGCTAGCGAGTCGTGTTTTCACACCACTCTAGAGAGCAAAAGGATGAGGATTATAGGAGGCAACTGTCAAAATCTCTTACCGTTTATCTGTAAATTTACAGAGCGTGGTACGTTAGAGATTTTATTTAATTTATTAAATATAAAAAATATATATTTGTTCGTTGTTATTTAATAGATTTAGTAGCGAAAGTAGAAGAATTTAAAGTAGAAGCGATAACTCCTACAACAATAGATATTTCTTGGAGAGATCCGAGTGTACTTTGGAAACCGACCTTTTATGACCTGTACGTTTGTCTGGAGGATAAATGTCAGAAATACGGCAATTCCGTCGAAGAATATAAAAAATCTTTAGAGGATTTAACCGAATTTACCGATTATACAATTAAAGTACAATCGGTTTTAAAGCCTCTGAAGTTAAAAACTCCTTTCGTCACCGAGGTCATGACGGGTAACTAACCATTAATATGATATTTGTTCAATTTAATATATATCCGGCACTGTATGTAATGTGTTTTATTGTTGTAGAACCCATCAATCCGATTGCTGTTAATATTACATGGGATGGAGCTGTAAGTATGGCGAGTTTATTACTTGTCTCTCGAAGAAAATCCGAAAAAATATTGGATGTAACGGCTATCGATTCGGTTGGAAATCACAAAGTAACATCGCGTGACAAAGCCGAAAAAATAACAATAACAGGTTTAATACCGGGTCACGACTACAACGTGTCGATGCTCGGAGATACTTGGAAGTATTCTTTTATTTTACCCGCTTGTAAGTAACGTAGATAAAAATCTTTTCGGGCTTTTTGATATAATTTTACATTGTTTTATATTATTAAAATATAAAATTCCAGTTCCCAACTGCAGCGGGAATCAAGTACAATATTTAAATAATTGCTTCTGGGCGGAGGAAGATTACAAAGATGCAAATGATTGTCAGAGGCAAAACGGCTTATTAGGGAAACCGTCGTTGGTACAATTAAAAAGTATAAGCTCGTACTTAAATAAGTACGAAAAGATTAAACTAGACGGTTCGAATCTCGGTAAGCAAGTTGACAAGTATATAAATTTTGGCTGGTTTATTATGTTTTAATTCATAATTTAACGCCATTTCAGAGGATAATTGTGCAGATAAAACGGAAGAAACGTGTTGTTCTACGGAGGAAGAAACAAAATGCCAATGCTGCGAGGATGCTAGTGTTCTTCTCTGCCAATCACCCATTAAATGTAAGGCTATTTTTACCTCTTAGACAATTCTAGAACACAATATTAAAGATAGAAAACACGTAGTTAGCATAGGAAAAGTGGAGAACGTAGAAATTTCCAATGTCACATTTGAATCCGTGGCTATGACGTGGTCTCGACCTTCGACCTTATGGAATATCCCATCGTATCGTATCGAATGGAGACCCCTAAACGATATAGGAAGAAGGAAAGATTTCGGCGAATCAATAACGAACCAAGCTGAAGTACAGATCAAAGAATTAAGATCCGAAGCATCTTACGAGATGAAGATAACACCCGACGTGGATAAGAGATTTTATGGAGAAGATTACATTAAAACATTAACAACTTTAAAGGGTGGGTTACATACACATTGCTTAATTACTATTAAACCCTTAAATATGCTATAAAGCTGTAGGAGAGTACAATTTTATGTTGTAGATCCGAGAATTCCTGCCAAGTACGAGATAAGTGCGGATGGAACAGTATCGATAACCAGCCCTAAATTGAAAGATATGGGACGTGAAGAAGAGTTACTGGATGTTCGAATATTCAATACTAACGATCCCGATGACGTAATTTTATCTAAACAGCTTCGTGCTAATGATATGAGCGTTAAAGGCGTGACTCCATCGCTTAATTATAGCGTTGTCACTAAATCGGTGGACGAATCCATTGACGATCCTTGGTATCATTCGTTCACCTTCCTAGCTTGTAAGTTTTTATACTGATTTTTTCGTATTCCGAATGAATTTTTAATTGTAAAAATCTCTATTTTTATAGCTCTAATTTGCTTATATCCAACGTTGCACCGTGTGAATTGGTCTGTACTAAACATATTGAATAGATAGAGGGTAGGGCCTCTTTCTATTTGTGAAAAACAAATTGTATCTGTAGGAAATATCTTTTCTTGATTACATTTATCATATAAATATATATTAGTACAATCGAACTTCGTTTTAGCGCTATCATTTGTCCGACATCGAAAAGGGCACTAATTCGAGTGCCGAAATTCTTCAAATAATACGAATTATGTGTAATAACGAGGTCTAGAGTTTGAAAGTCACGTCATTTAGTGATTTAGTTCACGAGTATTGGTTGGCACTTTACAGGAGTGGCTCTATTTGCGAGATCGCTATATCGAGGAGTTCGGTATAGTTAGACACAACTGTTAAAACAGACAAAAATTAACTGAAAAAGATCTAAATATTAACAATTTAAAGTATTTTATTCGAAGTTTAAAGTATTATATATATAATACTTTAAACTGTTAAAGTTTAAAGGAATTAGTTAATTTCTAGTCCATAAATAACCAATTATTGTAGTAATTGCTATCACTGTTAATTATTATTACGTTCACAAATTAATGTTCCTCGCTTCGAGTAAATATATTTACAGGAAGCCGCAAAAATTTCACAAATTTACAAGAAGTAACGGGTGTGAGGTTGCAAAATTAGTAGGACAAGGTAGGAGACATTTAAAGAATGTCTCCTACCTTGTCCTACCTTTAGGAGAATGTAAAAGTTTACTTGTACAAGCGGAGCAAAGACTACTTTCAGACCTTTACCCCTCGCTAAATTCTACTTTTACAAGAATTTTAATGAGGAGTAAAGGAGAGAAGTATACGTTCGTGCTACATTTTGTTAATTATTAATTATAATGAGATAATTAAACACGTGAAACGGATGCGTAGAGGTTAAAAAAAAAAAAAAAAAAAAAAAGTGAAGCGATTTGTCACGAATTATCAGCAGAGATCTGCATAAAAGTTTCGCATCACGAATACAAGTTGTTCATGAAAATTTCCTGTAGATAATTGAATTTATAGGCAAAATAGCTGCATGTTTCTGGTGTTGCTCGGGCTTTAAGTGGGTGAAGAATTGGCAAGGTTGAGTTAGAAGAGAATGATAAAATAATGGTATTATTAACTGAAACGTACTGTACGTGCAATGTTAAGTTAACGCTTTTTCGGACTTAAGTTAACAGGGATTGGGCTTTAGGGGTGATCAAGGAGCGGGATTTAGAGTGGTGGAAGCTTTAGGGGTTGTTGGGAACCGGGATTTAGGATGGTGGGAGCTTTAGGAGTGGTTGAGGAGCTGGATTTAGGATGATGAGAGGTTTAGGGATGGTTGAGGCTGGGACCCCACAGTATTTTTCTAGGATATTGAAGAATATACATGCCAAATTTGGTGCGGATACGTTAAAGGGATAAAACCCTTTATCTAACATACATACGTACAGTACAGCACATACATACATATTTTAAGTTTTATATATAGGCTATAGATATTCAAAAATAAGGAATGCTCTGTTGTGAAATTTCGACAAGTTTCTTAAATTACAAGATTTAAATCTGTTTAAAAGTATCTTTTCTTCCTCGTTAAATTCATTATTATTAATTAAAATATTTAATTTTCTTCCTTACAAAATAGTGTCAAGTATTAGCTTTAACTAGTTTTTATTTTTCCCCCTTTTTTTTTACTCGTAAACATTGATAACTGCAAAGGCTACACCCATTTTCTAGTGATTTGTAATATGATAATTTGAATATTTTGTACTTATTTTTCTCTTTGTAATTATATTAATAAATATTCCATTTGACAATTACGACTTGTGTTGAACAATAATTCGAATTATTCACTAAGTTTAATAGTTAATTATAAATAAGTAGATGTACGTAATTCAAACACCTTTTCGATATGAAAAACTATAATAAAATTAATTATTTTAAATAATATATTATTAAAAACGCATTAGGGATAGATCAAAGTTTAATTTATAAGCCGCGGATAGACATTCAGACGATCAAATGGAAGCGTGACGCTTAAAACTTTAATAAACATTGAATTCTTTTATACTTAAAAAAATATATGCTCTAATTACGTTATTTTACAAATCTTATTCAATTCTTAAGAGGTGGAGACATGAAATCTATGTTGAATGAAGTACTGCACTCGAGAATTGATGTAAGATCTTAAGAATAATTTATATTATATAATTCTGTACACTATTTACTAAATTATTACAGATCCTTCTTGTAGAGAAGAGGAATATCAAGTGACGTACAAGTGTTATTGGGTGTTAAATGGAAGATTCATCAGATCTGTAGCCAACGACGAATGCATTCAACAAAATGGAATCCTATTCAGCCCTACGACAAAATCTGAATTCTATTCGTTGAAAGAATATTTAATTCTTGTAGCAAACACTTCGTACTGGGTTAATGTTTCATCTTTAGCACTTGAAGAGGGTAAATTTTAATTGTTAATTTAATAACGCCATTATTTTTTTTCACTGTATTCACTCAGGTAGTTACACAATGAATTACCAGTAAATTGTCTTATAAGTTATTATTTCGAGCCCACGAATAGACGAGTGGATAAAACCACTGAACACCGAGTTTGTCGTGGGTTCGCGCCTCGGCATGTGGAGTTTTCGTGATGTTCTTCACGCTTTTAACACTTAAATAAGAGCCATTTCCCTATAGAAAGTCTTCTCGGGAGGCATAGCCCTCGTGACGCTTCGTCTTTACAAAGATAAAACAAAGTTAATACTTTATACAGTGAAGGACTAAGATCTTCCGGGCCTGTGGGCACAGAATATTGGGACCCTTATACATAATTTTATATCGTAAACTGCTGCTGTAACGTGTAATTGTGATTATGAAATTTTATTTATAAATTGCGAAGACATAGTTGCTTTATTTTTTACAATTTCGGGTTCCCCTAGATCCGAGGTCTCTCTAGCCGTGCCAAGCGAGCAATCCGGCATTGGTTTCCGCTTATACGCTTTTTCATTTATGGGTTTTTCAGACTTAAAAACGTATAATCGAGGTTTTACTGTACTTCCGAATATGTGTTAGGAGCCTAATTTAGGAATTTGTAATATTCTAGATACGTGAAAGTATACTCTCGTGTACAGTACATTCAATCGAACCATTTTGCTTTCTTTGCCCTCAGGCCCCTAGGCATAAGTCTACTCAGCTTAATCCGTCACTGACTTTAACTCAGACTGTAATTAAATACCTTCAGCCAAACGTTCAAACTCATTTCCTGACTCCCAAATTAATTATTCCTGTTCATTTCAGTCGAAATTATAGAAAAGAAATGTCCAGGAGACGAAACTTTCAATAGCCAAGACGGACTACAAGTCAAATGCTGTTCCTTCAATACTTTAGCTGGGATCGTAACCTGCTCGTGCTGTAGTGAGGATATGATGGTCATATGCCAAAAAAATGTGCCAAGTAAGAATAGTCGATTGTAGAAAAATGATTATTACGAGTTTTCTCGTTTGTAAAACGATAATTATATTAACAGTCGATCTAGGAACGGTTCAGAATTACAGAGTTGTAAACGCCACTTACGATTCGTTATGGATTAAATGGGAACCACCGAAGACTTCTTGGAAGATAAAATCCTATTCTGTAACTTGGACTCCACAAAAGTGGAATGGAAGATCGAAAGATAAAGGAAATTCCACGTTATTCGATGTAGAATATAAAATAACGAAATTAAAGCCCGAAAGAACCTACGTGGTATCCGTGGCACCATTTGTAATTGAGAGTCTTACTGGAAATTATGAGAAAATAACTTCAACAACTTTAGAAGGTAAACTGTTAAGAAATTCAATATAAATTATGCTATTTTATCAACTTAAATTATTTTAAACTTAATAATTGTAGGTAGTTGGTTAATTGTTTTAATTGGTGTTTTGTTAGTTATATGGGAGTTGTAATCTCGTGCCATATGGCTTTACTATATCGGTGTATAAATAAGTAGACTGTAGTGCCTAATAGTCGAATAATAATAATAAGTAATAAGTAGAATGTAGTGCTAATTGACGTATTTATATTATTCATAAGTGAATAATAAAAATCCAGCAACGAGTTGCTTAACTTTCCAGGCAAAAAAGTTAAAATTGTGTGTGGCGCCATCTATTATAAGATTGTATTTAATGACTTTTTATATTATTAATTATTATAAACTGGTAAAAAGCTTAATTTTAAGGGTAGAAATGAGTTTTATAAAAAAAATTGTAAATGCTAATAACGAGTAAAAGCTTCATTAAGAGGTCACGTGTCTCGAAATACGACACGTGACCTCATCTATCTCTCCACCTCCTCGACCTTTAACCATCAAAATTTAATAGCATCAACCCACCTAATACGCAAACCTCCCCGGAAAATTTCAGAAATTTTCGACAAAAAGCACAGGAGTTATTAAATTTAAAAAAGGACGAACAAAATCGTGCCCCACACACTTACATCCATAGATACAGGAAACCCCGCCTAATTTTTTGCATTTTTCGACATTTGAAGGTCATCTGAGTCCAAAAATGTAAAAGTCTTGAGTGGTGGAAATTGTTTTTGACTGATAACCATACTTTCTGTCTATTATATAAAAAGCCCGAAAAAGTAAAAAATACCTCAATGTTTAATGAATAATTATATCTCGGTTTATAACCAGAACAGTTGTACAATATAAAATTTCATCACTGTTAATATAATAATAATTAACTGAATGATGCAAATTATAGAACACATGGCTGGATTTGCCCATAAGCTAAATAAGGTGCAATTTAGGACTCTGCATTTTTACATGTAATATAATTTGGTGGCGGGAAAGGGCCTACTATATGTTATAGTTTAAGACCACAACAAATGTAAGCCCAGCCTTGATAGAATGTTTACATTTTGATAAATTAGTGAGAATCTGAAAGAAACTGGAAGGATTCTATTGATTAGAGCAGGTAAGTTGATTGAATAAGTTAACACCAATAAAATGCGAGATTTGAAGAATATATGTGACCTCAGGTCCAAATAAAGGACCAGAAAAGTCATTTAGGCCGGGCTCTTGATACAGAGGGCCCCAGAGTTTAGTCTGTTAAATAAAAACACGATAGGAGAGTGAGATAAATTAGTTTCTATTAATAAGTGCTGGCAAATTTGTTACTTTCCTGAGTGCCACATGTAGCAGCGACAGCCAAAAACCAATCCCCCTCCAAGATTTTTACATTTTTTTACTCGGGAACCCTCAAACATTGAAAAATTCCGAAAAAAGTTGGGGTTTTTTCTGCATATGCAGGGTATGGATTTAGTGCGTGTGTGGGGATGGAACGATTTTCTTCACTCATTTTGAAACTTGAGAACTGCTGTGCCTTTTGTCGAAAATTTCTGAAATTTTGCAGGGAGGTTTGTGTATTAGGAAGATTGATGCTATTAAATTTTAGTGGTTAAAGGTCGAAGAGGTGGGAAGGTAAAGGGTCAAGTGTCGTATCTCCACTGGGATCGAACTTGATGAAGATTTTATTCGTTAGTAGCACATACAATTTTTTTTAAAATAAAACTTATCTCTACCCTCGAAATTACGTTTATTGCCATTTTATAAAATTTTTAAAATGAAATATCGTAACAGATGGCGCTACACACAATTTTAACTTTTTTTGCTGGGAAAGTTACGTAACTCGTTGTTGAATTTTTTAAAATTTCTTTACTTGTTGATTTAATTCGTATATTTTTATGGTTTTCAAAAAGGGATCAAGGATCCTATTTGTGAGTGACCAAGCCGTTTTCACCTGTTCCATTCTCTTTGTGATATTATTGCTTAAATTAAAACTAGAGACTCGTAAATAGCTTCTACATTTAAGTGTGTACCATTGTTTCCACTTTCATTAAATGGTTTACTCTATATAAATTTGGAAAAATATTTCTTAAATTACTTGAAAACAAGCCGAATTCTTCATTTTACTTAATGAAATACAGTTTAAAAGTCTGCATACCTAGCTTCATAGACAGATAATGCATGCAGTATAAGAGAATCTTAGTTGTTTAGAACAAGAATACAATTGTAACATTAATACATTAATAGAATCTTTCACTCGAAAGGTTAAAGATTCATTAGGAAAGATAAATTAATCACAATTGTTCAGAGTCTGCAGAGCGTGTTGCAAAAACATCCTCCGCTAAAGATATTTGTTTAATTTTCAATTTAGAGAATAACTTATTGGTAGTAATGACAAACAAACGAAACAATTTGTTTGATTTAAGCAAACATTTGTAAACATATTTGAAAAGAAATAAAAATTACTTTAAGCGGATTTCATTGTTGAAAGATTAATGATCTTTAAAAGTTTCGCTGACTCGTTTGCTTGTTAAATACTTGATTAATAGTAATGTTAAAGTTTGTCTAGCATTTATTGTTCTCTTCTATGCTATGATTCAAGCCACCAACTTTCGTGTAAGTTGTATGAAATTTATACTTTTTCGTTGTTAGAATGTTGTTTAGAAGTACACAAAAGTTGGAGTGCTTCAAATCATTGTATAAAAGTACGTAATGCTGGAAATCTGCAATGATTTAGGGAACTGAAACCTCCAACATTCTAACCTGAACTGTGCAGATTTCTAGCATTGTGTACTTTTATACAGAGTTCAGGTTAGGTTGTATAATTTTGGCAGTTTCAGTTCTTTAAATCATTAGAGCTTTCCAGCATTGTGTGTTATTATTATACAGGATTCAAGTTAGACTACAAGTTAGATAATATTAAATATAGACAAAAAGTATTCCCAAATTTTCAGAATTTTGGCTCTTTAAAGTGTATGGGGGAAAATATTGAGAAGAAATTAATAATTTATTGCTTTGATTATTTTAAATATAATAAAAATGATAAATTTTACCATTTCTTTCTATGATTTTTATATGAATTTCTATCGTTTCGTTGCGTCAAGTCGCGATTCGTGACGCGACGAGCGTGATAAAAGATATTTTATTCTGAATAGTTAGCAATTCTATATTTCAAATTACTAACTTAAACCGAATTCTAAATATAAGCCTTTAATTTTTGAAAAAGATTTTAATATCCGTAAGCTATCACTCAGATACAGTCGCGTCATCGCGATCGATGAGCGATGCGATACACGCGGAATCGATTTATAATTTTAAAAGAATAGAATATGTTTTAAAAATCTTTTCGATTACTTTTGTAGAAAGGCGTAAATTATGCATTTTTTTCAACGTTTAAAATTTTATCAATTAAAATATTAACGTAACGCGTGGCGAGCACGCTTACAGTCGAAACGAATCGCTTCGTAAATAGTTTTAACATAGTTGTAAAGCGTGATAGAAAGATAAATCTGAAAAATTTCATTAATTTGTTGTATATTTAAAATATGTTAAGCAACGTTAACTGTGTCGTAAGTTTTAATTAGCGATATTAATTTATAAGAAAAATCATTTTATGTAGATACTCGCAGCCCTTTGCAGTTCGAGATCAACGAAGACGGAGAAATGACTATTGTAAGTCCCAAATTTATGGATAAAGAAGGCAAAACTCCAATAAACATCACTTTATACGAAATCGGAGACACGGGGAAAGAGACACCAGTTGAAAAAGTCATCGGTAAACCCAGCGGAACCTCTATAACGGGGCTTAAACCCGGCGCAAATTACACCATTAAAGTGAACGTTAACGACGAAGACGAAGACGAGCCTTTCAACCACACAACGAATTTTATCGCCTGTAAGTCTTATATTAACGGTACAAAAGTAGAAAATTGTACAGGCACCAGTATGCGATGCAACGACAGCGAGTTAAACTCGCTCTCGCTGCATCGCGTCCCGTAAATCCTCTAAGCTTAAAGCGCTTAAACCTAATAAATCCGAGAAAATAATTAATCACAATTAATTTCTCAGATCCCACGTGTAAACCGGAGCAGATACAAAAAGATTTAGATTGTTTTTGGATTCCGGAAGAGAAGAAACCGTGGAGAGATGCCATTTCTCTATGTCGCCAGTCGGGTGGAGGTCTAGTAGATCCTTCTTTAAACAATAATCCGCGTGTTAAATCATTATTTAATTCTCAAAAATCCAGTATTTGGACCGACATGAGAAAATCCAGCCTGTCAAAAAAAGGTAAATAATATATTTTCTTAATTATTTCTGAAGAGAAAGTTACGAGTTAACCATTATCTAAGCAGTTATAACACATTTTTTATGTTCTAAATTGATTAAAATATGTTTAAATTAACTAAGTGAGCAATTCTAAAAGGTGAAAATTGCATTTTAAATCATTTAAAGAGTTCAATAATAGGCCTATCTATATTTAACGGTTTAAATCATTGTAACGTTTCAATATTCTACACATTTGTATAAAATTCAGGTTGGATTGTAGAATGATGATAAGCTGAAACGATTTAAAGTTTTTCCAACTTTCCAGCGTTAGTATTGGAATGTTTGAGTTTCAGACAAGTTTCTATAGTTTTTATACGGAGTTAGGATAAATTACAATATTGCAACGTTATCAATTACTGTAGTTTTATATGAAATTCAGCTCAGGTTATTGCTTTAAATAATTGCAACTTTTTAACAAGCTTTAGATGTGTATAGAATTCAGATTAGATTACAGAATGTTAGAAAGCTATAACTCTCTAAATTATTGCACTTTTCGAACAGTCTATACATGTGTATAGAATGTTGAAAAGGTGAAAGTTTTAAATCATTACAGCTTCCCAAAAAGCTATAGATGTGCATAGAAGTCAAAGTAGACTGTAGAATGCTATAAGCCACAATGCATTAAATCAGTGCAGCTTTCCAACAAGGTGCACTGATTTAGAACATTACACATTCTATACACATCTATAGCTTGTTGGAAAGCTGCAACTATTTACAGTATTACACCTTTCCAACATCTAAAGCTTGTTGAAAAGCTGTAATGATTTATACACATCTATAGCTTTCCAAAAAAGCTATAGATGTGTACAGAATGTGTAAAGCTCTAAATCAGTGCAGCTTTCCAACATTCTATATTTTTACGTGGAATTCAAGTTATGTAAAAGAAAAAAATCATCTTAAAATAAATAAACATCTCAATATATATAAAAAATGTAATCGATCAAATTTTTGACATTATTACAAATGATAAAAAGTGTAATTTGAGAAGAAATTTCTTTTAAAAAACTAAATATTTTTTAGTTTTATTTATAAAAGATCTTGATAAACTAATCGTAAAAAATGATGTTAGATAAATATTTTTCTTTACGATAAAGTAATTAAAATTTGTACTTAAAAATAATTTTTGCAAATTTTTATCACTACATAAACAAAATATTTCCTTTCGATTTAATTTACTTTTATGTTTCGGGTTTCTTTTAATTACTCGAAAGAAATTCTTACGTCCAAGCACGAAACTACTTTTAGCAATTTCGAAAATTTATTTTTGTTGAACAATACTTTATTACGAATATTTCTAAATTAAAGTAGTTAAAGAATTAAATTTTCACGAAATTTAATAAAATTAAAAAAAAGCAAAGATTTATTTCATGAAATTATTTAAATTCTTACAAGATTAACAATTTTGAAACAATACAGATTTTCTGATTAATTTACCATTTCGCCGATTTTATTTATCATAATTTGAAATAGTAAATGCATGGTTCGATTCAATGGTAGTAAGTGTTCCATTCAATGGTAAATAAATGGTCTGATTCAATGGTAAACTAAGTAATTCGGTCCGATGGTAAATGAATGATTGGGTTTAATGGTGAACGAATGGTTGATTCACGAATGGTAAACGAATTGGAAGTGATTTTAATGATAAATGAAACGTTTACCATTAAAAAATATCTTTGATCGATAACCAATTTCATGTCGTTTAACTAAAATTTTTAATTTTGAATTAATAAAAGACATCTCTTTTCCTTTAAAAAGCATATTTCAACGATAAAATGTTTCGTTTAGTTATCCTCTTTGCTTTATGTTACGGAATAAAGTTTCAAAATTAAATTTTTCGACTAATCTCATTAATGATAAACTCGTAAATTCGTCTACGTGCTTCCGCATCTATTTTACAAGTTTTAAGACGATAATTTTAGCGTAATTATAGATTACATACGAGCTTAAAATGATGTTAAATCTTCATTTTAGGCTCTTATTTAATTTATAATTCTACTCAAATTATCGTCTTAAAATTATGCTATTTACTCGAAATAATATAATTAGAAACAATTTTGATAAATTATTAAATTGTAAGACGAGTTTTTTTTCATAGATAATTTAAATTTTCAGACATGTGACGTGCAGTTGTGAGTAGATTCTAACTGTAAATCTTATCTCTAGACATTTAAATTACTCAAATAATTATCTTAGTGTAAGAAAAATATAAAAATATTTCCCTCTTAAATTTAAAAAAATTAAAAATAAAGTCTTACAGATAAGTTTTTTGCGTGTTTATGCGATATGAAAATACCTTAACGAGTGATAAGATGTTAATAAAGGCTCTCATTTTTACAATAATTTAACTAAATATTAACCTTAAAAAATGATAATTTGGCAAAAAGTTATCTAATTTTTCTAAATTATCATTCTCTACGTCTGTAAATATTTAAAAAAATTAAATATATTTGATAAAACTTTATGACGTATAACAGTATAGCGAACACAGATCAATACATGATTTTTTTTGTTGATTGTGTATTCAGGTTTGGTATTAATTTATTTAGGAAAATTTCACGTAAAATATTAAATAATTTAATTTAATTTGGATGCAAATTTTCGCTAATTATTTTTAAAACTTTTGAAAATTTCATTAATTTAAAAACTATTTAAAATGCACTTAAACCTGCAAAAACTAGCGTAAATATGTAAAATTACATTTAAAAAAAAAATTCATTTTAAAACCAAATGTATCCATTAGAAATTATATTTCGTTTTATATAAGATATTTTTTTGTTCAGCTTCCTATTTAATAATATTAACGTCGAACGTCTGCTTACCTGTACGTTGACTGTAAACTAGGAGAAATTAAATTACGCTCAATTTAAAAAATTATAAGTTGAATGTATTGATAAAATAAATTAATTATTTATAAGATATTTTAATTGAATTTTATATAGAGTAGTGCAGTGTTTCTCAAACTTTTTGGACCGCGACCCCCCTTCTGCACTTAAAAATTTCAAAGGACCCCCGAAGAATAAGTATGTATCAAAAAACATCCCGGAGGGAGGGGTTAGGCTCGTATTTAAATATTATATTATTTTTATTATTTATATGTGCAATTTATTTAAGTAAAAATTATTTTATATATTTTTTATTTCTATTACAGTATTTCTAAACATGAATCCATAGTAAATTTATAAAATATTTGAAAAAATGGATCTGGCATCAATTTTTCAGCGACCCCCCAAATATTTTTCACGACCCCCTTGGGGGTCGCGACCCCCACTTTGAGAATCACTGGAGTAGTGTATAATAATCCTAAAAGTGTGATTTTTCTAGCTGATCAATTAGCATCTAACTGTTCGGATTCTAATGAGGATGCACTGTGCTGTTCCTACGATGTATATCCAAATGGAACGACAGGAAATGTCGAGTGTACTTGTTGTACTGAAGAAAAATCATTTGTTTGTAAAACTTCAAGAAAACGTAAGCGTTAAATTTTATCTTTCTAACGCAAATTTATAGTTTTAAGCAATTGTTAAGCGACGTAACACGTGTAAAATTAGTAAAACAATTAAAAAAAAACTATATATATAAATTACAGTATTTGCCAGCGTATGAGGCGCACCCCATTTTCATAATTTAGCATTTTTTCGAAAAAAAAGTGCACCTTATACGCCGACAAATACGTTACTCTCAAATTTATTAAATATAAACTCATTTGACAGCATAAGAAACTCTTTAAAAATAAAAAGATCTCTATTTGTAATTTTATTTTAGAGCCATGGTTTTATGTGGAATTCTTTATATTCTAGTGAATCTTGGATCCGTTCGTAATCTTCGCGTTTCTGACAAGTTAGAAAATTCGATAATAATTCAATGGGACCCACCAGAAAAGTCGTGGAAGCAGTTATCGTATCTGGTTACGTGGACGAAAAGCAACAAGAAGAGAGAAACAAATGATATGATAGTCAATATCGAAAAGGCTACAGTTGAGGGATTAAAACCGAACACCAAATACATCGTAGGTGTATCACCTCACATCAATGGAGTTTCTTCCGGGAAATCGGTAGAAGTTGACGTTTCTACAGCAGCATGTATGTCACATACTTATAAAGTTTGGATTTCTTTTCTTTGTAGCCAATATGTAGGGTAAATCGTAAATAAATACAAAAAAAAAAAAATACTTTAGATCAGGGATGGGCAACCCGCGGTTCGCAGTAATATTTTTTGCGGCCTGCGTGGCATAAAATATGAATAAATATATCAATTTCCCAGCTTAAGGAAGTATTCAACAAAAATTCAAACGTTATTTTCTACAACTTATGTTTGTGAATAGTTTTTTTCGCAATGAATTCAGTAAAAATTGAAACAAGAAACCGGCTAACACACATCGAAACTAATTTAAAACTAGCAGTGGTTAATATTTAACCAAATATTTCCGATATACAGTAGAGCGTCGAAAATTGGAACGTCGGTAATTGAAATGGCCGGAAATTGGAACGATTTTCAGTCGGACTGTGTCGTGCTGAATCGAACGTTTTTGATACTAAATTTACTTCTAAAGTATAATTTTCATGTTTTTTATATTCTTCAATATATTTATTTTGTTTGTACAAAATAAAGAAATAATTTTTAACGATACAATAGCCTCGATTATTATTATAAAAATTTTCGTTAGGCTTAAAATCGACAAAAATTCAACGCGAAGCGACACGCAACGGAGAAAAATTTGAACATCGGACAGGTTAATATATTTTTTCGTACAAAGTCGGAAATTGGAACAAATGACTAATTGGAACAACCCCAGTCCCCAATGGACGCCAATTTTCGACGCTCTACTGTATTACGTTTAGATCAGTGCCAGAAGCTATATTAAGTATACCTATGCTAATTTATAATTATATATGAATAAAGAATTGTGATTTACCGACATTTTCCCCCTCTTTTCTCTTGTGTGCGACCCGCGTCAATTCAAAAGTTTTGAAATGCGGCCCTTACATAGAAAAAGGTTGCCTATCCCTGCTTTAGCTGATGGTAAAATACAGAAAATTTAAGATAGAACGTATCTAAGAACATAAGAATATTTCAAAGGACTGCCTACGATATTTAAACGTAAACGATGTTCGAACATACAAACATCTTAAAAACGATTGGTTAATGAAATAGAATTGAAAAGATGTAAGCGAATCTCTGCCAGTTTCGTATTTTTAAATTAACCAATCGCGTAAAGGATTTTTGAATTAAGAATTTACGCGATTGGTTGATTTACAATGACCGTTTTTTCGACTTTTAAATCGGCCAATCATGTAAAATCTTAGCTTAAAAAACCTTTATAAATATTTTAACTAAGAATTTTTATCTCCACTATCGTATTTATTTCTGATTTACTGTTTACTTAAAAAAAATAAATTTAATATTAAATATTTACAGTAAATTTAGGAGAGGTTCGGGATTTGAAAGTGGTAAACGTCACGGAAACGTCATTAACCATCCGTTGGAATCCCCCCACAAGAACCTGGAATAATTTAGCATATTTAGTGACGTGGAGCGACAAAACAAGTTCTAGAAAACGAAGAGAAACGAAAGAAAAGGTCGTAACAAAAAACGAAGTGACTGTATCACCTCTAAAGTCCAACACCTCTTACAAAGTCGGTGTAACACCTTACGTCGACAACACAGCAGCTGGCAACACAAAAGAAATATCTGTAACTACAACGTCTCGTAAGTTGGCATTTTAAAACATCGTTTAACACGAGAATTTTCTGAAAGATATGTATATATACACACTCGCAGCTTTGTATAACGGTTTTAAATAGTAACTTGTCAATCAATAGACTAATCGATTAATCTGAAGAATGCGAAAGGTCCAGACCCCGTGTTTAAATTGATTTATGCATTTGCGTGTAATGTTTATAAATTTATCAATCAAACAGCGATTAAAGTCAAAATTCTTTCAAAGAGGGGAAACTATAATTTACGTGAAATTAGTGTTTTCCCCTCTTTTAAAGAGATTATAGATTGATTGATCTTGAAGAAAAGCCTAATCTAAATCAAACTGTAGATCTTTTAAAAGAATATTCTGAAAGATTTCATTGTAATCAACAGTTTTTAGTTGTTTAAATAGCTTGTAATTGTGTTAAAGACCGTTATTTTCTTAATTTTTCAACACGAAATTAAGCTGGAATTTTAAATTAAAAAAGAAATTTTCCTTGTTTCGTTCCATTATTAAAGCCTTTTTATTTTATTTATTTATTTATTTATTATTTATTTATTTATTTATTTATTACGCATACCGGATACACTCCTTGATGCGGGGAGCAAAATCATCTCCCAAAAAACAAAACGTTTACTTAGATACAATGAACATAAGATCATAAACAAAATTATACAATAATAAATTATACAAATAACAATTTAAATATAAATTAAGATTTAAAAATCAGATGTAATAATTAAAGTTTAAAGTTAAAGTTTGGGAGCATCTGTTAAAATACAAAATACCAATAAATAAAAATAAAACAACCAAAAATAAGCAAATTGCTTACCTATAAAAAAGAAATAAGTTAGTAACGAAGACACAGCACTGACAGATGCTCCCAAACAACACCAGCAATAAAGCCAAATTTATAGTAGAGTAATCACGCCCCTTGGTAAAAACTTCGCAACCAAAAGTTTCTTCCCGTAGCACTTTAAGACCCCCACATTTAGCCAAAATATGCCAGGCATTCACAATTTCTTTCTCAACACAGAAGTTACACGACTCTCTCGAATAATTATTTAAAAAGTTCAATGAATTACACCTAGCCTGTATAAATAAAGACAAAATATTAAGGGAAACATCTTGATTACATAAAGAATTATTTTAAAAAGTGACATTTAAATCCTTATACCAACAATTATATACGCTATTATTTATTTTTTCATTTATATTGTATAAAAAATTATCAAAAATGTTAACAAGGAGAAGATACCAGTCCATTAAATCCAAATCATCATTAATAAGATTAATACCATGATTAATTACAGGTATCAATAAAATAACGTGTCCAATCTATAGACTTTTTGTTAAGTATAAATTTCAGACAAACTTTACTCAGACGATGATCATCAAGATTAGAAATGCTAATAATCCAATTTCTTATCCTACTAAATATTATAAATTTTATAGAAGTCAAAGCATATTCCATCATAATTAAATAACCTGGTGTACAACGAGGTAAATAAAATAAGTTTTTAATGAATTCAGTCTGTATACCATCACCATTGGCCAAGTTAAAACCCCAAATCTCCGAAGCATATAACAAAGAGGGAAAAACCACAGTTTTCAATAAACGTAAATAATCAAACAGATTACGTAATTTGGCAGATCTCACTAACTGAATAATTTTATTCATCAATAATCTAGCATGAGTTCTCTTATTAATGTAATGCATACGGAATAAACCATTAGACAAAAATGTAACACCCAAATATTTGTAGTTAGAGACAACTCGAATTGGAGAACCCTTAAACCACCATTTATCCTCCCTCGCACTCTTACCTCCTCTTCGAAAAACAACAATCTTAGACTTATTCAAATTCAATTTCAAACCATTTTCATCTAATAAATTGCCAATTTATCAATCAATCTTTGAAGTCCAACCAAAGAATCAGATAAAATTACAATATCATCTGCGTAAGCCAGTATTTTAATTTGGAAACTATCTATTTCTATATCATCACCGGAAAAGTTAATAATACCAAAGAGATCGTTCAAAAAAATACTAAACAAGATTGGGCTCAAAATACAGCCCTGCTTAACACCAGTCTTAGAGAACATTAATGGCAAACAGTTACCTTCAACTCTTAGCGAGGAATTTTCACACAAAGCAACAAGTAAAGATATAAATTTATAACTGAAATTAAATTAACTATAAATTTAACTGAAACCATAACGCAACATCTTTGACCACAACAAATTCCTACAGACTCTGTCAAACGCAGAAGATAATCAACAAAAAATGCATACACCTTCCTACATTTCCGTAAAAATTTTTCTGAATAACCGTGTTCAAAACAAAAATATTATCCAATGTGGAATAACTAGCCCGGAATCCTGCCTGATTTTCATGCAATATATTTTTAACTTCTAACCATCGAGTCAGTCTTCTATACAAAATAATACAAAACAATTTCGAAACACAAGATGATAACCAGATGCCTCTATAATTACCAGGAACATTCTTCCTACCATTCTTAAAAATCGGAATTAAAATACTCGTCTTCCAAGACTCTGGTATTATCCCAGTATCAAAAATCTTTGAGAAAAGACTCAAAAGATATGGTCTCAATGTCTCAAAATTCCAAAATTCCGTTGGGATCCCGTCAAAACCTGGGTCTTTATTTGGCTTATACCTCCTCAAAGCATCACTTATAGAAAATTCATAGTCTAAAAGTTTATCATACCAATTCCTACAATAATTAAAAATCGAAATATCCGCAAAATAAGGGTCCAAGGAACCATTTTGCGGATATTTCGATAATTATTTTTTTGCAATGCAAAACCACTTCACCAAACTTCGTAACACAACAAAACGCAAACGATCATTAGAATCATTACTCTTCCTAACAGATCTCCAGGCTCTATTCCTAGCGCTAATTAACATCCTACAGTCCGAATCGAACCATGAAAAATAATTCTTATGTCTCCTGATATTAAATCCCCACTTACAAGCCAAACTAAAAAGACAATTACTCAGGTCTTCCATTGAATCAAACTTATTCGAGATACATATTTCCTCCATAGCCAACCTTAATTCATCCTTTCTAGATTCGTTCCAAAACAATCTATTAATCCTCTGCCTCTTCTCTAAAGAGACCGATCTATCATTGCCACAGGCCAGTCGTAAAATCAAAGGGTATGTCGGAATCCAAAAACTGATCCATCGTAAGAGAGAGAACATCTTTCCAAATTAACGGAGAAACTATGACCAAATCAATAACAGAACAACCACGATTAGAGATAAAAGAATATTCACCCACTTCATTACCTAAACATCTCCCATTAACAATAATCATATTTAAATCATCACATAAATGAAGCAACTTTCTACCACAAGAATCAATCACCAAGTCTTTCGAATTCCTATGCATAGGACAAACAACACCAAAATAATTGCAAAATGCGTCAGAAATTATATTCTCCAATCCAATCCTAGCATTAAAATCACCAGCAATCAATACATTCCTATTATCTAATATCAAACCAGTTAAAGTATCAAAAATAGACTGCCAGTCATTTTCCCTAAAATAAACAAAACATACCAAAATATTACCAAGTTCGGCACCAAATTTAACAAGTATTAGAAAGTCGTCTTGATAAACAACAACACAGGGAAAAGAGGATCTTATTGCTAATAACCAGTCTGCACAATAACGACCTTTCGCATGAACTTAAAAGCCTTTCCAAAATGGAGATTATAACCTTGCAAACAATCAGTTACGTCCGAATTTCTATTAGTAGAACCATACCAAGTTTCAGAAAGAAATATAATATGATACTGCAATAAATACTTCCAGAAAAACTCAGGTTTATTAAATAAACCAACACAATTCCAAATTAAAATAGTAGTACCCCTATCTGGCAATTGCTAGAATGAAACAGGCTTAACCTGATCACAGTCAACATCGTAAAAGTACTTCGTTCCATCAATAATAATTTTATCATAAACTATTTTTACCATTCGCGCTCCAGAAAGCTTTGATCGTCTACCGAAATCCCGAAGCTTAAATCTAATATTTCTCAATCTAGGAGAAAAGTCATCATTTATATAGACACCATCCGGTTTTAATTCCAAAATTCGTTTCTTAAAATTCATTTTTTCATAATAATTAACAAAAGTACAAATAATTAATCTAGGGGAATTAGCCTTTTTCTTTCCCACTCTCATTGCCCTACCAATCTTAATGTCGGGCATCTTTAAGACTCGCGTAGCAAATTCAACTATTTTCTCTTTCGTTTCTAGAAATGATTCATCCCATACCTCTTCCAGACCGGAAATGCACAAAAAGGCCATAGAATGTTATGTAGACAAGGGTGTCTGTGTTGGTTAGTAGAAGGTGTCCCAAGAAGGACTCATAAAGTCTCATGTAGGACTTATAAGAAAAACTAGTCCCTTGTGAGGGCTCATAAATTTACGTGTCTATGTTATGTTTCAATTTTTTATACTGCATGTTGTGTTTATTGTTCTGCTATTTCAACTTACCAATGTTGTTTGATAAACAAGAGGAAAACAGATTGATAGAAAAGTTGCAGTTTGCATTTCATAACCAACCAGACCTAACCAAATTTTATGAGTTACTCAAAACTGCTGAAGAAAAGAAAGCAGCAGTGAGCAATTCAGTGATAACAATTCCCAGCAATTTTGAATAAGAATTTTGACAGGGTAGAATTACTACACCCCATAGGGGTAAAGTAGTAGCCTTCCGGGAGGACTTCAAGGGAAGCAGGCCCCCATTTGGAGAAAAGGTGGAGGAAACTCGGAAAACTCCACCTGGCCAGCTAGGGAGAGAACAAACTTTGCTCGAAACCGAACAGAATACTTAATAATGAAATGTGCGACAAACAAGGGATGCTGGAAACTATTACCACATAAGAATGTAGACATATGAAAGTATAGAATTTTTAAGATAAGTGACAGCACCACACAGGCTCCAACAGGCATGTAGTTCTGTGTGGTGGATGACGATCTCGACCTGTAATTGTAAGCTTGGTAAAGTAGGGTTAATACATCCACATTACTACATATTACCACATTACTACATTCACACCTAATACAATAAGTTTATTGTATTAGGTGTGCAGCGGGTTGAAAGGAAATGGAAAGTTGGTCTTAGGTGAGTATGATAGCTGTTACTGAATATCAGTATAATGAGTCAGGGAGAATAGTGTGCTTCTAATTTAGAATAGAATGTCGAGCATCTGTAAGACTCGCATAGCAAATTCAACTATTTTCTCTTTTGTTTCTAAAGATGATTCATTCCGGAATTCTAAACCGGAAATGACAACATTATTTATTCGACGTTCGTTATCCAAAAAATCAAGTTCACGAGTCTCATTAAACTTTATCGTAACATTACTTTGATCGCCTAAACTACAATTTTTATCAGCCAATTTTTCTAATATTTCTAATCTATTATATAAGTCAGCCAAACCTTCATCCAAATTTTTTAAACATTCGGATACATAATTTAATCTAGAGATAAGTTCGTCAACCTTAGAATTCATGGAAAAATATAAACGCAACAGAACACGTATACCCTCTTCGAGGTTGAAATTTTCTCCTTCCAGAAGATATGGAAATTCTTCTTCCTCGCGACTCTTCAAAGATTTCTTTTTATTACTAGTCTCTCCTTCCCTGAAGCTCGGTGAATATGACTTTCTTTTCTGATTAACTGCCATAATAGTAAAGACTTACCTATAAAAAAGAAATAAGTTAGTAACGAAGACACAGCACTGACAGATACTCCCAAACAACGCCAGCAATAAGGCCAAATTTATAGTAGAGTAATCACGCCCTTGGTAAAAACTTCGCAACCAAATATTTCTTCACGTAGCATTTTAAGACGCCCACATTTAGCCAAAATATGCCAGGCATTCACAATTTATTTCTCAACACAGAAGTTACACGACTCTCTCGAATAATTATTTAAAAAGTTCAATGAATTACACCTAGCCTATAAAAAAGAAATTAGTAACGAAGACACAGCATTGACAGATGCTGTGTCTTCGTTACTAGCCTTTAAAGCCTTAAAGCCTTTCTATAATATTCTACATTCGGTTAATGCTGTTTTGATAAGTATTTATATCTCTTATCTTAAAATTCCAGATGTTTATTTTGTATATTTCGTTACGATTTTTGTTTCTTTTGTATATATATATATATATATATATATATATTTTAGCTAATTTTAACTTTATTCTTCCATTTCCATATTATTTTTCATAAGTAGCAGAAACACGTGGATGAAATAGACATTTTAATCGTTTTAATTTCATCCACGTGCTTTTGTTATATTTTTTATTGTGAATTTCAATGATTTTCGTGTGCATTTCGGCAATAAAAATGTGGAAAAACGATTCTATTTCGCACGAAATAGAAAATCTTATAACAAATGGCGCCACACGCAATTTTAAATTTTTTTGCCGGAAAAGTTACGCAACTCGTTGATGGATCTATGTATTTTTTATTATCGAAATGAACGTAAATATTTTAAAAATTAATATAAAATAATTAATTTTTTTAATTATTGAAATTAATATGAAATTTGAAAAATAAACTATGTAATAATAATAATAATTCGTGTAATATAGAAATAATTTTGTTAAAAGATGAAATAAACATAAATACTGAAATGTTGATTTATATTATATAAAGAAAATGTTAAGAATAATTTACATTTATTTATTTATTATATAATTATGCGAATATCATTAATCGACTGTATATAATTCTCTATAAATAACATCGCCGAATGATTTATCGATTCACTCGGGAAGCTAAAAGTAGTTTTGAAAACAGTTTATACAGGAAAATATCCGAAAGAGTACCTAACTACAACGTCAATTTAAATGATTTTTATCCCCCTTTTCTAGCTCCAAAACCGATCTCCCGGGCAGGATTGGTAAGTATGATAGAAAGATTTAGAATATTAAAAAAAGAATAATAAAAATAACAGACGGGAATATAATTCGTACAGAGCAGTTTCGATTACGACGATTTGTATCCACTCATGCTTGCAAAAATTATTTGCTGTACCTGGATTACATTTTTGGTTGGTATGACTCTAGTCATCTACGTCGTTTTCGGGTGAGTACAGATTGTGTACTGCACTAGATTTTTTATCAATATTACTTTTCCTTTCTTCAATTGTTATATTCAAATCCTCACGCTCAGGATGTTTTTCCAAGACTGCCTGGCACAAATATGCACTGAACTGGCATTGATTGTCGCTTATACTTGCATACTTTTAACAGACGAAAGCATTGGTGAAGTATGTACGAGTCGAGGTATGTATAATAGCATAACGCCAGCATAATTTGAGACTAGAAATTCATTTATTTACAGCCTTCTTCTGGATATCGTCTTAAGTTGTGTACGGCGACTGCCATCTTCTTGCAGTTTTCTTTTCAAGTCGTTTTTTTATTCATGTTACTCGAAGTGGTTTCTATGTGCCGATTAATCACCCCGTGTTTTTCTCCAAATATCCTCACTAAACCTTGGTCTCTTTTATTACTTGGGTGGGGTAAGTTTACCTTCTAGTTTCTAGGCAATTAACCGAGCTACATCGGCAATAACCCTGGTTATGAAGTCAGTATTATCATTAATTAGGTATTCCGACCGTAATTACAAGCATTTCTGCGATTATTGTAAGAAACGATTACGTCAAGACGACCGAAAAGTAAGTCCTGTATTGATAAAGGCTTGTTCCTCTAACAGAAAATTAATCATTTCCTTTCCCTCATTTTCAGCTGCTGGTTGGATCTTTCCGGCTCCGCCATGGCTCCGACAGTTGTGCCAATTTGTATATTCATCATACTTCAAGCGTTGTTATATTTATTAGTGTTTTTAGCGGCAGAAACCAGGGATACCATAACTGTACCACAGGATATGAAAAGGGCGCAGTTGAGTAAAGTGTTTTGTACGATTAACTGCACTTTCGGGTTTCGATATATGTTGATATTAATTAATTATCATTCCAGGATATTCTTCTCGTCCAGATGGGCTTCTGCTTGTATATACATATTAACAGTCGTAGCTTGGGCAACGGGGATCGTGGGCATTGATAAAAAAGATTCAGCCTTAATCACGGCATTTGTAGTCGTTTCCTTCTTCTTAGGACTCTTCATACTGATTCTAAGAGTTGTCAGTGATGATTTGGTAAGCCGTTACTCGGAATTATGTATATAAAAAAGGGGGCTCATTAACAGAATCGCACACGTCACACTGCGCTGTACAAAGCTAAAATAATTAAATTAACGCATCTAAACTTTAATTTTAGCTTTTAAACATTTTGTATAGCTTTTACGGAGTCATAAACAATATCATCAAGCAAGCTCTTCTGACTAATGAACGGGTGCGTGTATATTAATTTCTTAATGTTTACAGCCGTCTAATTTTCTTTTCAGCTACGTCAGAGGATGAATAACTGGTTAAAGAAGAATAAAGGGCCACATCGGATCAATAAAGTGAATTCATGGCCAGCTAAAATCGTCGAATCTAACGATTTATTACCCACTACTGCAGTTAAACAAGCGAACTCTCCGTTTACCTCGCCACAAGTTATACATCATCGATGACGTTACTTAGAAGCATACTCTTTTCTTTACACGAATCAGGAATTAAGTGCCTTGTATGGATTTTTAAACGTTGTATAGGTCCAATACGAAAAAAAAAAAAAAAACCAGCAGTGTTCCTGCGTAACATATCACATTGGTCCAGAGTTTTAAGTCCTTAGAAGTAGTACAAACCGATTGTCTACAATACGAAATTATATTCTCGAGAAGAAACATCAAAGCAATATTTGTGATTTATAGAATTTGTTGCATGTTATTCTAAAAAAATAAGGAAAAATAAAAAGAAAATTCGTGTTGAAAGCAGCTGACTATTGATTTATAAGTAGGAAAAATCACGAATTTTCAGTGTATAAACCGAAAAATTAAACTTCTAACGTTATAAACAGTAAATATGAACATGTATAATCATACACAACTAATAATTTTTGCAAGGAAGTTTGTTGCACTTGACCTTAAACCGTATCATCCTACAGTAAGCATCATAAAACTATAAATATAATTCAAGTATATGATACACGAAGTTTTTAATTCTTGTTTTTATATTATTGACACGAACAAGTTTCAAAAACTGTGTCGAAGAAAGCGAGAATGAGGTCGGTGTTTAGTATCAGTCATTAATTTTTGTAGAAGTAAGCAGATACTGGTTAGGGTCAAGTCGAAAAATTTAATGTTTTATATCGTTAAGGTTATCTTTAGCTTAGTATCAGACCGCATTAATACAGAAAAATTCTCCTCATATACATTTATTATTATTATTTTAACGTTAAATTTGAGTTTAAATCTGTGTAGAGTAGCATTTTTTTAAAAGTAAATTTTGATAGCTCGGACGTGGAGGGAACTGCTTGTAAATCAATTACTAGTAGACAACTAGGCACGGCGCCATTACTACTGATTCATTAATAGTGGCAAGAAAGTAGGGTGAGGTTTTTCTCTCTAGTTGACAATCTGTAAGGATAATTACTGTAAGCAGTTGTGATTGATACGCGTAAGGAGCTGTCTACTTTATAGGAGTGATGGTTTGCTGCTCCTTTTTTTTTTTTTTATCAACAAACCTTTGCTGTAAACTACACTAGACGATCGCATTACGAAGAGTTAATCAATAAATGTTTTAACTTGTTTATCAACAGAAATGCTTTAAAGTTTATTTCTGATTGAGGTTTTTTTCTTAAAAAAAAAAAAAGGAGAAATACGCCGTTACGATATATGACACGCACTCAGCAATTCTGGTCATTTCAGGTGCTTTACTTTGACACAAAACTCCCATAGAGGTCACAAAATAAACGACATGTCGACTCAACGGGACATCCAATGACAATATTGTTGGAGTGGGTGAAGTTTACGATCCCACCGTTTCTATAAATCACTAGCAGCAGTCAATAATACAATGATATTTTTCATTGAGTGAGAATTTAAGTCGATGGAAAAATGCATTAAAATCGAAGTTAACTTAATCAAATTTCGTAGATTTAACCAATAAATCGCTAAATATTTATACTATAAACGGTTAATAGTTAAATAAGTACATACATGGGTGCAAAAGTAAGTATACAGTTGTTATTATGGGAAAATGCAAGAAAAATATAGAAAAGAAATTTATTTTTATGCATAAATTAAATCACAAATAAGGGAGAGATGATAATAATAATAACGAACATCAAATATCGTTTCTCGGACTCACAACTGTATATACTTCTCACTACCCTTTATAAATTTTAAACAGAAAGAGCAATCTAAACTTATTCCTACTTGATTTATATTATCTAGAAAAAAGTCCTGGGTATAAGAACTAATTAAATACAATTTTTATGAGGCATACATAAATAATCCGGCATTGTAAACCCTTATAATAAATACCCTGTCCCATATGTTACACTATTCGCACGCGAATGACTCAAACAGAATCCAAAAAAAAGGGTAATAAAAACGCAAAAAATTTTAATTGAAGTCACACTAATCGAAATAAGGTCTCAGATTACACAGTGCAAAAGGTTCACGGATAAGTTAGAGTACCGTTTAATCCACAATCTCTTAATAGGGATATTAGTATCATCAACAGACATTCGATTTATCTGCTAGCAAGGGGTTATTATTATTATTTTTTCCTCTTTGCTTGTCTACAACAGCATCTAGATAGAAGCAACTAACTGGCGACAACTTTTGGACGATTAGCTTCATCTGACAGACGACCGAATTACTGTTGACAACTGACTAGCAAGTCCGTGGTGACTCCCTAAAAATGACTGCAAGCTCCCTTATACGTTACCATAAATTCTAGGATAGAGATTACTTAGCTGCAGTAGTAGGGGTGTGCAGTACAACACACGAGATCGCTCGACCGGAAAGGAATTTTTCAAACTGCTAGATTAATCCGCTACAGACGTGACAGAGACAAAGAACTCTTGTATTTTATATGGCTAAATCCTGTAAAAATCGACTTGTTAAGCTTGATGTAAGATTACACTGTCTTATTTTCGTGTAATTTTATTACTTTTGAATTTTTCTCTTTTTTTTTAAAGTCATAGTTGTGCCTACCGAATACTTAAAAACTGCATAAATTCTTCTAAAAGTAGTAAGAAATTTAAGCATTTTTTCGAGTAATTATTCTTAATTACAATCCAATTAAAATAACGCGTTGCATAATCTTCCCAGCAAAAAAGTTTAAAATTGTGTGATGTTGTTGTTATTATTATTATAAAATGGCAAAATTTTTAATATTGAGGAGAGAGGCGAGTTTTATTTTAAAAAATAAATTGAAAATGCTATTAACGAGTAAAATTTTCATTAAGTCCGATCCCACTCGAGATGCGACACGTGACCCGCTATATCTCCCCACCCCCTCGACCTTTAACCACCAAAATTTAATAGCATCAATGCCCTTAATACACAAACCTCCCTGCAAAATTTCAGAAATTTTCGGCCAAAGACACAGCAATTATTAAGCTTCAAAGTGGGTGAAAACAAAATCGTGCCCCCCACACATTCATAAGAAAAAAATCCCCGATTTTTTTGCATTTCTCACGTTTGAAGGTCCTCCGAGTCCAAAAATGTATAATAAATCTGGGAGGAGGTCATTTTTTTTTGTAAAATATAATATATATATGTAATTAAATAATTTTTATAAATTATTTCTTCTCCAAGATAAGTGAATTTTCCACACAAATTTATACATAATTTTTATTTTAAATATTTTATGTATATATAGAGATGTTTTATTTGATGAAACCACTTTATTTTACTTCTACCTGTTGTAAAAATCAATTTATTTATAGAAATATATCCACTGAATTCAATTTAAAACATTGAAATTTGTTTATTTAACTTGCAATAAATTTGTCAGTAGCAAATAAAGTTTACTGTACATCATTGCAGTAACTGAATTTCAGTCTGGAAGGTATTTGACCTTTCAAAAATTAATTATTTATTTTATTTTAAAATATTCTAAATCTTTTTTTAATTAAATTTAATATCATATATAAATAATTTCTCTATTAAAACTTAAAATTTAAAAATTGTTATTCTGTTAGCAGACTTAATTACATAGTTGAACCTGTTCTGCATCTATTCTGTAACTATTAAATTAGTAAAAATGCATAATTTTTGCATAAATTTTTAGGAAAAAAATCAAAGTTTTTTTTGACTGTTTACTAAGCTTTAATAATTATTCAACTATAGTTATTATGTAGCCAATGTCAACCTGTCCTGCTATTGACAGAATTGCAGAGATTGCACAGAAGGGATTTAAATTAGTGAAAATATTTATTTTGTTTTTAATTAAAAAGCACAGTTAATAACTTTTGTCTGTTAATTAAGTGTTAATGAAACCAAATATTTAATTGAATTTAACTTTAATGTTGATTCAGTTGTAGTATTGTCTGCTCCGAGTTGTAAAAACTGCATTGAAGAGACTTAAATTTTGAGTGATTAATGACAAAAATTCAATTAAAAACCATTAAAACCAAAAAAAATGTATGCAGTTTTTGACTTTTAGTAAGATTTTATGATTATTTAACTATATTTATTTAGTTTTAGCCCGTTTTAATGTTGGCAGGAAGTTAATATTGTATGAAACAGACTTAAATATTGGGGTAAAAAATTAAATAAATTTATATTAATAACAGAAGTTTAAGAGCAATAAAAATAATCTCAGTATAAGAATATCGTTTGTACAGTTTATCTCTTGGAATTCTATCGAAATTTTAAGAGATAAACTGTACAGAAGATTAATCCAGTTTAAGTATAGTTAGGGGATTGGCTGGATGATGGGTTTGAAGGAATGTTTGAGCAACATAAAAGCACGTCATCCTCTATTCATTCTCGAGATTTTTATAGCGGAACCAGTTTTATTTTCCTCATCCTTAAAAATTTCAAATCGAGCAAGAGAATGCAATCTTTTTTTTTCATTAATGTATCTAGTTCGATCTAATCTACTATGCTACGACATAAAATTGAATTTTTATACCACTTAGCTGAATTAAAGACACTTTCTAACGTCTTAAAATTCCATTTATTACTATTTCTTATGACTTATTTTACTGGTTTAAGTCAGTTTAGCCATCTTAAATTGGTATAGTGAACCTGTAGTAACTGGAAACTGTTTACTTTTACTATATTGGGTCAACCGGATATAGATCTACTCTTAGGTTAGCACAGATGATAGTGACAGTAGATAGTGTTATAACCCCTTATCTCTATGTAATATCATTATATGTAACTGTACTCGAACTAGTTCGGAATTAAGTTTAAATAATATAAATTACCTGTTGATCATCTATGGTAATTACATGAAGATAAACTCCATCAAGTCAGCTGACGATGATACTGAATTATTCAAATTAAAATTAAAATTGTATAATATATGAATTTTATTTACTAATTAATTCAAATATTACAAATAAAATTACCCTGCTGAACATTTGTTATACTCCTATGATGATAAATAAAATAATATTAGTCAGATAATGATGATGCTGATAATTAATCGAATTATTTAGATTTACTCCGAAAAGTTTAAATAATACTAATAGTTAATATAGACTATTACTATTTCTATTGATCAGTTAAAATTGCCTAATGATCATCTATAAATTTTATAGTAACACCAAGATGATAAACTTGATGCTGAACAGTCATATGATGATGGTAGGAAGCGATATGACGATGCTAAAAAGCAATATGATGATGCTGAAAAGTCATATGACGATGCTAAAAAGCGATATAATGATGCTAAAAAGCAATATGATGATGCTGATGCTTCAACAAAATCTACAGTTATTCAAATTATTTTACGATTTGAATTACAGACTTTGAATAATTGAATTATAAACTTTATAACTCAATTATTAATTAGTTCAAATAATATATAAATAAAGTTATCTATTGATCATCTATGATAACTCCACGATGATAAATGAAACAGTTTAACACAGATAATGATGATGTTTCGATGAAACAATTTAGAATTATTGATAAGTTAATAGTTTTTTCTTTTTGTTCTATTAACCTTAATGATTAAAATGGCGGTTTCCATAACGATGATCTATGGAACAATTTAGCTCCGATGATGATTCGAAACGATATGTCTACTTTCCGGTCGCATGGCGAAATAATTCGCTTCTACCGATGATATAGATAATAATAATGACAACTGATAACACCACTAATGATAATTTCCACGAAAGATTTCGTATAATGATGATTACGACGATGATGACAATCGCTAACCTAATACGTATTTAAATACAATTAGTTAATCGAGTTACGTCATTAATTTAAAGAAAATATGGTGAATTTCGATCAAGCTTTACCAGAAACAGAAAAAAAAAATTCATTATTATTAACGATATAAACTAATTTATGCTAAAAATATAAATAAATATATATATAATAAAAGAAAAATAAATATTATTTTTATTATTTTAAATTGCTTCACGACATAACGATGCTGGCGCGCCTTACGGAGAAAGTTAGCAACTGGTATGCAAAATGAGACGAGACGTAACAGCGCGCGCACAGCTTACGACGTTTTCTCGTACGATTGTCGTCTGCTTCACAACTCACGAGGTTTAACGAACAGGCAGATATAGGAGTGATGACCGCGATTTTTCTTAGAAAATATGACTTTGAGCATTAAATTCTGTTGTGAAAACGGACGGAGATCGTCCCCGAGTGCTTTTTAAACAGAATCTGATTCGATTATTCGCTTAAAAGCTGATAGAAAGGTACATATATATAAGAGGTTGGTACCAAATTTAATTGAGTTATATAAGATTTAAGAATTAAATGCACTTGTTAAGATTAAAATGACGCTAACCTACATTAATCTTCGTTAATTTAAATTAAAATTTTATTTATCATTATTCTTTAATGTAGAAATTTCTGTTTTGTTTAATTTATTACCATTTTTTTCAGTTATTATTTCAAGCTTTTTTTCCTGCATAAACTCTAACTGTACTGTAATTATACTGTACTAATTATACATTATAATTACTGTATAGTTATATAGTATAATTACAGTAATTATAATGTATAACTATAATTGTGTGATTACTGCTATATACCCGTATAACTTATACTCTAGCAGTATAGTGTATATATATATATGATGTACTGGTAACAGTATAGTTATAGGCCTAAATAGCCTGTTAAAGGCTATATACCAGTATAGTTTATACTGCTAACAGTTTAGCATATATACAATAGTTATATAAGTTACCTAACTATATGCACCAACTATATACATTAAGTATATAACTACCCAAAATTATACAGTAACTGCATAATTAACTGTAACTATATATATTTTGGTATAAATTCTAACTATTTTTAATTCGAGCTTATGCGGAAACTTAATGACAGTCTAGATTTATGCAGACTTTAATGCAGAAATATAAACTTAAATACTTAATTATTTATTATTATTTTGATTCATTTTAGGAAGTAAATGGTTTATTTCTTTTTTATTATTATTATTCATCTCGGAAAAAGAAGCTATTAAAAAGAAAGATGATCACATGGATGTTTTTGTTGATTGGATATTTGGCACTTCTGTCGCCTGTTTTGTCGTCAAAAAATCCAACTTCTACTTCGAGACCTTCAGTTCAGTCGACACATCGACTTATGGGGTAAGAAAATACACTTTTACTAATAAACACGCGTTAAATTCGATCGTTAAGCACGATTTCTTGTATTATATATTCTTGTCTCTGATATATAATGCATAATACTGTTACGAAGTAACCTATACAAGTTTTTATGGTAGAAATTTAGCTTTTATTGATTTTTAAATAAATGATGAAGAATAAAAGAATATCAATTTTCAAAATTAATATGCATTAATTACTATTATAAATATCAGTGCTTCCTGTTTATAAATATCGAACGTCGAAGCTGTTCTCAAGCTGCTATTTTAAAGCTTTTATTAGATTTCCAATTCAATTTTGTATAAACGATTAAGGTTTATTTGATACAATTTGCGTAATAAGCGTTTGAGGCAATTTGCCCGTCCTACTTGTGTAAATGTCCTCGCGGCATAGCTTAAAGAGAAAAGTGAATCTTTAAACTGATAGTTGGAATAAAGTGAGGTAATAGTTTTGATGTGGCTAGAATATTTTTCTTTTCTTAGCGATGAATTACATCAGGGAGTAAGTAATCGCGCATCTCTCCAGAGAAGATGTTACTCCAGTCCACATAGGTTATAGGAGTGATTCAGAAATACGAACAGATGGTTATGGATTGATAGGAAATCCAGAGCGATTGTACTTTTCTATGAGAACTTTTTAGATACAAAATCGTGCTAGGCACTTCGGTTTATGAATCGAATCCACCTTGCCTGATTTTTTAAAAATCTTTCCTCACATTTTTATTTTTTTATTATCAATTCACGTTCTTGAAATCTGTAATATTATTTTTAAAGTAATACTTAAACATATCGGATTCGACTAGCAGATTGTTAGCTTATTCAACTTGTAATTTAATATGATACTTATAAAAATTTTATCAAATGAGAACAATAAACAGAATTGTCCACTTCACAGTTTGTGACAACTGTGCTTATTTTCTTTAGAGAATTGATATCGGTTAATATATAAATACAAGTTAAATATACATATATATGATTCAGGTTAATCTGTTATTATCAGCATGTTCCATCAATTTTCTACATTTGTCCGAGCTTAAACGTTTACTTATACATAAAATTAAATTAATTTAACTAACATTTCCTGAGATATTTTCTTATCGCACTTCATTCGAAGATTTAAAAAAAAAAAAAAAAAGTTTTATTCTGTGCAACGTGTATCACTGGTAATAAATATCACTCTTATCACTGAATTTGCAGTAAAACTTGTCAGGCCATCCACTTATTCGCTGACTTATCAAATTCGTAGGAGAAAATAAGGAAGAATAAGTATAAATTCGGAACATACTTACGTTAATTAAACTTTTAAGAACCCTCCTAAGTTAAACATTTTAATATTTTAGATAACAGTTAGATTACAGCCGGAACTCAAGAATAAACTGATTTTAAAAAAAATTACCGTATTCGATTTTTTATAAGGGTTTATTGTTAAATGATTCGAAGAAGTAAGTTACGGAGAAGAATTATATGAGATAGTTTATAGAAGGCATCTAGCATAGGTTATAATTGATTGCACAGTTAGGAGTATTGTCAATTTGTACTGTAATTTTTTTCGGTATAACAATATTATTTTAACATTAAAGGTTAGAAAGTATAATCCTTCTTATCTCAGTACATTTTTTTTCTGTTTATATCTGTTCGAGAACTTTAGGATGTTTTTGCTTTGATTATTGCTTCTGTAAGAGAACGGGGGGGGTAAAAGGCGATAGAGTTCTGTCATCGACTTTCCCCAATCAAAAATAAACATTCACTTTGTGGGTGGAGTCGTCGATGCACGAAAGCATTGATTTATGTCTCGGTCGAGACTGGCTTTTATTTCTTACATTAACGACCAAGGTCAGTTGCAGTAAATAGCGAAACCAACTGTTTATCTAGCTTAGTGAGTGAGTCTCTTTGAATTCCGAAACACGAGAAAGTCCCAATTTCACACACACACACATCAGATAATGCTCTCTTCTTGAAAGTTTATGTTGTTTGCTGGAATTGTTTTTCCGATACGATAAATATCGATTTGTATTTAAACTTCTTAATGCCTCGCGTTGATATACACCTTAATTTTTTCTCATACTCTGTTGGTATCGATACGAAAAATTAATTAAAAATATAAATAAATTCTTTCATTCGGATATTTTATAGATGAAAATCCTGCTTCGGTAATCGATAACATCATTAGTCATTCAAGATGATTCATCACAAACCGCATTCAGATTCTTTAATGGTAAGAAAAAATATATATACCGGTATATATTGCCAGCTTGAACAAATGGATTATGTATAGCTTTCAATAAATTGCCTTTATTGGATAGTTGAAGGCTAAATGATTTTCAATATGGTTATAAAGCATTCACTATAATGGTTATTGTATATAGAACCTCTATAAATTTATTTTTTTAATACCATATGACTTAATAACAGATCGAAAGCCATTTTTCTCTGTTGAAATATACGCTTAATCGAATTATCTATGAGACTATGTACAGTGATATTATTTAAAATAAAGAAGGATTCGTTCGATAATCGAATTTAAATAGTTGGAACGTGGATTTGGATCTTTACATCATCTCCTGCAGTAGATAAATGTGGTATGACACCGCATTCACCATTAATTTTTTGTATTTCGAACGCAAGTATCAAACAGGCCCGTTAAGATCTAACAAATTTGTCGATCAATTAAATTATTATCATATTTAATTTTCCTATTAAGCATTATAGATTAATTTATGCGAGATCATCGACATTCTGTGATCGAGTTGTGTGGTCATAGGGACCATCCTTGACATGTCACGAGGCAACGTGATCTGCCAAGGCCAAGCAATTCGGGAGGAGGAGCTATTTCTCTTAATCTAACAACCAATCTAGCTAATAGCTCCGAATGTTTCGCATTATGCATCTGTTTGATATAATAAAGGCTCTTTGTATTCGTTTCTAATTGCAGTAGGTCTATTCATTTTCTGACCAGGTAGAAATATATCCCCGTCTAGCGACGAGAACCGTTAAAGCTACGAAATTAAGTGTTTCGAACTGTCAGGATATTTTAAATTACTTTGCTCTCTCCTCGGATCGTTTCCTTCTTCTTTGAACTTTCTTTCAAACTCTTGCTACAACTTCATGAAATTGTAGAACTATAATTTTCGCTTGTTGCTAAGCGTGTGATATTTACACGCGACTAGGGTACGTCACGAACAATAGCTGCTCCATCACTCCTTGTAACACGAGATAATTATATACCCGGTAATTTTCGTGAGGTATGCTTAATTACCAGATCTACGGTCCTGATGTTTGAAAAGCGATCGAGCGTATATCGAATTGGAGAACTTAAAAAAAAGAACAACTTTTATAGGCCTAATATTTTAGGACAATAAAAGATCCATAACACTTAAACGTGACAAGCAAAGGTAACGAACAGAAGCGATCTCTTTAAGTTAATTTTATAAAAATCAGTTCATTCTTGACACTTCAATAGAATTAAGCCGACCCACTTTCGAGACGAATTCTTCTAATATTTTCTATCGCACTTTATGGTAGCACACTAATAGGCTAATTCATTAATGGAGTCCGGTACCCGTGTTAATATTTCACGAACTTTAAAAGCTTCCTCGTTCTCGTACATCATCGTTATCTACACTTCTACTTGGCACCAAGTTCAATTTGAACGAAGCATTTCAACTGTTCGACCAGATAACTCAGTTAAGAATTCGAAATTCATTTCTGACCTTTCGACATCTCTCTTTTTTTCTTCTTATTTATTGATAGGCCGTTGTAACACTAAACCGTAAGATTGAATCATCAGAAGATATTTCTTTTCGTTGGTAAATATTTCATATATATGGATTCCGAAGATGTTATAACGCCAATTTTTACGTGATATGTTATATAACGATTTTCTTCAATACATAATGTATCAGATACTCTCAGTCTCTCTCTCTCTCTCTCTATTTATTTCCCCCTCTCCATGAGATCTCTATCTGGTAATATATTTCGATATTCTAACTCCATTAAGTTCTTCGCCGAGCATATATTTAGATATATATTATTTGTAATTCTTAACCAGCATGACCTGTCACATAGTACAAATACCGTGTAATGCTGTTTAATTAAGGGAAAAGTAGCGATTTCATTAAAGCAAACTCGTTGCATATCTGAAATTTCTAGATAAAACCCAACGGAAGAGGCTTCTGCACCGTTCTCTGTACGCTGTTCTTAAATTAATTCAGTAGCTGCGCGACCTAACTTCCAAATTTGCTGATTTCCCCCTCTCTTTTTCTTTTCTTCTTTTTTTTTAATCCGGGAAATATATCAAATGATTTAATAAATAAATTTGAATTTAATTTTCTCCTTATCAAACTCGCGTTTGACGCATTAAATTGATTTATAAGTTTAGATAAATTTTAATAGTTTAGTGAGAAGTGTCGTGTGTTGTTGCTTGCTTATATACGTGCAGAAGTTTATTAATAACGCCATAATCATTTGTCAATGTGCATAATCGTGTACGGGAGCAATTTTAGAATACGCTCGCTAATGACACTCTAAGTAACATTACTTTTACAGCGTAGAGATTAAAATATATTTAATTGTTATTTTGAATGTCTGGAGTATTTGAAGCGCTATTACAGAAAATCTTGATGGAATAATATCACTGTTAAGATTGATCGCGTCCAAATTTCTCTCACGGGTGACTTAAATTAGAGAAGTTCAGTCCACGTGACAAATCTGTGTCTAAATTTGTCACGTAGACTGAGCGAGGTTGGCCTAGAAGTTAGTTAACCGTCGTAATGACTAAATTGCTGTGTTATTCAAGTGCACTATTAGTTACAAACTTCACAAAAATTGCTTTTAAAATGAGAGCATTGTTATTCGCTACTCAAATTACCGGTATAACTACACGAATTCACTTTACAATTCATACTTAGAAATAACGTGGGAACTGTAAATAAATGCGGTTAACTGACTTTTGGACCCTCCGATATTTATGAAATGGTAAATCGAGATTCTACTATAGTTTTAGGGATATCATAAGAACATAGGGATCATAGTTTTAGGGATATCATAAGGGATATTTATATCATATATCATTTATATATGATATAAATGATGATAATGTTCATGAAAGGTTAGAAGTTTCTATGTTTAAACATGGAAAGCTTCGGGTTAAAACGAGATATTTTCATTTAAAATAACACTCGGAGTAATTTTACAGAAAATTCTTTTTTATGGAACGTATTTTAATTACTATATATGCAAAAAATGATTTGTAAGAGTCTGTCTGCAGAATTGATGATGTCTAACAGTAGGCACGATAAGATAGATATGAATTCAATATTGAAACGTGAGATAGGATCTAGAGGGTAGATATCCTATGGCGTGAGTAAATAACGTGTTACAGAACAAAATGTAATGTAGCAGAAAAGTCTGTTGGATTTCTTTAGATGACAGATGGAAGAAATGAATAAAACTTGGTTAGAAAAAGTGTGGGATGAACGGAAAAGACAAGTGTGTGTGTGCGTATCCGAGGTCAATGAAAGATTCGATCAAGATCGAAAGATACCAGATTGAAATTACCGAGCAGAAAAACTGTCATTGTTATCAAAAGAAGAATTTGCGTTATAATTCTTCAGTAAGAAAGGTATAATTATCGACTTTGATCTAACCATAAAATTAAAATTATAACAATAATAATTTTCTTATACTTAATGGGCTTATCACATATACAGCCAAGATTACCCTTAATATGTTAATCTATATGCATATACAATATATTGATATGCCAAGATGTACAGTACTTCGGAACTTTAGTCCCTCTTCAGTTGGCGTTCTTTTAGCAATGCATATCACACATGTAAAATAACCCAAGAAAAGAAGCCCAATGATTAAATCATTAAGCCAAGAAACTCAAGAAAATAATTCAAATAATTCTGTGATTAGAATAAAGTTAATAATAAAGTGGGATAGAAGCAATGTTAAATATAAGTTAAATCCGTTCTGATTGCTCTCATTAACACATTAAATCGTTAATGATATTTAAGAATATGAACAATTAGTTATATATTCAAATAATTATAAACTTAAAACGGTAATACGATAACTCAAAGTGGGGTCATATTTAAGCGATTTCAATAGATTCGAACATAATTTTACGTAATTTTATATCTAGATTTTAGTTTTATATCTAGATATTCTCGATTTATATCTAGATCAAGTTTAGCGAGTCATAAACAGCTCTTTCACAAGAAAAGCTTGGCACTTCCCCTTTCAACAGTCAAGCTTATTGTACTTGATGTTACTGTACAATTTCGATCGGTTAGAGCAAGCCAGAAACCAGAGTAGACACATTATTACGTACAGTACTAGCGTTATCTACGATCAAGAGATATCCAAAGACTTCATTACACATTTACAGAGTAGTGGGTTAAGACTAGGGTCGATATATTATGGAAATTCAAATAATTCAACCCCAACTAATTTGAAGCCCGATAGGGCATGCAGGCGAAAGAATAATTTGATATAAATCAACGACATTCATCTTTTTAAGGTTTTATTCTAAAGACTTGCACTGGAATATATTGAATTTTATGAAATACTTTAAAATGTTTCGGTTTCAGTTAATTTATGGAGTATTTTAAAAGTGTGTTGATCTATGCAAAGCAAGTAATTAGAAAATTGCCATTAAATAAATTAGTCCGAACGTTTATAGATTTATAGAATTATTCGAAGAATCGGTGCGTAATTAGGTATGATTGTAAGTAGATCTAATTATGCGACATTTGCATATGTTATTCAAACTGCAACAAGACATAATTCATCATAATTTATATTATTCTATGCAAATAATAATAATGTATGTCCTGTGTAAATCATAAAAGTTCAGATTGTCGAACAAAAAAAAAAAAACCACAAAATTACTGTAAATTATTTTTATTTCTCTTTTACCATACATTAATTATTCATGGTTATTATATAACCATGAATAATTAATTAGTTTAGAAACACGTTAACTGTATAATAAATTATATTTCTTTTTTTATAATAATGAAATATTAGTTTATTCAGAAGTATTTACATAAAATTCGATTCATAAAGTCCTTGCTTGTATTCCAAACTTTTCGGGGTTTCTAACCATAGAAGATGTGGGTTCCTCCGCATAACTGTACGACATCGTAAACTAATAACGTCTGAATGTAATTACAGAATTATTTATAAATTATGATATACGCAACGGTACAGTTGCTTTATCCTTTCCAGTTTCGGGCCCCTAGAGACCAGGGGCCTCTAGGTATGTTCCTCACGCATCCAGTGGGAAATCAGGTTATTAAATTTTATTAGAGTTTTATAATAATCATAATGCATCAAATAGTTCTTAAGCTAAAAAACTAAACGATAAAAAAGCACCAGTACTTACTTTTAAAGAAACCTAAACAATTAAATAAAAAAAGCGCATGGCTTCTTTTAATGAAATGAACGTTTCTTTCCCTCCTCCTTTTTCCCTTTTTTTTTTATTATTTACAATTTCCCTCGGAGAATACATTAATTCTATCTAAACTAATGAAAATTTTATTTAAATCCATTTATAAGTTAAACATTTCTGTAAACATACTTAAAATCTTTTGAAGTAAACGCGGAATCATTCGATTTTTCCAGGAAACAGAATGAAAACTAATTAAAATAATAAACCGTTTAAATGATAAAAACCTCATTCGCGATTTACCCCAAGTAAAATAAGAAATTTAATAAGCATCCTCCTTGGTAATTCATCTTCGTTCCTCCTCATCCGCATCATTTTTGAAAACTTTTAAACTGTTTTTCGTGTTCTGAAACGTTAAAATAACACAAAAATCTCCTCAAAAACAACAACAAAAAGGGGAGGAAATAAAAAAATAAGAATAAAAATAGAAAAATAAAAGTACAATAGCCAGAACGAGAGATTTGATTAATGAACCATCATAGCAGAAATGTTTTCTCAATGTAAACACCCTTAATTAATGAAGATACAAAGTCCGCTGGGTTCTCATTCATTCAATTAAAAATTAATGCAGTAATTTTTAGAATTTTATTAACCGAAATTTATGCGACGTTATTTTATTTTTGGTTCATAAATTACCCCCGTGCCACGTTATCTTCGTATATAATTCTAATTTATTAGATTAAATAACAGGCAAGATGCCTGAAGAGAAAGAGAGAGAGAGAATTTTCGTCTTGTCGAAATTTTTATGTATAAAATAGGAGAAGGAGGGGAAAAAAGAGGAGAAGAAAGATATTAGAATTTTCTTCCTCCGACACGTTACGCGCTTGTAGTCGAGTTTTTGATCGAGTTAAGATTAGTTTCTTAAAGAATTGACAAGAATAACGGTTTGCAGATTTACAAGCCGTTCGTAGGGGGTTATGTCGAGAAGTATCAGATAAATAACACAAAAGTAATATTAAGGGGTAGTGCAGCTGGCTACATTTACGAGTAAACTATGCCAAAAATCAAACTGCTACTCACTACAGCTTATTTATCTAACGATATTAATTCTTCCACGTTCCTTTTTCGAAGATCAACCCCTCTTCCTCCCTCCGTTAAGGTTCAGAAATTTAATTTGAATATTAAATGGTACATTCTGCCTACGTATTCTACAACTTTTGAAGAGAAAATAGTTTAAGTTTCTGCATTTTTCTTTACTTTCTTTTTTTCTCTTTAAACGTTAAAGATCACTTTGATCGAAACTTTCTGATAAAATTTTGACACGTAACGCTTCGAGTGTGCATTTCTTTTTTTAATGCAGTGTAGATTCTTTCTAGTCCTCCTTAAATTAAACTCTTGTTACTTTTTTTTTATATAATAAAACCTCCATAATGGGGTGCTTTCCAGCAGCGAATAAGAGAATTTAAGCTTCTTTCTATGTATAGTAAAATTTTATATTAACTTAAAGTACAGCTATTAAGTGCATTTATCACCTTGAGTTAAATTATGTACAAAGTGAAGTCTATCGTGAATAATTTAATTGTTTAACATTGCAAAAACGATACTTTCATTTTTTTTCATCGTTAAAACAATAGCTTTGGTAGATTCACTTTATTTTATTAAAGTTTCTTGATAGAAGAGACTAAATTTATTATTTTATACGTGAATTTTTAAAAAAAGGTCTCTTAAATAATCAATCCTAAACACTAAAAAATGCATCTTTTTTTGTAGTCGGAGCATCAGTTTTCCCATTTGTTACACGTTTTATCTTGTGATAAAATGTATAATCAATTGAAAAATTGTTTTATGTTGGAACAATGTTCAATGTAAAGTTAATAGTGGCAAGTCCAACGTTTAAATTTAATATTCTTTAAAATATTTATGCTATTAATTTGATAATTTTAATTATAAATTACCGTTAAACTATTTCACATAATGTGCTATTAAGATCATTTATTTTCTATTAAATATCCATTAAATTGCATTTTCATTTCAGGAAATTGAAAATGGTTTCGGGTAATTTTAAAAATTAAAATTAATAATGGAGTTAAATAAGTGATTAGTTTGTATTTTTGACTTATATTATATATTATTTACTTAAACAATTTTTATAGTAGAGAGTTGTAGAATTTGTATAGTAGAAGGTCGAAAAATTTCTATGGTAAGGTTTATACACTTGTTGCAGAATGTATATGGTAGAAGTTTGAAGAATTATTATGGTAAGTTGCAGAATTTGGGTGGTAGATGTTTGTACACTTATTGCAGACTGCCAGAGACCCTTCCTCCTTTACTAAATAATAATGGAAAATGTATATAAACTGTCTTTAAGAATAGAAAGAAGCCTCCTCGTAACTTGAGGCCTAGCTGTTAGCTTATTTAGCTTATAGGGTGCATAAATTTCTGCGGTAAAGGATTGAAAAGTTATTATAGTAGAGGAAGAACTCTGCACCGAAAAATATCACAAATGGCAACAAAATTTTACAGTAGAGAGTTGCAGAATTCGTGTATTAAAAGTTTACAGAGTTTCTATTTCTGTAGTAGAGAATTACTGTATTATTGCGGAGGATCGTTAACTCTCACATTTTAAATCAGATACAACTATAAACGGACTCATCATCTAACAATTTATCTCATTTTAAATGATTTTTGACGTTAATGACGTGTTTCCCTCTTGTCTCACCTGCGAATCGAAGGCAGAGTGTTAGATATAATAAAGATTTATACCTGTAACATATAAGGATCGAATATCGTTCTTAAACACGATATTGATTATAAATGATTTCAAATCACCCTTGAAGTGTATGACCTTGGTTTTAGTGTGAGAAAGAGGCGTGGCACGGGATAGAAACTCCAACGGAATATTAATTTAATTGACTTCCCGATGAAAATCGTTCCACCTTTTAAAAGCAGTTTACAAGCTTCGCGTAAACTGGTCTACAGTTTGCAGGTATCGAGTGGTTTACAGCAATGTCTGTAGCCTTACAGGCATTAACACACGTTCTACAAGGATATGAAAATTTCTGGTGAAATTTTTACTATCTTGCTAAATTGCTTCGCGGTAGTTGTTTACGAAGAAACAATACTAATGCGATTGTCTGTGTACTCGTTCGATTAGGTCAGCTAAGTTCGTAGTAGAAGATGAATAAATTGTTAATCTGAGAAATACAAATGTTTGGTGCAGAGTTCATTATTATTATTTTCTAGTCCTTACTTGTGATTTACGCATAATAATTAATGTTTTTCCTTTTGTTTTTCCTAATCTACAGATTTTCTCCATAATAAAAACTGCATACCTACTTTTTCACCCCCCCGTATTATTCGGAAACGACAGACTGTATTTTTGCATTGTCACGTCTTTTTTCAATGATACAATAAAAATCCGTTCAAAATATTTATCTTTTGACTATAAAATATAACAATAATCGATTAAGTTTCCTGTTTGTTAATAACAATGAAGTAATTTTCACGATTGTTAACGCTCCCCAACCTCGTTAAACGGCACAAAAACAAAATATATTATTGCAATAAATGCCTGTTAACCTGTTTATTCGACTGATAATTCGATATCTTGGAAAATTTCTGATATTGTGCAAGGAAAAGAATTATAAGTGAAATGCCTGTAATGTTTGCGTTGTCAAATATCGATTTTCAATTGTGCACTAGAATACGGATGTTTTTCTTCATTAACACCCAATTCTCTCACGGATTTTCCTATATTGGATAGAAACAATACTTTCAAATAATCGAGTTAAGTATGCTTATGTATACTTGACAGTTATTCTACTGTGTTAAACGTAAAAGAATTGTGTAATCGAGAGGGGGGACAGGACAGGACGGTTCACTTGGATCGGTGAAGTTCAATTATTTTTCACAAGTCAGAGGGACGGTAGATCGATCAGGAATCGATCACCATAGTGAGCACAAATCTTTTTTCTTGCTATCCACATGACTAAAATGAACAAAAGTGGATCTATAATAAAGGAGAAAATCTATTTTTTAACGTCATACGTGGAGAGTATTCGATTTATAACGGTTGTAATAAACCTTAAACCAGAAGCAGAAAGACTTTTTAAAATTGAATTAAATAGGAATTACTTTGAAATCAATCTTTAGGAAATCGTTTCCTTTCTTCTACATTCTAATTCTAAGAAAATTTACTATCTTGAATTAAATAATATAAATGAGTACTCTCCTCATTTTAGGATTTCGGAGTCACTTACTTTTATAAGGTCTTAACAAATAAACAAAGGTTTTATTTTCGTTTCTTAAACAATAAAATTGATTTAAAAAATGCAGGTTTTTCCACGATGCACAAGAAATGCTTGAATGAATAATTAGTAACAAATGTTTATGAGGCTCCAATGAACACGAGGCCTTCTTCAAACGAACCTCCCGTTTGAGGGCATGCGTTTAATATAAGAAGGGAAAGAAATTGCTGCATTTTGTTTTTCAAGTTAAAGAATACTATGAATTTTCTCGCTTATAAATGCCAGAAAAAAGGCTAAAATTAAAAATGGAGTGCAGAAAAGAAGATAGTAAACCTTCTCTACTCATAACTTTATCGAATGTGAAAAGAGGCACATTATTAGAAATATATTCGATATTTTACAAGATAAAAGAATAAAGTAGTAGCCCTTACCAAGTTTCATGTAACCGCACAACATAAAATCCTAGTCAAATCAGAAAGGTATTACCCAACCAACATTCATTTTAGCATCAAAATTGCATTTAGAAAAGCTGGAAACTGGGGCATACAGGAGAAAGAAGAAAAGAGAAGAAGATTGCATGTTGACTGGAGGCAAAAGTTTCTTCACCTACATCAACCTTGTTACTCCGTATTTTGTAAATAATAAATTTTCTCTTTACCAATAAAAGCTTTATTATTATAGACAATGGCGAAGGATGTTAAGAAAAAAGAAGAGAGTTTCTATAAGATAAAGGCTTATATAATGCCCAAAGAATTTTTTTGACAGACACGTGAAGTATTTTTGTACAGAATTCCTAAAAGAATATTGATAGAAGGATCGATATGTATCTATAACTTTCATAACCACGCATGAGAAAGCCGGAGTTATAGTAATAAATAATAGGTTCTACACGATCCTCTTCATTAGCTTTCGTTCATTGGTTGTTGGTTTGATCTTGCGAAATTATAGCCCTATCACGAGATCTCTCTTTAAATGTAAAGAATCATTAATAGACAATATGAAATAAATTAGAAATACTTTTAAAATTATCATTATATATATATATATATGGACTCTAATAAATCTTTATTAAGTCCGATTCCACACGATTCCCCCTCTATCTCCTCACCCCTCGACCTCCCTTTAATGCGCAAGACCCCCTACAAAATTTCACAAATTTTCGAGAAAAGGCGTAGGAGTTATTAAACTTAAAATTAGGTGAACAAAAACGTGTTCCCCACATGCAGGGAAAAAACCCCAAATTTTTTTGCATCTTTCGATGTTTGAAGTCCAAAATTTTGGGGGTCATTTTTTTGACTGACCGCCACACTTTCGCTCTGTTATATATAAAAGTATAAAAATATAATCTACTAAAGAGTGAAAACGTTAATAACGCATTTAGAATAAATTAAAATAAGCAAAAAGTATAAAATTGGCATGGCATATAGGCCCACACGGCAATACACGAAAAAGTGCGTTTAAATTTAAAGGAATATGATAATTATCGAATTTAGTTAAATTACTCATTCCATAATTGAAAATACGAAGATAAACAAACGAAGAGAAGTAAGTTCTCGAGAGTGGTGAGCGTGCTACAAAGCAGAAGTCTCCACTGATTCTCCACATTAATGCCTTTGAAGTTTGGAAATGCAGAAAATTAAATATCTATTAAATTAAAATTAAACAGAAAATTAATAAGTGAAATGGATAAATGAATAAAGTTTATATTTTATTTTTATTGCGTTCCATTCATTAGCGGCCAGAGTATCGCATAATAGGACGAAAAGTATTAAATATATGATGCAATTAAAGCAGGAATTCTGATTAAAATTCAACACAAACGACACTTTACGAGAATCGGCCAACGAAAGTATATTATAATTATTATAATTATTATTACCATTATTGCAGCATTCGAAGAGCATCGACAAGTAATTGGTAAGACCTGCAATACGTTCGGACCGACAGGAAAACGGTGGTCGATTTACATAAATCTGTGGATTTACAGTAAGTGTGGGGAGTTTCGACTTGTTTCTGCAGTTAAACGTCATAAGTTAAATATAATAAAACTCCCGCTCCTTTAAATAAGGAGAGAAGATCAAGATTCTGGCAAATTTTCGATGGAATACGTTCGGAAAATGGAGTTTTCGCCTTATTTATGCTGCCACGTTTCAATCCTTATTGCGAAATATATGGAGGAGGAGCGAAGGATTTAGGAGGTTCTATCGTTTTATTACGTTTTTGTGTGTAGAAACAAATGTAATAAGTTAAAATGAAGAAAGGTTCAGTTTTTCGTTACGTTTTCGTTATTTTCGGTTATAGATGCTGTAGATTTTAAGAATATATGAAATTATAGCTAGATGTAGGAGTGTTCTAGATAAAATTTGCGGGAGTAGTTCTAGAAATAATTCCGTTTTCTTCTTTCAATTGTCAAACTGAACTGGCGAAGCACATCATCAATCACGAAGTTTTGAATATTTTCTGGTTTGATCGATCAGTTTTTAAGAATCGACCGACAAAACATATTGATTTGTGATTAAACAGATTGATCAGTGCATCGATGAGCGCTTAAAATAATTGATTTGCTCGAATTTTATACATTTCTGATCATATAAGCCACATATAGTGCTATCTGTTTCAATTTATTTATTTTGCTTTCTCGAACATATAACTTAATTGGTATCAACTCGAAAAATTCCGAATACGTTAGGAGGGAAGAGAAAACTTCAAACTTAATATTCAAAGAAGTATTCTACTCATCACGCTCCATTAAGAGCCAAGACATTTCTCTAAAGATTTCTCATTTCCAAATGTCTGTTTAAAGCTCCCACAATAAATAAATAAATAAAAAGATTTCTCTAGGAAACACGTTCTCTACCATAAACTCGTATTATTTAAGAATTCTTCAAAAAGAAAGAAAGAAAGAAAAAGGTTTTGGATTATTTGAATTTCAAACAAACATCGAAGGTCGTTCTCCTTCGTCTATAAGGGCGTTTCCTGACAAAAGATCAGAATTTCGTCCTTGGATAATAAATCAACAGGTGCCCATTCCCTGGAAAGTTCGACCCCCCTATTGATTTCTATACGCCCCGTTCGAATCGAAACAATAGGGGGTGAGGATTTAATAAAATAAACACGGTATCCGTAAAGAGTGCATTCGAGATTGTTTATATATAAAGCTCTTAATATCGAGTGCGTTGTTTATAGCTGCAAAAAGAGATCCCCGCAAGTGAGTTCACGCGTGTGGTCCACGTTTGCTTATCCAGCAAAAGTTTTAAGTCGACCCTTTTTCTGTGATTGATTAGACAACTTAATTAGTCAACAGATAACGACTGTTATTAGTATCTATGTTTACAATGAATCGGATGTAAACCGAATTACGGATGCGTGTCTCGTCTAGGGGATGATAAATTTCGCTAGACTGCATTAATGAGGCTGGCCAGAAGAGTTGTTAACTGCTTAGAAAATGGTCCGGCGATTAAAATCGCCACCCCTCACTCGTTAAGATGGAAGTTATTTAATACCGAAAAAAAGATCGATTAAGTCGAAATTTACTATATTCTTTTTCTTTAATGGTTTACAGGAGACACGTCTGCGTGCAGAATAAAGTTGTCACTCGTCCGATCAAACAGGTGGAGTCTTACTGTAAACCAGTATACAAGACGTACACTTATGTGTGCGACAAGGAAAAATATCGCCTCTGCTCATCTTTCAGGTAAGGTAACCTCGCCGGAGATTTAAATAATACGGTTTTGATTTATAATTAATGCTTTAATTTAGAGTGGTATACGAAAAGGCTCTCAGGACTGTTCACAAAATAGCCGCTCAGACAGAAACCCTGTACGTTTGCTGCCCGGGTTGGACGCAGGTTTCTCAAGCGAAACACGACTGTACTCAAGGTATTTAGTTAAGTATCAAAGGTTCGATCCTTAAATTATTTTTCTGTAATTGTTACGATTTGATTCGCAGCTATCTGCACTCAAGAATGTAAAAATGGAGGAAAGTGTAAGAAACCGGATTACTGCCACTGTCCTCTGGGATGGACTGGAAAATGCTGCGATATAGGTAATTCGCTTATGATTAATACACGAGAAAACTTCACTAAAGGTGCGAACGATAGTGATCCTGAATACTTTAACATACTGACACCACTGACAGACGAAATGACACATAAACAAGACACAACAATGTCAAGAATCGCACATGGTTTTAATATGGCTTCTACCGTTTTACGAGGAAATTGACTTTTCATTTAGAACAATAGATTTCCCTTTGAGGGAATCTGTATTATTTAAAATCACGAATCGTCACCGATGATACATAAAAGTATACAGTACGCAAATTTGCATAATAAGTGATTGGATACTGGTAAAACTTCACCCCCATGCAAGCAGATAATGCAACTTCGCGCGTTACTCTAGCACATATGGGAAATCTTCGAAATTGTAGTAGTTCCTCGGATCCTTATATTATTTAACAAACGACAACACATTTGATAGGAAATCAAAGGAATTCCGTTTGTTAATTCCTTCACAGTTTTCGCACTTCTAATTATTAGAATTTATGTATTTCGATTATTAAGATTTCAATTTAATACGTAATTTCCCGGGGTGCGAGATGAATGAAATTTGCAGATGCTCTCCACGGGATCTCGACAAAGACAATCGAAGAAGCCGACACTTACACACGATATTTATAATCGATAAGGATCGAAAGTAAACAGGCAAATAAATCCGACACCAGGCATTCTGCATGGGGGGAAGTTGTCGTTTTTAACAAATTCGGTAGGCACGAAATGTCTCGGGATTAAAACACACGCCATGCCAACTTTGCTGATGGAAGGAGGATAAGTTTTTACGAGGCAATAAATATTTCCGAGGATAATCTCGGGTGGAATTCGATGCGGTCCACACCTCACCGACGATAAACGTTTTATCCTATTATCTACCGTTTTAAATCCAGTGCGGGGACAAGTTTACCTTAATGAACTACGTAAAAGGGGTCATTATCGGGTCGACACGACGTAACTTTGGCGGAAAAAAAGCTGCAATTTTTCGCGTTAAGCACGTAGGAATGTAGGATCTCTTGGCGTATTTGATTTCTGTCGAGAATTTTTCGGGAAAGTCACTGTTTTTTTATAACAAATGAAAATGGTCTGAGTTTTCTTGCGGTGGAACGTCTCTAATAGAGAACATCGTTTTGACAGATGTCAACGAATGTGTCCAGGACAACGGCAAGTGCGATCATTCGTGTGTAAATATGCCCGGAAGTTACAGGTGCAAGTGTCACGAAGGCTTTGTTCTTCAGTCTGATGGTAGAAGGTGTAAAAGTAAGTCCAAAATTCGTATAGAAATAATTCATAGAGGGGGATATTGAAGTGTTCTTAACGGTGTGCGATTATCAGTTAATTTAGGATTATTTCCGGAATATCAGAGGCTGATTCAGGGATACGAGGATCTCAGCAGAAGGATGGCGAGGCTAGAAAAGGTATTTATGAAATTTGAAATATATTTCGACGCTTCTACCGTAATTTCATGGGATTAAAAGGTATTTCGCGTTCTTTTATAGTTGCAAGAACAGAACACGACCGAGTTATCCAAGAAAGTCGACTCGTTGGCTAAAGCAGTTGCCATCTTGTCAAAACCTCCATCACCCTCTCACAACTCATTAGGATCGATGGATTCACCTTTCGATCGAATCAACTCCCTCAGCGAACAAATCGCAATTCTGGAGGAGAGATTGGGAAGTTGTAAGTACTCTAGTTATTGATAGCTTTAATGGGAAATTACTCTCAACCATCCTCTAAGTAACTCGGTCTATCTAGTTTCTTTCATTAAAAAAAAAAAAAAAAAAAAAAAATCGCTCGACACACGTTAAACATTGGTTTTCGTACACGGCCTTCGAGACAAGCATTTTAAAGGCGACAATCTTTTATCCCGAGCCTTATAGTCCGAAGGGGTTGCCGCAAATAGTAACAAACTGGCACAATAGCCGCTTATAATCTACACGATTTTTCACGAGTAAACAATTGAAGTCGCGATACCTCTCCCCATTCGTCCGGCTTTACGCACGTTTCTTTTGTGCACGAGGTATACAAATGCCACTTTAGATAAAGCGTTTTCGACCATTATAATAAGGAAAAATTATTTTCAGGTTCATGCAATCAGCAGCTGGAAACAAATTACGCGCCTAGGGGTTGATCCCCCTCGTAAGAGCGTGGCGTTTGTCGTCGTCGTCGTAGTAGTCTTCGGATTCATGTATTAATCGTCGCCTCCGGCATGGGTTTCCTACTTGTCAACTCGTTTATATACATGTACACAATGGCATTTTTCTTCCGACTTACCGAAGATCTCCGCCTTTAATTCACACTGCCCCCCGATTTCGGTCCGGTTGACCGAAAAAGGTGTAGACTAATTTCTACGGAACACGCACCGTCGTCGATGATTTTACCGTTTTAAATGTGTGATTGTTTAATAAACGTTCTATACACGTCATCGTCTTGGCACCGTATTTCATGTTGGATTGTAAATAAGGAAGGGAATAAAACTATTCCGAGTCGAGTCTGCTTCATATATCTGATTAATGTGTTTTTTTTATGTTGGAACCGGAAAACTTTGAGATTCAATTTCGCACGCGACGAATACCAATCGGTTTTCGAAACTTTTTTCCCTCCTCCTCCTCCTCCTCCCTTCCCCTCTTCCTAAACTCTAGCGCCGAGGAAAGAACGTTTGGCAAAGTTGGGTAAAGCAAATTGCACGGGCTCCACCCAACCATCATCCGATTTCAACATCTGTTTTTGCTATTAATGTTTTTCCGAATCCCCACAATTCGTGGAACCGGTCCAATCATCTCTTCGCGTATTTTCCTGGTACGGGTTGATCCTAACGACCGCGACCGATCACACTTCCGAACTAACAGATATTTATCTTTCTCCCCCTTCTTCCTTCTCCGCATTCGAAGTAAACACGTTTGCCAGACCGGAGCATCCCTCCTTTGTTGCCGGATACACGAAGGGGAGCGCGCGCTCCGCGCCTTCCCAAAATGGAGACGGTTCTCGTCGGTTCCGCTTTTTCTTAACAAAAGCGGCGTTCGTCTACGTCGCGAAATCTCCTCCGATTTTACGGTTCTTCTATCGATCGGCGCTCCAACTTTATGGCGATTTCACGCAACGCGAACACACCCAAAAACGCGTAAGTGCCGCTAAGAAGTGGGCGCGATCCTTTTTTAAAAAGCCAGCTTACCACCAGACAGACAGGCCGAACTCTCTCGTAACTTTATAACAAAGTACGCCTAGTTATCCGATAACTATCAGCCTTGATCTCTCGCGCTTAAACTTTATCGATTTGTAAAGTTTTAGAGAGAGAATATACGCGAAAAATAGTGGAATTTGAAATCCAAGACGACCCTCCACTAAAAAAAGAAAAATAATAATAAAAAAAAACACTTGTTACTTCCAACAGACGCAAAAGTTTCAATTAGTTCTAGGATTTTACAAGTATGCAATTAATATTTGAAGCGATTTATTATTCAATAAATATGCCAACACTCGTGAAAATTTTATCGGGGTCTTTTGCGAATGGGAAAAATCTTCCAAAATTTCTCCAATTTCCGATAACGACGAGAAACTTCACGCACGAGAGTTTTAATTAAAAGCCTTTAATCACTTTCCAGATATACCAGAGTACACAAGATCTTTGAATTTTTAATATTTTGACACTAAAAATGCGAGGTAGCCCAGAAGTCGGTCGACGGCGTTGTGTTTTTCGTGCGTTAAATTCTGCACTTTAATTTTTTTAAAGAGCAAAGCTTTGCCTACGGAGTAACAAAAGCATCGGAAGAGAGTTTCTAAGACAGTTAACCGACTTTCGGGCCACCCGCATTTCCAATACGATGCCCGTTCGTAATATTTAAGTCCACGACACAGGAATAAAGGATTTAAAGCCAGGTGCCGTAACGGAACATTACGCTAAGCTATGATATGTGTCTTCATTCACACCCATTAAAATACAATGAGTTTAAATTCGGGCTTTCTATACCCTTAATAATACTGGTTTGACAATAAACACTCTCTCTTTGGCATCGGTAATACTGAGAAAAGTAATAGAGTATAATTAAATAAATAAATAAATATGTATATATATATAAATTATCATGGCACATTGGAAACAAATTAACAATCTACTGTATACATTAAATAAATGTAATTTTTTATGGATGTATAACATAACAGGCATCATCATCATTAAAACCACACACATTTATGATGATAATTTTAACATAAAAGTGATTAATTTAACACATTTATTACAGTAAATATCATTGACTTTTTACCATATATTCCGTTAGAAATTGAACAATGATTTCTCTCTTTCTCTGTTAAAATTAATTTTACAGCAGGTTTACACGTGACATTCCTATTATATTATAGATTATAAACCACAAGATTTCACATTATTGCCGAAATCAAATATCAAAAAACGGTAATAATTGTGAAGTGTCTAAATTTCTTGCAAAAATATAATAAATTTTAACTGCGAGGGAAGCTGCGGTGGAGAGTCTCAGTTTTCCCTTTTCCAATAGAAAAGGTGGAGAGTAAGAACGAGAAATTTAGCAAATTTAGAAATGCCGGGAGATTCTACGTCATTAATAACCTATGTCGTGGATGAAAATTCGTGTTTGACTCTTAACGCTTGCAAAAATTTGAATTCTCTTTACAATATACCCAAAACATTTACTTATACAAGATGCTTAATGATTGTTAAACTATGGAATATTTATTAATATTTACTAAACTACTTAATGTTTGAAAAAATAGAATGAATGGAAATAGGAATATCGGTCTATTTAGGAACACAAACGATAGGAATGAGACTAGTTCACGGAGGAAGTGCATACAAATTTGGGTGTGCACTTACCATAAATGCAATTATTTAGCGTTAGAGATTATAAATAAAGGGAAAAAATCTTTGGTGAGAGCGTAACAATTACAAACATCAAAATCAATAACTTAACAACAACAACAACATTTAACCATTCGTGGTGGAAATTACGAATAAAATAAAATACAAAACACACAAAATAATAATAATACTAAAAAAGACTAATACTTAGAACTTTGGAGTTATATTTACAAAATATATAACAAGGAATGGCAAACTTTATATTTTGTACACTAAAGGAATGTAAATTCGTGTGTCGAAAGCTAACCTAAAGCAAAGATCTTCCTCGGTTTCGCACGACGACAAATATGGCACTTTTAAATTAACTCTAATGATAAATATAGAACGATTTAATAAATATTATTAAACTATAATGGACTAGCATCTAGCAGCAACAACGACAACAATAATAATAAGCCGGAACGAGTGTTTAATTTTATCGACGGTCGCTGCCGAAGGCGATGGTGACGAAACGGAAATGCTCGATTTGATTTTTAAACATGTAGAGATTCGGTCTATTTAATGTCAAAAAATTTGTCTAGAATTTCATTTTTCTGGATCTCGTGTTGAATTCGGAATTTTTACGGACTTCTTGCCAAGAGATTCGTCACCACCGTCATAAAACCGTGTCCCAGAGCTCCTTCAGAAATACACTCGAAGACGTTACGTCACACTTATCTAGAAGCCTGGTAGATTCTAGATCCGAGTGTTCTGGATTTATATCCGAAAGCCAGGAGCTCCTCGAAAAACGGCTTTACGTTTGTGTCGGCGACTTTCGGTTAAACGGTTGCATGGGTTTTAATATAGTTATGAAATTATTCCGATTTGATAAATGCCAATCTGGAATTTATAATTTTAACTTTTTGCGTAACAATAACGATGCGCGTGCGGATCTCTGTTCTTTAAATATGCAAAAAATTCATTTGAAAACATGGCTGGTAATTAATTTACATAATGAATTCAGAAAACACAATAAGTAAGAACTTTCGGAATTCCGAATCGTCGAATAAATCGCTTTTCGACTTTTTATTCCACAATTCTGGGAGTTCCATTCGACATTCTAAAGTGTAGTGACAAATTCAGTGTGTAAAGCAGCATTCGTCACTACACTTCGGAATGTTTTCTCGATCGTAAATTAATTGGCAAAACCTTTAAGATACAAATAAAATTTTGCAATGCTCCACCAAAGTATCGTATTTCTGCTTCACGGAAACACACCGCTCCGTACATTGCAAACTTTTTAAGTATATATCGAATTTTAAGTCGCGCTATTTTTATATTTCGTAAATTATTTACAATATTAATAAATATCTAGTGTTCTTTCATATATACTGTATAAATTTAACGCACTAATAGCCAGATATGAATATTTCAACGGAGTTTAACAGTTAAGCAAACACTACTCTCCAAGTCTAATTATAAATTCCAGATTGTTTGTAAAATATTTCCTTCGTTATATATATATATATATATATATATATATATACGCGAAATTATGTATGGGAATTATTTATGGATTTTAAAATGTTTGACAAAATTAAATTTAAAAGAGAATCGGTAGATTTTAAATATGAATATTGCATATTTAAACGTCCAAAACAGATGAGCCTGCAAATTTTAAAGTTCGTTTTTCTATTGTTTTTTGTATACTGTAAATACGTTCTCGAAATTACAAAATCTCTAATCAAATGGCAGTTATCTTGAATCCGAATTATACGATAGTTGGGAATACCTTGTATGATCTTTCCATTTGTTGTTTTATACATGCTTTTTTTTATGTAAGACTAGAAAATTCTCGTTTAGCTGTACAAATCATCTCATCCACATAACTCCGTGTGTTTATGTTTATGTATATATGTATGTATATATGTATGTATGTATATATATATAATTTACGTTCTGGAATTCTTCAGTATTTACTAAACTCTTCGATCATCAGATTGCGGACTCTCTCCGTCAGCATGGGTATGTCGCCGATGGTTAATCCGTTCGTGGATATCGGTTGTAGAACAGTTATTGTCGTCTTTCCTTTGTTAAAAACAAAAAAATTAGACCCGGACAACACACGAAATGAAATAAAGGCAAATTTTAATCGTGTACTCACCCGTTTCGAATTTTCTCTCTCTAGGACTGTAGAATTTAGAATAAGGTGTGTACACGATAGGAATTATTGGTAACTGCGGACGAAAAAAACTCTTTAAATTCACTCTTATTTAAGTTTACGATACAAATTAAATCGTGTAAAATACCTGAGACTGAACCGCAATGTGAAAAGCACCCTTTTTGAACGGTAGAATGTGCCCCTCATTATTTCGTGTCCCTTCCGGAAATATCCAGCACTTGATCTGAAATGAATTCGTCATTGTTAAAAAAAAGGACAACTATTAAGTTATCGGCAATAAAACTTTATAAATTCATGTGTGGTCCTTAGTATTTTTCAAGGAAGGAGAGAGAGGGGGAGAAAACAGAATTATTAAATCAGAACATTAAAATGTAATTGGATACTCACCGGAAACGTCATCTCGCGACGCGATAGACGATCGCACGAGAAAGTAATTAATATAAATATTAATGTCGTGTTTGATCGGGTTAAACGACTGTCAGCCGAATGCCGAAAGAGTTTTTCGAATTCTTTCACATTCCCGGCTTTATATACACATAACAAGTGTTGGAATCGTGTCGAATTTGACCCTACCGGTTGCTTGAAAAATCACGTTTACAGACCTAAATCCCCCCCCCAAAAAACGCGGACAAATATTTCGTGTTCTTGTGTGTGGTGCGCATTTCGTTTATACCCCAAAATGGGGTAAAGATTAAGAAACGAAATTCAGCACGGTAGCTTATGTATACGGGATATTGATGCCGTTAAATTTTGGCGGTTAAAGGTCGAGAGAGTGGGGAGAGTTGTAGTACGTCCCGCATCTTAAAGAAAATTTTACTTGTTATTAGCATTTACAATTTTTTTTTTTTTTTTTTTAAACTCTTCCGTATTCTCAAAATTAAGCTTCTTGCCATTTTATAATAGTCAATAATATAAAACGTTTGTAACAAAATCTTGTAACAGATGGCGCCCCACACAAATTTATTCATTACGATTAATAATAAAAGTTGTTTTCAAAATAAAATCTCGTAACAGCCGGGAAAGTTACGCAACTCGTTGCTAGATTTTTTTAAATTGCATGAAATTAAATACAGTCTATTTACTTTAAAAAAATTTTTAAAATCCCCCTTTTTTTGGTGTTTATTTTAATTGGAAACACCGGATTTACCGCGCTAAAAGTATTCGTGGAAGCAAAATACCTTTTTCTCTTTCATCTCGTTCATTTTCGCATTGAGTAATTTCCGGGCCTCTTCGGAATTGGAGCGGTTCAGGAACACGCAACCGGCCAACCAGCAGAAGATTCCGAAGGGTCCGGACCAAAAAAGCTCCTGTTTCAACACCGGTAAACAGGGATGGAAAAAAGGCCAGATGTGCATCATACCTGAAAATGTACCGACACAGAAAGGTGTAAACAACACACAATTCTTAAATTGCTAAATATGAATAATTGCCTTGCAATATTTATAGACGATAAGGCGGATTGAAAGGACTTTCTTTAAACCCAAGCCAAATTTTTCATGTTTACTTCTGGCGAAAGAAAAAAACTGCGCGCAGTTTTTCCAAGATGTTCTGACCACTTACAGGTGAATTCTGTATAGTGGTTAAGCATAAATCGCGTACGTATAAACTATCACCAACTAAAATTAGCCTGTATATTTTGAGATTAGGCTCAATATCCTTCTCAACCAATGCGATCCTAGTACTTTTAACGTATAGAATTGGCAATTCTAATTTTAACAATACTAAAAAAAAAAAAAAAAACAACTGTTCCGTACGTTCGGCATTAGTAAAAGAAATTCACAAATTTCAAAATTCTGCCGTTTTCTTGGAGTTCTCCTTTTAAGCGAAGATTCTGAAAATCTTCGCTTACAAGAAGCAAATTCTTCTGATATAAGTCTTTTAGACATCGAGTTTCTATATAATCGAATGATACGATCAAATTCCTTGCTAATTTTAATGCGCTAAAATACACGTTAGAAACCTTCGCTTATTGTAATCATTATCGTCTTTGAATAAACAAGCATTTTTCAAGCCGCCTTTTTACCACAACGGCCTGGATTTTCAGTCGATAACGCGCGATCATTACCCATTTTAATGGGTGTTTTAAATGTTAAATCACTTCCGTGAAGCGCAAAATGGCATTTGTCGGTTTATGCCGCATCTTTATTTAATGCTCCACGATTTTCTTCTGGTTAATAACATTAATAATTATTAATTACAAGGAGAAATTTGTAATTATGTAATTATGTAATTGCAAATAAAAGTCAGTTAACCGGAATTTTTCGAAACTACTTTTAAAACGTTCCGATTACGTCATCCCAGGCTCCGAGATGAGTGGTTTGGCCAGGGAATGGGAGCCTCATATCAGGCCTACATCTGTATACAGGCCCAAAGTAGAATTAGTATAATAAAATGTTAATTAAAAAGTCTAGAAAATCAGTTTAAGTAACTTTAAACGAGTAGAGAGAAAAGAAACTGACAAATCGAGAACCATGTTAGAAGGTATAGAGGGGCCCCAGCCAAAGGTTCTATGGATCTAAGGCCGTGTATTAATGAGTTATACGCATTATAAAAAGAAAAAATAAACTAGAAATTAACACGAATCTAAATTAAAGAAAATGTGTGAAATTTGGACTCAGACAAAAGGATAACTCAATTGTGTTTTTTACTTTTTTTAATTAGGGCAGTTGACTGGTTGTGCCATCTATCGAGAGAAATAGAAAGTAGTCAATTGATTTTTAAATAAGTAATTCCACCTTGGATAAGCTTTACACAAATAATCAATATAATCGTTGAACGTACGAATAAAATTACGCTCTGAAGTTAATAATAAAATATATTAGTTCTTGAAAGGGTATAAATAATAATTATTTAGAACATTTTCAAACTTAAAAGTAAAAATACATTATTAATAATTTATTATTAAACAACAAACGAACGGCCGGATTCCTTTATCGGGCTATTAAGGCTGAGTAATTACTACGCAATTTGGAGGGAGGCGGGACGTCATTAATTGTTAAGTATAACAATTAAAAAAATAATTCATTATTAATTTTCTTTTGTAAATATTCTTTAAAAGAGAATTTATAAAAATGTCCGAAACACGACACGCAATTCCAGTTCGCATCACTAAACCCGAAAGGAAAATAAAATATAATAAAATTTTAGTGTTGTGTTTTTTATACATATCCATTATACAATACACAAAAACATTAAAAAACGTAGAGAATACACCTTTAACAATGGGCAGCAGTTTAGGGAAAATGCAAACATTTTCAACCGGTTTAACAAATCGTAGTTTAATGCCCGGAGAAGGCACCTTAACAGGATCGAAAACATTCGGAATTTCCCAAAATTTGATACCCGAAACGTATTTTAAACCCCATCCGTTCACTCAAACTAAGTCGGACAAACCAAGACCCTCTTTCAATTAATTAATATAGAGACTGCAAGGAACCAGTCGAAATCGACGGTTTTATTTAATTAAAATACAAAGAGCTCATTTAAAATTTGGCGTTCTAAAGTAAAATCATCAGTACGGCAAGTGTTTTCTAGGCCGTTTGCAATGATTCGAGCCTACCTGTTCTGTGGTACCACGAGGCACCCAGGATGGCAATTTAGCATCCCTAAGACTGACCAATTTCAACTGGCGGGACTTCGGATAAACGCAGATAGTAGTATCCGGCCGCCTCGTGACAATCTCATTGGCTGTTATAAAGCTCTTAACGTACCAACAGTCGTATGTTCGAATTTCTTTTTATAGTTGGTAGATATGTCGAAAACGTCATCAATCGGCATTAAATAACGAATTGGACGGTTAGAATTACGTTTTGGTCTCATCATATAACAACAGAATAAAAACAGATTGACACTAAAAGTGGTAGATGGTGCTGTGGTCAATATTGACAAAACTAATTTACTGAAAGACTAATGCAAAATGTCTTTTAATTAACGAGTAATTAGCAAACAAAGCAGCAATTCAGAGTAGTGGTGAGCAACGGGGGAAAAAACCCGTTGCTCACCACTACTCTTGTTGTTAAAACGGTTAAGAAAACAAATCGCTAGATGGCATGAGAGTGCCTGGCATGTTTGTTGTTTGGCCTTTCGGTAGTCTTTTAACATTGTATTTTTGCCACTCTCCATACTTGAATCATTGCACCATTGTCAAACCTGTCTTCGGCGGCATCAACTATAGCATAATAGCTTAATTTGATACCAGAACCATATTTTTAGTCCCAGCCTTGGTTTATTCAAACTACGTCTTAGTTTCAAACCCTCTTTAAATACATAAATTAGTATGTTAATTAAGGTAAATGGCGTATTTTACAGTACAATTAGCGGAGAATAATCCGAAAAATAGAAAAAAAGCACGCAGAAGATTAACTAAATTTGAAATAAAATTATTTCGCAGGAAGCGGTCATTTCTAAATAATGAATTAATCACACTTAATTTTCTCTTTGTTAGCAATTTCTTTATGCTTTTGTTGAGGTTTGAGAGCTATGGGTTGTTGTTATAAAATAAGCGTTGCGAGCATCGCTGCTGAGCGATGTCTTCGAGAGCGTCGCCACACTCATTTTCTTAAAGAGCAGCGCACAGCGGTCTTAACTGATTGAGGTTAAATCTATAGAGAGGTTTCATGTCAACATCACGAGTGACGTCATGAGCATGCGCAATTGTCCAGCGCCATCTTTGTGACTGTTTGTGACTTGTTTACGTTTTGTGTGAGTTCGCGTGCGCTTTAACTGGAGTTTTGGTGTTGTTTTTTTTCGTCGCGAATATCACTATGGTGATTTGTTGTGTAATTGGGTGTAATGCTAGTTCACTCAAGAACAGAGGAACATAATTTTTTTAAAATTCCCGGCATTATTTGTCATCGAGGATCCCAAACCGAGGAGCTTTCACAACGAAGGTAAACTGCATGGCTCTCGAGAATTAACCGGAAAAATTTCGTTACGAATAAAGTAAATACCAATACAAGAGTTTGTCAGAAACATTTCATTTCAATATTTACGTTAATAAACACTAAGTTATATTTTAAAACCTAAAAGAGTTTACTGATTTGCTTATATTAATTTAGTTAGGTATAGTGCATTTATAAACGAATAACTAATGTAATTTCAGGCTTTAGCTAGTGCAAACTTATAAACGTTACACGTTAAAACTAAAAGCAAGTAGGCTTATTATATGCTAGTTTCAACTAGAAAATAAAGGTTACTTTTACTTTTATATCAGGAGAAACCCAGCCACTTGTTAAATAGTTATGGGCCTCTAAAGATTTATAAGCTTTCATTTGTGACAGGGTGTAGAAATTTGTTGTCAAAACCAAATAGTTTATAATGTCACCAAATTCTACTTTCGGCCACAACTCTCGATCTACGACGAAGTCTGATAAACTGGCTTCGTATGGATCGCCTTGAAATAACGAAATTTTCTCTTCGTACAGAGCCGCATCTCGTCCTGTTAGACCGCTAGAATAGCCCGCAAGAAAAGAATCTTTTTTAACTTAATCCATGATAATAGAACTGCAGTATTTTTGTACGTTTAAACTAAAAAACGACGTCGAATAACAGACCACGTGCAAGCTAAGCGAGCGAAAACTACCACAAAAATGGCGAATGGGCGGAGCAAACGTGTGTTTTATCACGTGACATGCGACTTGAAACCTCTCTATAGCGTTGCTATTCTCGCTGCAACAAAGATGGCTGCTTCCACGATGGAAAAGTTAATTTTTATATGATGTGACAGTAAAGTTATAAGGTTGCAATCACTATATTCTGTTTGTACTAATTTTTTTTAAAATACTCATTAGTAAAATAAAATCAGATTTGACAAAACCTGTAAATTTAAAATGTTTTATTATCTTTTGAAGTTCCGTCGGATGTTAAAATTTATTTTTAAAAAATTAAAAGAAAGAAAGACACAGTCGTTCCGGAAAAAAATTCTTCTAGACGATCACCATTTTTTATTTTTGTTCTAGAACAAACTTCTTAGATGACCAGACCTTCCTTTTTAGGCTACTTAGTCATCTAATGTTAAAACGTTCCTTAAAAACAAAATTAGTCCAATTAAAATTTTTAAAAATTCTTAAAAATTGGAAATGGGATCTTACGCCGTCTTCTGGTTTACATCCATATCCTTTCGGGAGTTCGGGTCTTATATCCACTCGAAAAAAGCGCTGGGAAATGTACATTTGTACCTCGGCCTCCCTCTGGCAACGATTTTTCATATTTAAGTTTTTGTTTTATTATTAATGTTTTATTATCTATTTTATGTTGCAGGAAGAAGCTGAATATACTAAATCATTAAAAAAAATTACCTCCCAAACGAAGTGAATTTCAAAAATGAATTACAGTACTTTTAAAATGTTTCGATCTAAACGATTTGTAAAATATTTCAAAAGCGGCAGAGATCCGCCATTTTAGAACTGCAGCGCTGCTCCGTCCGGTTGTTAAAAGACCTTCAGTAGCGATTGCTCCACAGTGCTGAATTTAACAAGCCATCAGTTATTCAGTTTACCTGTTGGGACGTTTGATGATTTTTCTGTTTTGTTTATAGAATACTGTATAAAGAAACAAGTAAATTATTCTAAAGTGTTGGTGTTGAGAAAAGCTGCGGGGGTTGCAAGAGGTTTTGCAATCGCCCGACACGTTTCTCTCTCAGACTAAATATCGAACTTTTGCCACTCCGTCACGCCCGAATAATTGCACATTTCTCAAATCTCTCACCAGCGGCATCATCTACAGGGTAGGAGCTTTAATTTGATATCCTGAACCGTACTTTTAGTCCCAGCCGTTTACTCAAACTTAGTCGAACAAACTGAAATCATCTTTCTTTCAATTAATATATAGAATTACACTATTACCACGTATCGTTGATTTGTATCAAAGATAAAAGGTTGCTGCCATTGTTTCATTATTTGGAAGGTAGAAGTATGATGCTTTTATTAAAATGTAACAAAACACAACAGTTTTTATACTTGATACTCTCAATAAAATTGTAAACAAAAACTTTAATGAAATTCAATAATCAAGAAATATTTTTAGAAGTAACTTTAAAGTTACTACTAAAGTTCATTTGGGTTAAATCGACCCGGATATTAGTTTGTAAAACACGATTTATTTGACAAGACACTTCAAAGGTTTCGAATTTTACGTACAGTACCATACTGCAGTTTCTCCCACGACAAATGCCGGAAATGTCCCCCGGAGGTCCCAAAATCTGGGGAGTGAGGTCCGGAGAACAAGTAGGCCAGATTCCGCGGAAACTTATGCGATTGGCAAAGAAGTCTTCCAAAAACCGGAACATATGGAAAGAGCGATAACGCAATCTATCGGAAAGTGGAAATGCAAGACGTGCGACTTACGGGTCTCGTAGGTAATGCCGTACGTATAACTTTAATGTCATTATGAATTTCTCAGTGCACAGTAACTTTTCGGACACCCTGTACATAGTAGGATGAAAGATGCAATTCTGTGCTATATTTAAGTCAATGACATTTACTTAAATCATTATTAAATAAATACATGAAACTGTGATAATGAAATATTTAAATTTAGGTACATTACAAAATTACCTGTACGGCTACACTAAAGTTATACAAAAATTAGTTTGTTTTCCTTAATACTTTCTGCCACAACTGCACTAAATAGAAATATGAATTACGAGAAAAGTCAGTCGTTCTCTCCAAACAAAAGACTAAAACAGGGGTGTCCAACCCGCGGACCAAAGCAAGTTCCAATGCGGCCCAATGAACGTGTAAACCGACAAATTTTTAAATTTTATTTTTATTTATTCATTTCAACGGTATAAACCCAAAAAGACCGTAAACCTTTATACATATTTTATTTTTGAGTGGAAAGGAAATGTTTTCAAATACTTGAAAATGTGTGAATGAGGAAAGAATACTAAATAAAGCTGGTGTTGTGGCTCAAAGGATTATAGACCCAAATTCGGAGAAATGGAAAGAAAGGCCAAAAGATAAAAAGTAGTGAGAAAAGTTAAATAGACCTTCTGTTATGCAAATATTGACCCTTAATTTTCCAACCTTCCTCACTTCTTTATCTTGTCTTTGCATTTGGGTCTATAATCCTGAGTTCCAACTCCAGCTTTATTTAGTATTCCTTCCAGCGTTGCAAAATTTGGCTACTTTGCGCCAAATTTGTCTACCCATTTTTTAGTTTGACGTATAAAATATCATTTGAGGCATTGGCTACTTTTGGGCTATATTTTATAAATATATTAGTCAAATAAAAATGCACTTTTAAAATGGTGTTTTGTCGTTTTTTTATTAATAAGAGACCCAAATACAGTAGAGCGTCGAAAATCGGAATCAACTGGGGACTGGGGGTGTTCAGATTAGTCATTTGATCCCATTACCGACTTTGTACGAAAAAATATATTAACCTGTCCGATGTTCAAATTTTTCTCCCTTGCGTGTCGCTTCGTGTTGAATTTTCGTCGATTTTAAGCCTAACGAAAATTTTTATAATAATAATCGAGGCTATCGTATCGTTAAAAATTATTTCTGCATTTTGTACAAACAAAATAAATATATTGAAGAATATAAAAACATGAAAATTATACTTTAGAAGTAAATCTAGTATCAATAACGTTCGATTCAGCACGACACAGTCCGACTGAAAATCGTTCCGATTACCGGCGTTCCGATTAACGACTCTCTACTGTAAAACAAATATTTGTGTTTTTCAAATAAATTTTTTTTTGTCTCCTTTATAAATGAATTTATCTATTTCTAAGTAAAAATTGAAAGTGTCTGTAGAAGTAATTTTTTTAAATATCCTTTTTCCTGATAAAGCTTTAATACTTATTACTATGATCTAGACATGTTAATCCTTAAATATACTTGTATATTTAAGGATTGGGCCACAAGTATATACAAGATACTTGTGGCCCAGAACTCCATGGCTTCTTTCAATGTGGTCCAGAGAAACACAAAGGTTGGACACCCCTGGACTAAAATACAATTTAGCCACCTCAGTATTCTCTAAATAATAATTTTCTGTTAATGTTACCTTAGGATCCAAGATGGCGACGGGGAAAATTTTTCCCTACGTTGGAGACTGCGACGGGGAAAAGATTTTTTCCCTAGAGTCGAGACGTCGACGACGTGGGGATTTTTTTTTTCCTTCTTTCGGTTTCTACCATGCGTTCGACGTGGCCGAGTTTCCTGTAACCTCGAAACGGAGACGGTAGTGTATATTTGCGACGGTAGAGGGAGCTTTTTCGTAACGTAGTGCGAGAGTTAAATCGACGGGAAATACGTAGGGGTGTTACGAACGAATATGCAAATGCATAATCTACGACGTGATTTCTGTTCCTTTCTAGGCAATTTTATGCAAATCGACTAGTTTCCAGTTGGAATCGTTTACTGCAGTGTTGCGACGAATTGCGTATTGAAATAATTGCTGTTTTTTTTCTCGTTACGATATTTCATTTTTTTTCCTCTCCACCTCCCCGCGTTTAGTTTATTGCCAATTGTTCGATAATTAGTAGTTTTGCCGATTTGAGTTTCAACGACGAATTTCGGTCGAGTTGCACCACCCGTGATTTCTACAAGTTAATGGAAGACGACTTTTTGGAGTTATGTTTGCCTCCCCGTATCGATAACGCATTGAAATTTGCTGTAAAATTAGGCATACAGCCGACCGAGTCCGTTTGCATTCCGTGCGATTCTAAATGCAAATTATTTTATCGGCGTAATAGAGAAAGCTGTTTCTTGCGATGTAGTAAGTGCGGAACGAAGCCTTTGAAGGAACATTTAAAAGTAAATTTGGCCACATTTCTTGGGGTTGCATTCTGTCGTTTATATGGCCAAGTAGTAATAAATCGAACGGAAGGAAACGCCAATCGACCAATAAAAGAGCAGCCGAATCGAAAAGAACAGGGAAGAAAAGAGCCGCACCAAGCGAAAAGAAAAGTATCGAGGCTGGCAAAACCGAAAAAAGAATGGATCGGAAAGGGGAAAAAAAAAAGAAGGAAGTAGGCAACCACCATCGAAAAGTGAGTAAAAAAATTCTTTTTTTTTTTTTTTTGGTTATTTCGGTTAACGTCCGCGGAGTCTGCAGAGAAATTCAAGATGGCGGCCGGAAACGCGGCCATCTTGAATCGAGGGAAAAATTTTCCCCGTCGCCATCTTGGATCCTAGGGTAACATTAACCTAATTTTCTATAACTGCTAACACTTCTTCCAGGTGGGGAACGTAACGTTTAAGCCACTCGACGATGCTGTAGGAAAGGTAGATTTAGCAGATTTTTCCACTGTCAAGTTATCCATCTGTATTAAAGCCAGTTGCCCCGACTACGTGCTTAAGGATTCGGGGAACTTAATAGGTTGGGTGGGCACGTGGCGAGTTGTCTCGTGGGCGACAGTGACACGTGAAACTTTGTTCGACTTCAGGAATGGAAAAATACACATTATACAGAGTGTTCGCCAAAACCAGCAATCCAATTCAGTTTACGCAGGGATCCAATAAGTGATTACAAGTTTTACTGTATTTGGCAAGAGAATTAAAAGTCTGTGTTACAAGTCGAAAGAACTTTACTTTCAAAAATATTGTAGTTTAATTTTAGATGTTACCGAGGACAAGGAAATTCAAAAGAATTTGAGGTTAATGTTACCTTAGGTAGCCAAGATGGCGGACCTTCCGGTAATCGCGATCCAGTTACTTAGTGACGTCGGTAATGGAGGAAGCTGCGAACTATCGCGATGTGTTATGCAAATTAATACTAACGACGCATTTCGTGTAGAGTTATCGGCGGAAAGTAAGTTGTGATAAGCGTTGATTTGAGTGTTTTTTGACTTTAGACGTAATTTTTTTGTTTAATATTAATTGATTAATTATGAGTGCTTTCGATATTTATTTCCAAGAATTTTGGGCAGCGTGCACCACCCATAATTTCTATCAAGTGCTCGCATCAGAATTTTCCGAATTAGATATTGACCCCAGAATCGATAAAGGTTTTAAATTTGCGGTCGGTCTAGGATTACAGCATATTGAGGAAGTGTGTAAGATTTGTTCGAATTCGTGCAAAATATTTTATCGACATGACCGAGATTCGTGTGTTACGCGGTGCAAAAAATGTCGAAGAAATAGTTCGGCATTCGGTGGAACCTTTAAAGGTAAATGTGAAAAAATATCATGGAGTAGAATATTATCTTTTATATGGCATCATATTGCATTGGAATGCTCTTCGACCACCTCGGGTATTGCTGTAGGTATTTCTAATAAGGCTGCTGTCGACTGGTCTAATCATATACGTTTTGTTATACTAGTAGCTTTGCACAATATGACATCGTTTAAAATTGGAGGTCCGAAGAAAACTGTCGAAATCGACGAGACTGTTATATGTAAACGAAAATAAGAAAAAGGCCGCAAACTAAAAAGTACGAAATGGTTGTAGGGGGATTATGTCGAGAAGACGAGCTGTTTTATCTGTCAAGTAAACGATCGTTCCGAAATCACGTTAAATTGGATTATATCGAAATGTGTTAATTCAGGAAGCTTGGTCTTAACTGACGAATGGAAAGGTTACAACAACATAGACGATTTAGAAGGCATCGAAATAGAGCACAGGACAGTTAATCACTCCGAGAATTTCGTTAACCCCAGATCCCATAATAACGTAAGTAATAACATTATTTTTTAAAATTATTTAAATATATTTTTTAATATTTCGAAATAGTATTTATTTTTAAAATATTCCGAAATTCTAAAATCGGGATTTAGTATTTAATAAATCGCGGAGCATATCATATGCATATTTGCTCCATCATAAATCGCAGTCAAGATGGCCGCCATCTTGACGTCACTAAGTAACCTGGATCGAGATTACCGGAAGGTCCGTCATCTTGGCTACCTAAGGTAACATTAACCGAATTGGATAAACAGAGTTTTAAAGTTCTATTAAGACTATTGTTTAGTTTGATTTATATGAAACAAATTATTATATATATATATATATATATATATAATTAATTTATAGAATTATTTGCAAAACTATTTGAATTACAAACATGTTATTAATTTTCTTTATAGTTATTTGCATAGGAACTTATTCAATTCCAGAAACGAATCTATTCAAAATTCCTAAACCTAGTTCATTCTTTAAATAAATATTTATGGAATATTCTTTGCATCAGCAGAAAAAGTGAATTAATTAAAAAGTTAAGCCACCATTCTCGAAAACTGGAGTACCAGCGAGACACTTTTAATATGAAAATTGTAGCCGTTCCATACAGACAAAGTGAAACTTATAAACACCTTTCCACCTTAGTAAAATTCAGCCAGTAGATTAAGCATAATCACGCTGTGGTAATGGCATTTTTGCCAGTCATTCTCGTAAATGACGAGAAGGAAATCAACCGATCAGTCAATTAATCATTTACAACCCGCGTAGAATTTTAGAAATATTTCAAAAAACCGTGGCGTATTTGTTTCCAAAATTATCAATTTTTAAATTTTCATTTTACGAAAATCAATAACCTTACCTATGACGTCCAGAGCACTCTGATGATTACACACGACCACTGCCGACTGGTCTTTTATGATCCTGTCTGGATTCTGAATTTCCCAGTGAAAGCTGAAGACCGGATTGATGAGATTATCTACCATCCAAGTAGCGTATCTGTTAAAAAAAAAAAGTCACGGTAAATTACTTTTACAAAAATCTCAAAAATTAAATCTCTTTTACGTGTAGGCAAATAGGTTAATTTTAATTGACCCGAATACAGTAATGCATCAACATTCCAACTGCTTAAATCTTCATAGTTGAAATACGCAGGGAGGCCCAAATTCAGTTATCCAGTGTAAAGTTTGGTTTATTTGGTTACGGCAACGCGACACGTGGGCGATCTGCCAAAGGGGATGCCTCCCGAGAAGACTTTCTATGAGACTGACCCCTATTTAGGTGTTAGAAACACAAAGAAATCCCGGAAAACACCACGTGGCCAGCCAGTTGGCTTGGCGAGAACCCACGACTACCAGTGTTCAGGGGTTTTATCCAGTCGGCCACTGGTGGTCGAATACTTTGTAATACTCCACGGTTATAATTTTCGTTAGTTTAATTTGCGGAAATGCACGGAATGCAAAAATTTACCGAATATAATTTTCATATATATATATATATATATATTATATACGAATATCGGTATCATTTTTGTGAAAAGTTTTTAAATAAAATGTCTCCACCACTGCCTAATGTCAAAAATGGATGCATATGATTAGTAGTGTTTCATTCAATTGAAAAATTATATTAACATAGTTGACAGAGAAAGCGAAACTCAATACGGAATGCAAAAATTTCGAGATTCTGGCACTAATCCAAATAATTCAAATTAAATATTAGAAATGACCGGTGCTCTCATTTATACTATTTATGTACTCGTTTATTTACATTCAACTAATTTGTATAGGGAACAGGATGCTCTTCAACACTTATCTATGATCTCGTTTATACCAAGATTGATGACTAATGCGTTGTCACATTCGTCTTCGACAGATTTGTTCTGATTACTTTGGTATCGGGCTAATAGCTTCGGTAATGACTATACCAATTTCTATAACTGTTTAACGTATCTACGTCGTCATAATATATAACTTAGATATTTTGTTTGTTTAGTTACAAAATTACTTTCAAAAAGTTTCCGGAGAAAAATCTTACAAGGTTTATAATCTACATTAACTTACTTCTAAATAATAGCAGTGAAAAGAAAACACTACATATCTGTAATCTATGTATCTTTATTTACTTTTGTACAAAATCTCCATTCTGATTGAAAATGTCCTTAAGAAACCCATTTAGATCATTTACAAACAACAACTTGAATGACTGCCTCTGAGTTTTTGTAACGTTGGTTTCACATATGCTCAGTGACGTAACGAACATAACTGGCGCCCGGGGCACGACACTTTATTGGCGCCCCCTCCAGAAACACATATAGTAATGTAATATATAGAATTTACTCGTAATAGTGATAGTGTGCGAAAGAAATGGCGTACCCAGGGATGTTGCCAATAAGAAAAAGGGTGATAGAGAGGGTGAGAGAAGTATAAGGGGAGGGAAAGGAGAGAACAGTAGAGCGATACGCAGGGACCAAATGGATGGGATCCTGAAAATAGAGTGTGATGCAAGCAGTGCAAATAAGCGTGTAGTAGACAGAGAAGAGTACGCTCTGAAAAGTAACAGTTGTACAGTAAAAAACAGATGTCCGCCCACTAAAAAACAGGATTGATAAGCGGGGGCAGATTGGAAGAGGACACAAAGGGGTTAGCCCTTATAATGTAAGCAGTAATAAGTCCGACAACTAGGTTATCGTTCTGCGTCCGTTGTAAAAGTTCATTAATGGAAGATGCTTACAGAAGTTTTTTAGTCCATGGAAGATCCGTGTTGAGGAGAGGAGGACACTGAAGTTGCAGGGCCAACGATGACCTTCCGCTTGCACCACGTTACGCAGATTTCCGCGGTAGGAGGTGTACTTAGGGCAGGTGAATAAAACGTGGAATGGATCCTCTTCTTCTACGATGTCACTCACTTACCGTTTCCTTTCTTGAGGAAACGATTAAGGTTCACCCGGAAGTTCCCGTGCACCGTCATAAGCTGAGTGATGGCATGGTTGATGTGGAAGAAGGATAAGTTAAGACGCTTGGGAGAAATTTGTACGTATGCTGGCCGGTGGTGCCCGTATCCCACTCTTTTTGCCAGATGGTAATGAGTAGTTCATGCAATTCTCTGCGAAGAGTAGAGAGAGGGATGGCCTCATAAGCATAGGAGTCAGCTATCTTGTGGGCATTCTTAGCCAGCCTGTTGGCCCTTTCGTTACCAGGATTCCCAGAGTGATCCTGAACCCAGTAGAAATTGATGTAGGCTGAGTTATTGATTTCATTAAGGAGGTTAAGACTTTTGTCAATGATGGGCAGTTTTTGGTTCCGATTCTATTATCTGATGGAGTGCCACATGACTGTCTGTAATGATGTTGACAGTTTTTCCCGAAAAGCAGGAGATATTTTGATTGATGTAATAGAAATAATAATAGAATGTAGTACTTACCTTAAAATATCTATAATATATTACGAATAGTTACTATTACCTTCATGCCGCGGGCGTCACTTGCAGAGGGGCGCCCGGGGCATGATAGACCCCCTTGTCCTCCCTCGCTATGCTACTGCATATACTTTTTTTTACAAAACTAGACAAGAAATAATTTATAAAGGGCCAAGTCTGGACTCTGGGAGATGAGTCCAAGGTTTCGATCATTTGTTAGTAATTGATTGAACTCAACAGACTTTTTAAGAATCTTTTGCATTCTTTTGCACTGCACAAGAATTAAATCTAGGGATTCAAACTGACTATGGTGTCATTTTTATAGTTGTCCTATGACGACTTGCTGTTACCAAAGCATTGAGTCTATCTTTGTTGATTTCACTAGAGGCAGTCCAAGACAATACTATGAGACCTATGTATGATGTCTGTTATACAAAGTTCTCTACATACATGTTTTATTTTTTAGTTAATATCAACTGGGGAAATTTTTTAACGAAAAATTCGCCCGCCAAATGCCGTCAAGGTAATGTGATGTTGCCCGTCATTTTCTTGCGTCACAATTGATGTGAGTGATGTTCAAATCGCAGAGTACGACGAAAGTTGTTGGTACAAGGCACATATTGGATGTTCTTCTGTTGCCAATGATTTTTTCATAAGGTGATGTTGGTCATTACTTTTCACACAATCTTGGACTTAAAAATTAGAAATTTTTAAAAAAGCAATCACATATCTAGTCAGAGAGTTTATCATCTTTTATGCAAGGTTAATAAGCAGGCTCATTACTGATTTTCTGGTACATCTTTTAATCCAAATAGAATCACAAGAGGACACAGTGACTGCTAGACTGAATGGCTACAGATGGCATTAGGTGTGGCACACATTCGTTCGGGTTGTCTACATTGTAATATATTGATCACCTCTCTAGTATGATTTTTTGCTTATTTATATTTAACCAATAGCTATGATTTTTAAGAAAGATGTAAACTGTAAACAATGATGAACTAGCCATTGTGATAATTCAGATGAATTAATTAATGCACCTTTAACATGGGTAAACTAACAGAAAATAAGTCCACTCTAATAACCTTAAATAGCTTCGCAACTATATTTATCCACAAACGTTTTCGGTCCCTTAGGACCTTCTTCAGGTGGGATATAAGCAGAGAGTGTCCCTACGAACTGAACTCCCGTAACGGATACATTCCAACCCCCACTCCAGATGTGTACTATAAACAAACATCGCTGCGCATGCACCACCTTAAGTATTTAGAGGCGCTGGAGACCTTTAAAGCTGATTGCCAGGGCCTCTCTATCAACTTTAAAGACGAAATACAACTTTCGAAGGCGTGGCAAGCGATGTACGACCCGGCGTTATAATCGCGCATGCGCAGCGATGTTTGTTTATAGTACACATCTGGAGTGGGGGTTGGAATGTATCCGTTACGGGAGTTCAGTTCGTAGGGACACTCTCTGCTTATATCCCACCTGAAGAAGGTCCTAAGGGACCGAAAACGTTTGTGGATAAATATAGTTGCGAAGCTATTTAAGGTTATTAGAGTGGACTTATTTGCTCTTGCTTCGTTTTCTTACGATGGATTTTAACAGAAAATACTAACATTTTTGACACAGTTAATGAACCTCCTCTGGCATGGACCCAGTGAAAAGTGGAATCATTCTACTTTCCATTTTTGAATGTCCATGCCTAGAAATGGTCTGGTAACTGTGTCTAAAACATAGGATTCTTTCAGCTTCACCCATTCAGCTGAAATGTCACACTAATCTGCATCCTCCCTCACTGTATTCATAGCAAGGCCTATCAGTCATAACAATAACAAACTAAAAAATTTATTGCTTCATCTTTGCAAAACTAAATGCAGTGAGGCTTTGGAACTAAGAATGCCAGAAAAATCAGTGGTCAACCTTTCTTTTAGCTGAACAACTTCAAATTAAAAAAATTGCCACAAATATCTTAAAAATTAAGAAAAATAAAAATACACATTTTGGCTATTGTTTTCAGTTTTTTTATTTCATAAACCATATTTTCCTCAAAACAATATCAATAACTGTGCATTAAAATGCTATAATAATAATAATGAGTAAAATTTTTACTAAGTCTGACCCCTCTCAACAAATGTAACAAATAACCCACCTCCATCTCTCCATTCCCTCAGTTTTTAACAACCAAAATTTAATAGCATCAATGCCCCTTAAGTTACCATGCCAAATTTTGTTTCTTAATCTTTACTCCAACCTGAGATATTAAATGAATTAGACTCCAACATAATCCTAGGAATTTCCCTCCTTTTTTAACTTTTTTTTTGGTTTCAGGAGTCCTTAAATGTTGATATTTTAAAAAAACTCATAGTATTGTAATTGTATTAGATTTGATCCTTTCCAGTGTTGTTATACATAACAGCTGGTAACAAAAAGTAAAAAAAAAACATTTACTAAACAGAACAGATTGTAATTATTTGTAACAACATTTTTATTGATTGATATCATCAGAAATGATTTATACACACACACATTCAAACACTACAAAATTTATAATATTTGATACTTTTAAAATTTTTTTAAACAATTTCTATTTTTAGAAATAGTATCAACTAATATCATTTAGATACAATTAATGTATTTCCCGTCATCTCAAATATTATGCGCACAACCTACAAAGGCATTAAAAACTGTTTTGTGATAAAACTATTTATACTTTTGCTTATTCCAGAACAAAAACTAATCAAATTGAAAGGAAAATTAAATATTTTACACGAATTTTATCAAAAAACATAAATATTTAAAATTTGAAACAATGCTAAATAAATAAAACAGGAGTTTTATAGACAGACATATTAATCAATTATTTATTAACTATGCTGTAGATCTGTTAAGCACTTAAAAATTATATTTAATTAATATTTAATTTAATTTATATTACATACTTTTATATTTTTTTTGTCAAATTGAAATCATTTTTATATAAATCATGACTAAGTTAATCTGGATATCACATTTATACAAAAATTACAAAAGTTTCAATGTAAAATTAATAAAATCTATATCAAAGTCATTTATCAAAAAACTAATTGATTAATTTCTTCAATTTGATTAAATTATAACAACCAAAATTCTTCATTACTGTAGTCAACATGGATTAACAGCACGACAAAATAAAATCTTGTGCATTTTTTGACCATAAATCATCTATCTTCGGAGTTATCTTTGCTTGTGACTTATTCTTTAATTGTAATATTAATTGTAATATTCAAAATAATCCAAAATATTAAGCATTAATTTTCAACATCTTCCAAAAGTCCTAAAGCTGAAATATTTCTTATACCCAGGTGTGACATTAAAAAATTTGATTCCATGCTCCTGTAATCCTGCTACTCACATGTCATAACCAGAAGCAGCTCAAAGGGGGGAAAATGTGTCATTATTTTGATCAGAAGGGATGCCAGGGTTGCCAGATTGCCTAGGAAGAAAGGTAATCCAAAGCAAACTCCTCTGTCATAGCAACACATTAACTAGCTTTAATGATTAATTTCTACTGAGCAACTCTACAAACATCAATGGCTCACCAGTTTCAGTGTATAGATCCATTACTATAGATCAATGTAGTATAACATGTAGCATTTTAGTATAAATCTAAGATTTCTTTAGCTATTTTTTTATATATACATAATATATATTTGTAGAAAACTCATCTTTTATTAATAAACTTTTATATAATATAAATGATAATTTTCTTTATAAACTGATAATTAAAATAGATTAATATAAATAAATGTTTCAAGCAAAGTCACATGGCAAATGCTACCCCCCATTTAACAAGCGACTACCCCTTCTTCTCAACTTTCAAGAGTCACATCCATTCTAAATAATTCTGCATTGCCTCAAATTCTCCAGGCGATAAACAGCGAGATCCAAAGACCGGTTAAGTGTATTGAGACGAATTATTAAACAGCCATTAAATGTAAAAATAACTTTGACATTTGTTACTACCTTTAGATAATTTACAGTCTACATACAAGGAAATATCCATTTAAAAATAGAAAAAAATCAATAGGGAATTAATAATGATTAGAGGCGTAAATATTATTGCATATACTGTATTTATATTTTAACATCAAATAGCCTATAAACCGTCTTGTCACTGTCTGCGGTAATCTAATGAAGACATATGAAGGCTGCTAACAAGTTAAATCATAGATATTAATGATGTAGACTACCACTTTAAGTATAAGGAATTATGGTAAGTAGAGTAATCATCATAGATCAGTCTCTAAAAACAGTAATAAATATTAACAAAGTTTAATTCTTTAATTAAATTTAAATCCAACTTCTTAATACTTAATAATTATAAAAAAATTAATTTTTATTTGTATTAGTATTGTTATATTTGTGAAGTTGGATTTTAATCCAGTTTCATTACATAAAAATTGAAGAATTGATAAAAACTAAGAAATGTTAAGTTTTATAAAACATTTCAATAACCAGATTTGTGTTTCTTTAAGAAAATCATATACAATAAAATACTAAATACAAAAATTTCATTTTGAGCGATTTTCCAGAGAGAGAATGCCACAAAACATTCACTTCTTTTGTCTCCAAATTATACTAATTTAATCATAATAATATGTTAATTTATTTCTCTTAATACACTTAAGAATTGTACAGTCTGTTACAAAAGTATAGGAACGCCACAGATTTTGTGTTTTTTCAAAATTTATTTTGAAAGTATTACTGGAAATATTATTAATTACTTTTTATTATTATTTTGATTATTTTATCAGGTTTTTTACATTTTGTAAAGTAGCATAAATTTTTTGTTTTTCACAAATAATCATTTTTTGATGTGTTACAAAAGTATAGGTACACTTTCTAAAATTACATAAAAATAATTTTTAAATATATTTTAAACACTTTTAATATTTGCTATTACCCCCTTTGGCTACAATCACTTGAAAAATTCTGTTAGGCATGCAGTTTATTAATTTTTTTTTTAATTGTTCATCCTTAATTTCATCTCATGCATCCATTATTGCAATTTTCAATTGATTTACAGATTCATATTGTTTCATATTTTGATAAACAATGGCTGCTAACATCCCCTATAAATTTTCAATGGGATTTAAATCTGGACTATGTGAAGGCCAGTCAATTACATCAATATTTTCTTTTTTAAATTAATTTTTAGTTGACATTGAGGCATGAATGAGAGCATTATCTTGTTGAAACTTCCATTTATGACCTCAAATTAATGCACCAATTGTAATCATATTATTATACAATAATTCTTGACACCTTTCTGAGTTTATATTTTTGTCAACAAATACTAAATTAGTTTTACCTCCCCATCCAAAACCATCCCAAATCATTAAAGACCCATCCCCTTGTTGCCGGCTTATTTTAACTCTGCTTTCTCTTCTTAAATCATGCCAATAATATGAAAACCCATCAAGGCAATCTAAATTAAACTTCTTCTCATCACTAAACATTATTTGTTGCCATTCTTCAGTCCATCCCATCTTGTCTTTATCCCAGTTTAAACACATTGATTTGTTAAAGGTGGTTTCAACTTCATTTTTTAAATATTTTACATTGTCATTGTTTTTTAAAATTCTCCAAACAGTTGCATGAGATAGATCTACTGGTAATTCAGCAGCAGTTTGCCTTGTTTACATGTTTTTATTAGTTATAAGCTTCAAAACTTCTCTCATTCTTGAATGTTAAACATTTAGGCTCTCCTGACTTCCTTTTTTACCTGTAATTTTCACTTTGTTGCAAAACGTTTAGAATAGCATTCGTATGACAGATCTAGTTACAGCTGGAGCAATTTGCCTCAGACTTGCCTGAACCACTCAAGTAATAAATTTTACATATTTCTTGCTCATGAAGTACAGTTCCACGAGGTATTGTTGAAAATGTTTATATAACATTAAATAAAACATTCAAAAAAGCCACCAGAACAATTAAAAATGATGTCATCTAACGTAGTGGTAATATTTTTAATTATTATTATGATAAATTAATTTTTAAGAGACTTTTAAGTGGTGTACCTATACTTTTATAACACATCAAAAAATGAATAATTGTCAAAAAAAAATTTATGCTGCTGCTTTATGAAATGTAAAAGAACCTGATAAAATAATTAAAATAATAATAATAATAATAATTAATAATATTTCAAGTAATAATTTCAAAATAAATTTTGAAAAAACACAAAATTTATGGTGTTCCTATACTTTTGTAACAGACTGTGTGTAGAAATGTTTTAAATTACATAGCAGAAGGAATCGCTAGACACAAGGTGTGTGGCTTGCAGCATTATTAAACTAAAAACATTTTACAGAAGATTATGAACAAATAATCTGTTTAAAGAGATTTTGGTAATATTTTTGATAAATTATTTCAAAATAAGCACAAGAAACAAGTAAACAATATTATATGACTTTAATGTTAGAACAGAAAAAGTAAACAGTGTTAAAACCCTCTTAATAACAAGTGGCATAGCGAACATAACTGGTGCCTGGGGCACGACACTTTATTGGCGCCCCCCTCCCTTCTCCAGAAACACATATAGTTTCTCTTGGAGACCATTTGGGCGCCACTCGCAAAGGGGCGCCCGGGGCATGATACATCCCCTTGCACCCCCTCGCCACGCCACTGTTAATAATGCAAGTATTTTCAAGGATACAGAATCATTGTTATCAGGCTAATGAACATCTGAAAATTGGAACAGAATTCATCTATGTGCAAAATTATAACATTTAAACATTTTCATAGAATTCAAGGCACACAAGTGCAAGAAAAGGAACAAAATTGAAAGTTGAAACAATAAGCATAACGTAACTGGCAAAATATTTTTAATTGCATGAGCCAATGGTACATGATCATGTGGGTCAGCTACAGTCACATGGATTTCTGTCTGAGAAGCTTAAATATCCTCTTCGTGCTCTGCTAAGCAACTCGCTAGCATTCTGGCAGTGGTGCTGATGTACAGTACCATGTATTTTCTCCCATTGTTGGGGTTGATAGCAGAACAGCACAAACCTCAGATTTTTCAAGAAGTGTGGGCTTGTTCCTATCATTATAGATAGAGTGCCTCTGTAAAGTGTGATGTGGGGAGATGAACAAAAGGAAGCCATGATTTTTGAAAGTTTCTAGAGGAGACAAAGGAATGGCATTGGTGGCTGCGCCAAGATCATTTCTTTTTTAGAATATAACATAGTGTGGGAGAACATCAAATTTTTAACTGTGGTAAGCACATATGGAAACTTGGCTGGTGAATACCTTGTGCCTATGCAATATACCCATACTTCATCTTCCAAGCTTATGGATCTCACTTTTTAAGCTTCTCAGCCAGGAATCTATGCAATTGTAGCTGATCCACATGATCATGTACCATGGGCTCAAGTTCACACAATTAAAAATATTTTGCCAGTTCTCTTGCAAGAAACAGAAGAGTCACTCAAATTGTGATTTGTTCCTTTTGCACTTGTGAGCTTCAAATTCCATTAAAATATTTAAATGTTAAAAATTTTACACTCCACATAGAAGACTTCTGTTCCAATTTCAAGATGTTTGTTAGTCTAATAACAACAATTTTGTATGGTTGAAAGTACTTGTGTCATTTAAAGGATTTTAATGTCCTTATATTGCAACATCTAGTATAGAGTTTAACTTAGTACTTGTCAATTATTTGACCTCATATATGCAAACAAATTAAGGAAGCTCCTCAAAAATATTCAGCTCAAAATGCTTTTCTTAGAGTTGAAATTAGAAATTTACTAGGAGGAAAAGCAGTTTGAATCAAATTAACTCATCATATTATATCAGGAACATTACTCTCTTTTCACAGACTATAACATGGAAGTTTGATGATAAACTTCAGGATTCAGCTTTCACTTCCAGATTTTGTCAAGTAAAATAAATTAATGTAAAGATAAATTTTAATTTAAATTTATCATTATTTGGATAGAAAGTTTATACATGTATAAATTTAAATCTGTAACTCAGATTTCTATCAATATACAAATGAATTAATCAAGGTACCTTTAACAATGGGTGAGGTTTAAATAACATTAATCTTTTTGATCTGATTAATAAGCCATCTTTAGCCTGGACAGTTGAATGTCAAAAGGAAGGAAGATGCAATGGATGACGACAGAGTAAACAGTCACAGTTCACCTTTCTGATTGTTTACTCTATTGGGGTCTATCCTGTCTTCCCTCTAAAACTGGCAATCCACTTTCGACTGTTCATACATAAAGATGGCTCATTAACTGGGCTGAAAACATTAGCATTATTTAAACTTCATCCACTGTTTTAAAGATGCATTGATTAGTTCAATTGAGTAATCAATATTTCATCTTTATATAATAGGACTTGCCAAACCTTAAGACATGAATCAGATATTGCCTATCAGAAATATGAGAGCTGCATTCTGTATCAAAACTATATTTTCTATAATTGGTTGAAAGTCACTCCCATGACTCTCAACCAATTATAGTGTGTCTCAGACTTCTGAAGCAGCTCGGAGATGTGTGCTACAAGGTCCTTGTCACTTTCAATGGAGGTGTTGTACAGTATACCAGTCATTAGATGCAACTTAAATTAAATCTATTTCACACCTTTAATGTGTCCAGCATACTGTTAAATTTTCATAAAAACGTTTTTGATCACTTATGCTGGACATAACAGTATGCTGGACACATTAAAGGTGTGAAATAGATTTAATTTCGGATTTAGTTCCAGTAAGCATTTCTTATTATACATTAGATGCAACCTCAGAAGAAGTAACCAAGACATGTTAAGTCAGGCAATATTGCAGGCCAATGAATGGGACAGTATTCTGAAAGAACATATGAGCAATCTCATGGCTGAATAATGCCATCTACCCCACACGAAGAAGGCATTTCCGACCTAGCATTGCTATTCCAATTTGTTTTTGTGCAACCTATCCCTCCCAGAAGTTTGTACATGCTTAGCTGAATCACCCTGTATATACAGGAATCCAGTTGCCAATTTTTGGGGGTCAATTTCTCTGCTTCCCAAATGCCTACAGTAAGTTTGAATATCACATTAGAAAGATACTTGTTTCCTTAGGTAGTGTGCAAAATTTCATGTTTTCCTATATAGAGGTTGCCAAAATATAGGCAATTGAAAAGTGCAAAACTTGCCAAAAGAACTGTAGTTTCTTCTTCGTCCAGCAACTGCAGATGTTCCACAGAAAAAAACTACTTGTTCTAGAAAGCTCAAATCTTAAACCTAAGCCTTCCTCATTATCAGTGAAGAGCTGGCAAAACTTAAGGTCAATAAGTCAATGTTAACAGGGGATTTCCCCATAAAAGTAAAATAGCTCTATCACTTAATTTTATATAAGGATAAAATTGCATGGAAATGAATGATTTTTATTCAAAATGTTTCCCAGAATAATAAAAGCTCACATTTATGAGAATTAAAACTTTTATAACAATTTTATTAATGGTGTATTAAAAGCGTTCAGCTGGCAGCAGTCATGTCACTGAGTGTTGACCAAACTGTACAGTAACAACCTCCTCTTAGGTCTTGATGTAATAATACAATCATTAACAAAAAACAATTGATATCCAAACAAAAACATCTGAGATATAAGGGAACTGCAGTAAGGGTTTAGAAGAGCCAAACGCAGCTCACAAGCCACAGTTTAGCCACCACGGTTATATAAGGATGAATTAATTGCCCAAATAATTGCTTTATAAATTTATTCTAATCTTATATTTAATATTAATATATATATATTGTTCTGCTCCATACTTAAAATTTATATATACAGTATATAAATTTTAAGTATGGAGCTAGGGATTGCAATCCAGCAGTGTTTTGAATCCAGCTGGATTTTTGCTGGATTGAAATCGATCCAGCGCAGATCCAGCGGGTGGATGTATTTTTGCTGCAATAAAGTGTTATCTGTCTATCTATCCTGCAATTTATGTCTATCTATCCATTTTTTAAAAATACTTAAGAAGCTTTTATTATTTAGACTGGTCACTATAAATCAGTAAAACTTTTTACACATTTAGGTAGTAAACTTAACTTTGGTTCGGTTTAACATTTGAGATAGAGATAATTAACTTTAAATGTTTAGTTAGATTATAATTATAATGTAATCTTTAAGTTAAATAATAGGAAAGGTAATTCTACTGATTAATTTATATTAATATATTATAATAATGTAAAGACGGATAATCAGTAGCTAAGTGACTATCAGTCTTACCAGTTTTCATATATAGGCTCTACATATTAGTCTGTAGTTATTTATAAGTATATAAAACTATGTACTGGAAGTAGAATAGGTTAAATAAACTACACCTTTAGCAATCCAGCAAAATTTAATAAAATAATAACGTTTTCAATCGTTTTTAACGATCTTCCTCGGTTACAAAAAAAATAGAACATTAAATATAGAACATAAAATGTGTTCGGAATAAATATAAAAATTAATGGAAACGCCCAAACAGACAAAATATAGATAAATAAACAAAATAAATAGCGGAAAAATATATACAGGGTGTTTTTTTTTAAACTGACTGTACTCAGAAATGTCTGTAGAGCAATCTAACAGCCGGACTGTCGCCAAATTTGGGAGAGTGACTAAGGATGACATGGAAAAGAGATTCCGCGAAGAAAAAAAGTACTACCTAAATTCGCCGGTAGAGGTGGATTTGGCACTGTTGTAGCAAAACAGCTACCAGCACTTCACTGAAGAAAGGGTCATCAGTCGCTTTTTTCCACTTGCATGGCCGCCTCGCTCCCCGGATCTAACCCCATGTTACTTTTTCCTGTGGGGTTATTTAAAGTCCAAGGTCTATCTTGGTAGTGTCCCAAACTTGATGACTTTGAAGGACAACATTTCTCCAACTGTGATGAACATTCCTGCGGACATGTTACGTTCGGCCATAGAGAACGTAACATGGATGTGTTCAGGATGCAATGAGTTGTCCAGCAGGACGGTGATCACATTGAAGAAGGGAGAAGGTTATTTGCTGATTAATTAAACTTTCGTTATTACACTGAAACCGCTGTCCGATTATTCATTCATTCGTGTGTTTGTTAATTGCAGCTGGATTTCATGCAGATTCTTAGCTGTTTTGCTACAACAGCGCCAAATCCACCCCTACCAGCAAATTTGGGTACTACTTTTTTATTCGTGGAATCTCTTTCCCATGTCGTCCTTAGTCACTCTCCCAAATTTGGCGACAGTCCGGCTGTTAGATTGCTCTACAGATGTCTCTGAGTAACGTCAGTTTAAAAAAAAAAAACACCCTGTATATAAGATCCAACGAAACCAGCATTGTCCATTAATAACAGCATCTCTATGGTTTATACAACCAGTTGTCATGTGCGCCTTGCAGATTTCCAATCTCTAAAGATGTTTAACCGTTTGCCTATTCGTCGTCGTTTTTATAATTGCCGCTTGATCCCATTGGACGTTAACATCCTTCTGTCTTGCGTATGATGCTAGCGCAGTGTTGTCAAGGTTCTTACTGATTGTATATTTGTGCTCTTGAGCCTTTGTTTTAAACTGTGCATCGTTGCACCCACATAAACAAGCTTAGAATTGAAATGTTGGTTGTGTAAAGGCACCGAATATATACCCGTTGTTGAATTCTGATCCTTTTTCTTTTTATCGTTTCTTAAAAGTTTGAAAACAGTAGAATTACGTCGGTATACAATACGAAAATTATCAGACCTGGCAGTACATCTATGTATCTTGTTTTAAAAAAATGGGATGTAATTAAGCACTATTATTTTTATATTTATTCCAAACACATTTTATGTTCTATAGTTAATGTTGTATTTTTTTGTAACTGAGGAAGATCGTTAAAAGCGAATACGTTATTATTTTATTAAATTTTGCTGGATTGATTAAGGTATAGTTTATTTATAAGTAATTTAATTATTAGTGTTAGTAAAGTAGTGAGTAAGTAATTAGTAGCAGTCTAGTAGTTAGTAAAGCGGCAACGCGACGATGTAGACTTTTGCGCAGTTATTTAGAAAGTTAATTGAGTATTTGCGGATCCGCAGCGCTGGATCCAGCAGGCCGAAGAATGCGCTGGATCCAGCTGGATTGCTGGATGAGGGATCCAGCAATTGCAATCCCTATATGGAGCAGAACAATTATATCCAAAAGTTAGAAATCCAACTGTTGATCTCATTTGGATTACAATTGGAACAAGAGATTGGATATCATTTAACAAATACATGCATTCAAAATCAGATTTAAATAATTCCTAAGCAATTTGCCCAATAGCAAAATATTTTAGCAATTTTCATATTTTAAAGACATTTAATTTTCCTTGAAAAATTACATTCTACAATATTTTGTTTTTAGTAATAAATGGAAAATATGTTTTAGAATGCAGCATTCTATGTCTGCCTTAGAATTAATGAATTTAAAATGAAATATTCATCAAAACTACAGCTACCTCTGGCAATAAAAATTTGTTTTATTGGCACTCCTATAGATTACTTTATTACGAGCTTCTCTTTCCACATTTTTTTTTTCCCCAATTGAAGGGCTCTTACATTTATATGCAAAATCAATATGGCAGTATGGAAAGAGAATTTTTTTCCTCGGAGATTAATTTCACTTATCAAAGGAACGTTTTCGTGATAAAAATATCTACGATGGTGATTCAGTCATACAAACAGTGGCAATATTAAAATTACATTAATGAGTTGTTAATGAGAGATTTTTTGTTCATTCAAACTATTACAATGTGAGAAATATGCCAAAAATTAATTTCTCATTGAAAATTATGATAATTTTGGACTGAAAATTGGTCGTTTAGAAAGATTATTACATTTACACAAATTTTTTTTAATGGTATATTCCTTGCTATCACAGCTACTCAGAAGGCAGACAGAGTTGTGTTATGAGTCATAACACAACTCTCTGGGATCTCATGTAGGTTATTAAGTTACAACCCAGATGTGATCCCATAGAATACTAAAGAAGAAATGAAAACTATTACTAAAAGCAAACAAACTTTGGATTAAAATGTTAGAATTTTTTGCATTTATTACATCCACCTCAAAATAGATATTTATGCATGATTTAAAACAAAAATTTTAATTATACAATAAGTAACTTTCAAATGAAATGAATTCAGAATCAAAATTCGTCTAGTTTCAATATAAATGTATTCCTTGCTCAACATGGAATTTGATTAATGTGTGAAATTAATTGTAATTCTTTTTTATATGCAGCAAAAGTTTTAATTAACATGGCTTTAACAGCTGTCTTTACTTAACTTAGATATGTTTTTCTCAGCAAATAAGGTGTTAGTGAATTTGCCATTTTCTTTTATTAAAATAAAAATATTTATTTACTGAAAATTTGTTCTAGCGGGTCATGATTTTTCGGTCGAATACTGAGATACCACTGTATTTGATTACCATGATTTTGATATACACTGTGTCATCAAACTATTAATTAACTGCGTTAATCAAGGGATACCTATAATAGTACAATTTGACACAACATACACTTTATGGATTTTCTACTAAACAAATTATTCTAAACTAACCGACACTGTACATTGTTTTGTTATATTGTTTTATACATCTTTATTCCTGTGTAGTACAGAAAAGTATTGTTCAAGTAATAAACTTTATTTCTAAGAATTTCTTTTTGTATCACTTTTATTCTTAATGAAACATAGCTATTCATGAGAGAGATTACGAGATATTAAATTAAATATGTCTTCTTTCAACACAACTAAAACAAAGTTTGCTAATTTGAATAATAAAGTTAAGAACTACTCTTATATATATTCTTTCTATACTGTACAAAACTAATGTATAAAACCATAATAAAATATAGCAAGGTTACTTGCAGTTGTTTTGGTTATCCCAAAACTCCAATAGTATACTTGAGTTTATAATAAATGGCAATAATTATGACACATTCATGCATATATCCATGGTAGCTAGACTGTAGCTTTCCCAGACCATTACTGCAGCTTATGTATATTACATAACCGTGATAATTATAGTATTTTAACTGTATGTAATAGGCAAATTATTAAAATGGCATTTTATATCAGAAGATAGGCAATACATGGCTTTTATTGTGATAAAAGCCATGTATATTTCCATTTGGCCACTCCAACATAAAATCTGCAGAAAATTGCTAGAACAAAAAATAAAACTTTCACATAGCCTGCAACACCATACATCCATGCCTAAAGGAGAAGCTGTTTCTCCATAAGCATGCTAATTGTAATTTAAAATCAGCACATCCTCATTGCACTCCCATTCAAATTTTACTTAAAACATGGATAATCTACAAGTTATTTGCATAAAAATAATTTTAAAATGCTTGAAAACACTAAAACTTTTGTTTTTAAAACTCCATTAAAGCAATTTTTTCTTCTGATTTTTAAATTTGTAGAGCCTTCAATGAATTCTCTGAAAAATCTAGAAGAATCTATCAAAAAGTTATATTTGTTAGCCTAGGTAAGCATTCATTCAAGAAGATAGCACAATCATTTGAGATAATAAAAATAATAATAATAATATTAATAATTCTTATTATTTCAGCTATATAATTTTCCTAATGTCTGTATTGATAATTTTGCAGAAATTCAATTTGATGCAAAGGAAAAATTAATTACTTCCATATTATAACTGCAAATGTAAGTAACCGTATTTAAAATTTCATATCAAACAGCAATAATTAAATGTTTAAAAAATTCTACAACAAACATATTTACCTAATTTTCCTCCTGAACATACACAAAATCAAATTATATACCATAACTAAATATACAATAAATGAGATAAAATAATGCAATAAATTAACAAAATTTGTCAGTTTTAATTGAGTTAATAAAAATTTTGAATTTTTGGCAATTATTTAACCTCAAATTAGTAAATTTAGCATGTTTGTACTAAATTCATTTAATCAATATTCAGCACAATTTCCATAAAATAATCAATAGAAACAAAACACGAGCCATGGAAATTAAGTATCCTCTCTTCCCCATAAACACATTAATTCTCCTGCAATTACTGACAAAGAGAAATGATAAATACAGATAAATTATTTTACACCAGTGATTTAATATATTTATCATCAAAAATAAAAGTATTAACCAAAATCCCATTAATTCTATTATAAAAAAAATTCTTTCTAAACAATCTTTCTTTCTTTTAAAAATGTCAATCAATAGATCTTATCCAAGAAGTAATTTTATCAATCAAATTCAATCAATTGATGGATACGTCATTACTCGAAGAACGTAATCTATTTAAATGCAGCTGTTTATCAATTGAACAAATGATCGAATTTACTGTTATTCTTAAGAAATAATTTTAATAAATTTATTTTTATATGTTAAGAAAAAAAAAAGGGTCAAACTATTTTGATAATTCTACTTTAAATATGTCAGATATCCAGTGGTGACTTCTTAAAACCATTTAACTCTACTTCATAATATTTTGTATACTCAATTTATAAATATATCTTCCTTTATTTATTAAGTGAAGAATAATTTCAATATCTAATCCTTATGATATTCCTAGACAACAATCACTTCCTCTAAATTCATGAAAATATGTAAAATATAGAAAAAAGAAAAGTGTACAAAAATCCTACCACTCCCTGACATTGCCTCAATTGTTTAGTAGGTTACAATGGCCCTAACTGAAGGTAAACACTAAAAAAGTTAGGAGGTTATCATATATTTATGTGATATGATGTAACATTATTCAATATATTTGATAATAAAGTTGCAAAATAAGTTCATTCAGATTTTGACGTAGTTTATTATGAGTGTTATCTGATAATGATGTTTACGATATAAAGGTCAAATTGTAGTTGGTAGCAATGTTATTTGTATACAGAATTATGCAGTTCTTAATCAGGAAAGAAACATTGTTTTTACTACATTGAACACACTTATTACATAACTCAACAGTTATAAAATGTTTGTGTGTTTAGTTTTCACTCTCTTGAACATTTATTTTTGCTTGGAACTGTTTGAAAAAGGCTACATAATCTTCATTTTTGTGTTAAAGTCATTTATATTTATTATAAGCAACAGAAACAAAGTATATTTTAAAGATTAAACATTAAAAAATCTTATTAAATAGTAGTTATTTAAAAACTGATGGGTTCAAAGGCCTTAATCAGTCATCTTTAATTACAAAAACAGTTTTAAAATTCTATACCTGAAGATAACTGATTAAGGTGATCAAAAAAATTAGTTTTTTAAATAATCTGCTGGTTTGAAAGGTTTTTTCACTAGTTTTTTTTTGGTCTAAAGGTTGATATATACAACTGTAATTGTGCTAACTTACATTTATTGTTATTGTTTGAATCATAAATGTGATCAAGATTATTTATTTACATTTCACAACTTTTCAAAATAATAAAATAGTAATAACTGATGCATGATAATAAAATCAAGCATCAGATAATACTATGCATTAGTTTTTAGATTGTTAAATAACTATATGAAAACCAAAATATTTATTTTAATGGAAGTGGGGGGGGAAATCACCCCTAATTGGGCCATCTTCAGTTTCTATTACAATCTTTCAAACAATTTTTTTTTTATAGAATTACTGCTTTAAATTTAGGATTTAAAACAAACATTCTATTATAAATGTAATAATTTTTGTTAGACTGTAAAGAAGTTTGTGTAACAGTGTCTATTTTATTTTCAGTTTCTATCATATTTTTTGGTAAAATAAATGCATGGTTCTCAATCTTTCTGACGCTGTGGAACATCATTCATATACTTTTTATTATGCAGAACATAAGCATCAATACATTGAAAAATCAATAAAGAATTCCACATTTATCATTCTCGCAAAACAATAAGGCAATAAACTTTATTGTATTGAATAAAGTAGTGAATGTGGACTTGCAGAATACAATATAAATTAACAAGAAAACATTTTCTCAAATAATTATCATCTTCATAAATCAACATTGATAGTATAAAGAGTAGCCAGAACTTTGCAACAAATAAGTCTCTCAATTAGAGAAAACTATGAAGATAAATTTGGTTGATGACAGTTTAAAGCTAGCTGTGATGTGGTCTTCTGAAAACCCAAATTTACAAATATATAATTTTCTTTCAAATCATAAAACAGAAAATTTCTAAACTTGCCTTTACAACAGTTGAAGACCTACAACTGGCTAGCAAAGGACTGCTTAATGATTTCAAACTGTCAACAGAGAAGCAAGAAATGAATAAAACTGAACAAATAAACAGTTCAAAACAAGAATCTTTGTAATCTGGCAATAATTTATAGCAAATGAATATTTTCAGCCAGCTTAAATTGCCATTTGAAGATTCTAAAGAACTCAAATGGCTACTTAAGCTAGTTGAAAATATTCAATTATTATAAATTATTGCTGAATTGCAAAGGTTCTTGCTTTGAATTGTCAATATGGAAGGAAGTAGAAGGATAGAAGTACAAGATGAAAAAAGAAAATTTTTCAATCTCTACATTTGCAGATCAATTACCTGATTGCTACTGTGGAAAAAAATTTGAGAACTGACCTAGGTAGGGTACAAAGTAGCTATAAACCCCTGGCAAACTGTCTTAGTCCCAGTTGAATCTCAGCAACAAATCTGATAAATGATAAAGCCGATGCGGATCCAATATGTCGTAGCATCCTTAAAACAGACATACCAATTACACAATAATTTGCTTTAAATCATTGTTAAGAAAATCTCTCAACTCTACAACAATTGAAAATTTAAAAATGGTTATTAGGGAATACTTAATGGACTGATTAATGAGATAAGACAATGCAAAATACAAGAAATTTGCTAAGGTGGATGCCTCTCTATAGGAAACTCGCCCCAATTTAGGTGTCTGGCACATGAAAACCCTGGAAAACTTCATGTAGCCAGACCATTAGTGAACACAAACCCGCAACCAACCACCAGCATTCAGTAGTATCATCCACCTGACAACCAGCAAGTCGACTTCTGACCATCGATACAAAAGAAATTAAGATCCAAAGAAAAATCAAAATTTGTACAGAGGAGAAAGCCAGGGATAGAGGCAAGTTGTAACTAGATTACACAATTTCATATGCATTCTTTGACACAGAATTAGAAGAAAATATAACATTTTTCTCAAAGTCCAGCCAGCATCTTTATTCCATTTTTCAAGCTTGTAACCTTCATACAGATGTAATTATCTTGTTGAATCACAGAAACAGTAGAAATTAATCAAACAACCAAATAATTTTTGTTCTTACTAAAACATAATAAGTACACGCACTGCCAGCCAAGTAAAATGCAACACTGCAACGGTCTATAGAAACCGAAACTTCCTTCGCGGCATCTCATTTTGCTTGGCCGGCAGTGTATTTTCAAAAGTACCAACTTCAATTCCATTTTACTTAAATTCTTTCCATTTTTTTTTTTTTTTTTTTTTTTGAATTTTGTTTCATGTAACATTCCGATCGACCTGAAGACGTTTTATTCTTATAATAAACTGATTTATTTTGACTGGATTACAGGTATTAGTTTGTGTTTTTAATGTATTCTCATCCAGTCTTGCAGTGTCTTTTAATCCGACTTTTAAACAATAAGCAGACATAAAATGAATAAAACTGTTTATAATTTTATACACTTTACGCTGGAATTATAATTATCTGATGATTTATAAGGGAAAAATTCAATTAGAAAGAATTAAAAAGGTACTTACAACAAATTGCCAGGTTTCTTCGGTGTTATGGCGCATAAAGGTATTAAAAGAATAGAAAGAAAAAATAAAGACATGTAGAATCCTATGACTTTTAAATAAAATTTCGCTGTACTGCTTATAAAAAATAAAACGACGAGAAGTGCGACGAACATAAACAACACCAGCATCACCATCTTTCGTTTGTTTCTCTGTTTGCAGACGAATTGACAAGACCTCTGGCGGATGGAATTAGAACTACGCATTTTTCTAGAAATTTTTAAAATATTTTACAGAAAAATGACTTATCTACATTAATTAATTTTAATTTTAATTTTAATTTTTTGTAAAATGTATTTAATAAATAACGCAATATGGTATGCCGCGATTATAATTAAAAATATATTAACGACCTAATTTCAAAATATTTGTGCACGTGACGGACAAATTATACGTGAATGGAGTAGAGCCCATTCCTTTTCGGGTTATAGAAGAAATCAAAATGGCTACTTATTACAAAATGGATGAAAATATTCATTTGTTATAAATGATTGCTGGATTACAAAGGATCTTGCCTTAAATTGTCAATATGGAAAGAAATATTGAATAGGGGATAAGTACAAGGTAAAAAAGGAAAAATTTTCAATTTTTACATTTGTATACATCAGTTATGAGTATGACAGAAAGGTCGGCGACGAGGATTGTGATAAATTGATTCCAGAAACTTTTCGATGAACGTCACTCAATGAAACCATGAAAAATTTTAAATTATTATTTATTATCCACGGATTTATAAATAATGTACGCATTTTGGTTCAAAATTCGAAATTTTTCTCCTCTAACTTCGTCCTCGAACTATGTTGTCATTTTGGAGAACATGTTTTTTTCATTTTAACTTTGAAAAAAATCCAGCAATGAGTTGCGTAACTTTTGCGAATTAAAAATTGTGTGTGGCACCATCCGTTATGAGATTTTATTTTAAGATATTTTTATATTATTAATCATTATAAAATGGCAAAAAGCTTATTTTTTTAGGATAGAGGCGAGTTCTATATAAATAAATAAATAAATAAAATTGTAAATGCTAAAAACGAGTAAAATCTTCATTTAAGTCTGACCCCATTCGAGATAAACACGTTCGAGACCCCTCTATCATTCCATTTCCTCAACCTTTGACCACCAAAATTTAGTAGCATCAATCGTCCTAATTCACAAATCTCCATGCAAAATTTTAAAAAAATTTGACGAAAGAGAGAGGAGTTATCAAGCTTCCGATTCGTCAATCAAATCACGTGAAATTCAATAGACAATCAAATAAAATGTCACGGCCGCTACGACAATTCTCCGTTGAAAGCGGAAAAGTCGCGTTTATGTTCGCTTCTGTTCTACGTTGCCATCTACAAAATATATTTTTCTGAAAATCATTTAATTTTATATTTATTCATTATATAAAATTAATATATTTTTACGTTAATAAATTATTTATTTAATATTATAAAATTAATATATTTACAAATGATAGAAATTATTAACTTATGAAATAAATTATACTTAATATTCAGTGTTTTTACGCATTAAAATTAATTTAGGCCTAATTGAGTGGATGAATGTTTCAATAGAAATTATTTCTCGAACTGTTGACACATATTTTATACGAAAAAGATAAATAATTATCCAAACTTTTTATTCAGGTATTTTGTCTTACGGGTTTAAAGCGATTAAATATTATATTTTAACTCAATTCTAATGTTTATAAGTTAGACCTAATTTATAATTTAGGCTTAACTTATAAAGGCCTATAAGTAGGCCTAACTTATTTAGATTCAAAGTCAAGTTATAAAATATCGATTGTAATGATTATTTAAGATTTCTTCATTTATTAACAATAAGACTTTATTTACTTTCAGAAAGCCAAAAACATGTTTACCAGAAGACCAAAGTCAACTAAAGAGTACGATCAAGTGAGCTTATTGTTTTTATAGGCCTAAATTGCTTGATATACTGTTATAACTTTTTACAGAACAAGAGAAATAGTTAATCATTTCACCTCAGTTACTCACTTTATCTCTCCCCAGTTCTTGCATTTATCATGTACCATGCTAAATGCAAGACCTGAAGAGAGAAAGGGCTTGAGCCATTTATAGTTTTGGAACCTTACCAAGACTCGATTTGAACTTGTGGTATTTAACTATATAAAACGCTATTCGCTCTTTAACAAATAAAAATGGACAGTACGTAATAACTTCTTAGACTCCATCCCACATCCATACTGTTTGACTCTATTAATGATCAGGCCCATTCGTGATAGGTAGTATCGTTGCTTATAATGGGCTAGTGCTCAGAAGGGAAGCTACTGGGGGTTTGAATGGACAAGACAAATTCCACTGAATAGTCGCGCCACCAAAGTTACACTATATAAAAAATACAATATTTTTTCAAAATTAAGAGAAATACAGCAATATAAAGAAGGAGCATGAATATGGGGAACGGGGAAGAATGCTAGCCTTCTTTACTGGCTTTTTTGTATAAACTATCAATATCAGCCATTGCTATCACTAGGCAAAATCAGCTTTCATTCCCACCACGCCCCCTCAATGATAAATGTCTAGATACGACGCTGCTAATGTCTTGAGTTAAATAATCAATTCTTAGGAAGTATGGAATTTGATCCCTCTTTGAGTGAGATCCTACGCTAGGGATGGCGAACCTATGGCACGCGAGCCGAAAGTGGTATGTCGGGAGAAATCATCTGGCACGTAACGTATACGAATTCGATTTATCATATGTGTTTTTGATTCAGCCTTCCGGTTTATCATCTCATCATTCTTTTTTTCAAGCAGCTTCTTTATTTTAATTAAAACGTATTCATTTCATTTTTTTAAATATCGTTATTCGAAGTCTAAAACTTCAGCACCCATAAACATTTTTAAAGCTAAGTATGGTTACTACGATGTCCGCCCAGGTACCACGTATATGGCACACGGACTCAAAAAGGTCCGCGTTCATATTTATTTTTGTTCGTCCACAATGGCCAACAAAGATAAATAACAGACAAAAATAGAAAGTGGTGGGAATGACTTCGTCCAACGATAGACAGTTACAGACTGAAAATGATGAAGTCTAGATATATTTTATACTGTATATATAATTTATACATACATATGCGCTTCGCCCTTCTCATTTCTCGCCGCAAAGGACGGGCCTTGCATCTTCAAAAACTGCCTTTAATCTTGACTGTAAAAAATAACTACCCAATTTACGAGATGTTTTGATCATGGGTCGTAAACTTTATGCATGTCTCTCAGTCTCTGTTGGGTTCGGGTCTTGTTCGGCCGAACTACTTTATGTCATTGTAGTTCTGCCACTGGTGTCCGCCTGAAGAGTAGGTTTTGTGAAAATTAGTATCAAATGAAACATCCTTTAAATGTAACCTGCACACTTTGTATTTAAGAACATATAATAAACATATCATGCAAAAATAATATAACAAATCACAGTAAGTGATGAATTATCATAAAAGGATCGGTTTTAATTTTTTTTTAAATTCAATCATGCTCGCTTTTTACAATTGATTGTAACAATCTGCTCATCACTATGCATAATTAATTTACTAGTTTTAACTGCTAGTTTTATACGTCTGTGTCAGTTTCTCATTTAACCTGAGGATGGCCTATCGAATAGGCCGAAAACGTTAGTTACGTTTAAATAAATTTTTCTCAGCAACTTAAGGTGTAGTTGGGTTGTTTACGTCTGTGTCTTTTCTATTTATGTAAAACTGCTTGTTGGGATGTCAGAATCTATGTTAGCCAGTGGCGTGCCGTCATTGGAAGCGGTGGAAGCGCCGCTTCCACCTTCCAATAACCTTCCCTTGTAGTTTCTAAAATATAAATTTTCATATTTTAACGTACTTTGAATTAATTAAAATTAATATTTTATTATAACTGCATTATGTATCTTATTACAAATTTCTATACTACAAGTGAAAAAAACGATAAGATTGCTATTGTATATTCGAATATCAGTGGCGGAATGGAAGCGCTTACCAGACGGCGTCCACGGCGAGAATAATTGAATGGTGTAAAGCAGCCAGAGGGCATTTGCGCATGCGCTTTACAGAGCACCAACCTCACCCGGTTTAGCTGGTGGAAGCTACACACGTGTAACGCTTCCAACGATTCTATCCCTTAGCCACTGGGTAGGGAGCTATCTGACTAAGTGAATTGTTTAAGATTTAAAAAGTAAAGAGTATTCAATGTTATTTTTATGCACGGTTTTTTGGAAAGTTATATTTGATTATAATTTTCTTTTAATTATACTGTAATTATATTGACAGATTTTCAGACATAAAATCTTTAGAATTTTTATCACTTTTAGACGTTAATAATTTTGATATTATGAAAAACAATTTTTCCAAGCGTGTTTTCATTCTATAAATTAAGTAAATTTTATGGGAAATATTTTGATTTATCTAAATTACGTAGCGAATCGCAATATTTATATTCGTGTCCGGACTATATTGACAAGTAACTCTTAAACATAAAACATATTATAATTAATGTCGATCCGAACAAAGACGAACTAAAAGAATTATATGATTTAATATCGTTAATATTTACGGTACCATCTATCAGTGGGTCTGCCGAGCGCAGTTTTTCGACCACGGAGCAAATTCAAACAATGGCCAGAAACACTCGGTCGCAGGAAAAATTGTCGTCGCTAGCGTTGCTTTCGATAGAAAAAGAGCTTTTAAATACGTTGATGGAGTCGACGACCAGCGACTTTTATGATAAAGTAATTAACGACTTTGCGGAAAAAATCGCCGAACAGAGCCGAGCTTAGTTCACACTGAGCGAATAGCGAAAGCGAAAAGCGATTTTTATTCGCTTAGCGAAATTGACCCTACAACCAAAAGCGAAAAGCGATTGCGAATTTTAAGGAGCCAATCATTTGCAAACGAGAAAACATCATCTCGAAAAACAAAATGGCCGCTTCCGATATTCCGTCGTTAACCACGTTTGTTTATTTATTGAGAATGAATGATACGTCAATAAGAAAACGATGCTGGGTAAGAGGAATATTAAAAATCCGTAATTACAACTTTTACTCTATTGCGTAGGAAGTTTCTATAGCCATCATGAAAACAAGAACCACGTGACAACTAGCGGGAATACGATTGGTAGCGAAATTTTTCCGCTAGCGAAAAAGCTCGACGGTTCCGAACTTCGAAGCGATTCGCTAAATGGTAAAATTCGCCGGAAACGACGTCATGTCTGACGTGTTATTGGCTCTGTTTTTTGCTCTCGTCAGCGAATCGCGTTCAGTGTGAACTAAGCTTTAGTTTATAAAAAATTAAAAAAACAAGTTTTTCTATCATTGTTTGTATCATATCAATTTGTATGTATTATTTGTATTTTAGAACTAAAACACATAAATTGTTTATTTTTGTCATTTGCATTACCGTATTTGTTTAAAACTTTTATGGAAATGTCATGTACCGAACAGGTCTGACCCGTCACGAAAGACGCAAAAAAACGGTTAATTTAGAGAAAAATTTATTAGTTTAAAAAAAAACATAGATAAAAGTCATTTTTAGTCGGACACTCATTATTTATATCAAACTGCCAGGCAGAAACCATAAATCGCGGAAGGAAGTCGTCCTATGATCGGTGGAAGATCGAATTCGTCTTCGATTTTGACTTTTCTCGCGCTCCAGGTAAGAGTCTCGTTACGTTTAGTAACCAGGGACCGACCACTCGGGAAGCGTGATTGAGGGAGAACGACCAATCAAAATGGATGAAAGAAAGAACGGAGATTGATATAATCTCCGTCAATCGAGGACACCTGGCACTCGGTTAACGTTCCGAATAACCAAAACGCCATGTGTCAACGCGCAAAAAAAAAAAAAAAAAAGTTTTTCGTCTATTGTGCCAACCCGTAACCCGTGCCACTTCGAACTTAGACCGTGTCTCCAACGCCAACAGAGGAAGTCCCCCCGTGCCTTACAGACTTGTCAACGCCGCTATCCCGGGGCCACCTTCGATCGACCATCAAAGAACCACATCGACGCCCAGGATGTTCGAACGGCTGATTGTCCTAAACAGTGGCGTGCCGTCATTGGAAGCGATGAAAGCGTCGATTCCACCTTCCAATGACCTTCCCTTGTATTTTACAAAATATAAATTTTCATATTTTAACGTACTTTGCATTAATTAAAATTAATATTTTATTATAAATGCATTATGTATTTTTTACAAATTTCTATACTACATGTGAAAAAAAACGATAAGATTGCTATTGTATAGTCGAATAATTCGGTGGCGGAAGGAATGTCGAAACCGGGTCAGTTTCCAATCAGCCAGATTATATAGGCATTGGCACATGCGGTTTACAGTGCACCAACCTCACCCGGTTTAGCTGGTAGAAGCGACACACGCATAAAGCATCTAATTTTATATCCCGGACCGGTTCTGAGCTGTTAGCCGCCTGCTTGTCAAGCTTCCAAGTCAGCCAGATTATAAGGCACTGGCGCATGCGCTTTACAGAGCACCAACGTCACCCGGTGTAGCTGGTGGATGCTTCACACATAGAGCTTCTAATTTTATATCCCGGACCGGTTGTGGGCTGTTAGCTGTCTGCCTGCTAGATATTCGGCCGCCCTCGCCCGATTATGTGAATCATAAGTAGACTAGATCAACGGCGGCAACCCCTGGCCCGCGGGCCAGCTACGGCTCGCGAAAAGTTTTTACCCGGCCCGCGAGATCTTTAATAGATTATTAAATTGGAAAAATAACTAATTAATACTTATTTATTAATTATTAATTATTAATTAATAGTTATTTTTCCAATTCTTTGTAATTTTCGAAAACGATAAGAGAAATAAAGTGTAGTAATTAACTATTTTATTTATTTATTTCATATTTGCATGACTATAAAAAATTACAAGTCACAAGAAGGCGTCAAATTAAGACTACTACGGCACGCGGAAAAAGAACGTAAGATTCTATTCCGGCCATGTTATCAAAAAAGATTGCCCACCTTAGACTAGATTTATAACTTAACCCAACCGATAGGAGTTATACTGGCATGTTTTATGATAGTTCTGTATAGTTGCAAGAGTTTAAAAAAATCCATTAAAATATTTGATATATTTATTCTGCGTTTATTTCGCTCTCCATCTTATATTACCTACGGATTTCAATGTTAAACCGGTGATATTACGATTTAGTATGTGCCCATCTGTAAGGGATGCAGAAAAACGTTGTACAATTCTAGTACAGTGTTAAAAAATTAACTGTTACTTTGGCAGCATCATTTACAACCAAATTTAATGAATGAGACGTACAATGGTACAAAAAAGCTCTAGAATTTATTTTCCTTAATTTACGATTTATGTATCGGTTGTCATATAAATTTCTTTCCACTTCTTTCCCAAGACTACAGATATTCAAGTACAAAGTAACCGGTTTCAACTTATTTGCTACTTAAGAAGTAGTTAAATAATTAAGCGATTAGGGAATTAGAAACATAAATAAAACCCGATGAAAGAGCCGAAATTTTACTTAAACAGAAGCTTAACTGAACCAGTCTCTTGCCGAGTACAGTGGGGTCTGATCTCTTCATAATATTAGATGTAATAAAGACAGAAATTTTTCCAGTTCAATGAGAGTGACCGAAAAGTTGTAAATTTTGGAAATTTCCGTGAACACTTGGTCTTAAAACGAATTAGTTAGAAAACGAACGACGGACAATCTGTTAAGTTTAACATATTTAGATTTTTACAGCTATGGTGAGAAACGTTTAAAATCTACAACAACCCTGTCGCGTCCTTTGATAAATACTAGTGATGCGACAAAAGAGGCATTTGACATTGACCGGTATCGGCACCCTCGGGATTTGGCACGTATTACACTTACCTGGACAGTCTCTGATTCCATTCATTAGCCACTCGTAGGGAGCTATTTCACTAACTTTTAAGTGGATTGTTTTAAGATTTTAAAAAGTAAAGAATATTTTGTCACTTTTATGTACGTTTCTTCACAAAGTTATATTTAATTATAAGTTTCTTTAAAAGTATATTCAAAGAATTAAAGAATTTTTTGTACTAGGCATGTATATTCATCACACATTTGTTTTAACCAAGTAAGTTTTTCTGATAATTTTAATTTTAGCCCTTATATCGTGGCTAGTGTGGGAAACGCCGGGAGGTAGGACGGAAGTCGGACCTCCTTGTTCTCGGCGAATAGGTCGGCAAGACCCGCCCCACTGTCAAGGATGGCTAATTTTGCGCGATATCCCGACTTGTCGGGATCGGTCAGTTACTTGTCAGGTCGAGTGGAGGAGTGTGTGTGGGGTCGTCGATAAAGAAAGGCAATATCCGTATAACAGGACAACACATATAAGATTTATTTAGACGGTAAACAGATACAAAAGATCTAACGCGTTCCGTTCCTAACCGCGAGAGAGAGAGTTTACAAATTTAGGGGGGGATCATACCTCTTCCTAGGATTAGCTGTAATCGTAGGATTAATCTTCTCAGTTCTCCGGTCGTGGAGGGAAGCGGGAGGATCGGGCGGGCGGCTCGTCGTCGGCGGGCTTCGGTGACTTCGTGTCTCGGCCCTCGCTTCTCGGGACGGATCCTACGGGTCGGGTGGCTTGTGCGGACCTTCAGCGACCGACCCCGTTCTTAGATATCTCCCCCCTATTTATACTCCCGGTCTCGTCCGCTGCGATGATGAGTCGATCTCCCTGACTCAGAGGTTAGATCCGGGGAGGAGGGAAGTGAGTTTGCCGGCGGAAGACTGCACATCCTTTGAATCTTGATCGGGGTTTGAACAATAAAATTTAAAACGGACTGGCCGGTTTTTGCCGGTCGTCACATTGCATCGGACTTTCTAAATCAAACTTGGTCCTAAATGGGACTAGTTTGATTTTAATTTTATATCGGGGTGTACAGGGAATGTTACTCTCTCTCATTTGTCAATACATACTACTATAAATAAGTATAGCTAGGTTATTTGAGACGCGTTACAATTGTATAGATTAACTGATAGATTATAGATTGTATTGAACATCGTAATAAGATTGCAGCGTACTAAGATTGTATCGATTAACGCGTTACACTTGTATCTATTAAGAACCAATATTAGAACCAATATTAAAACAATACGATAAATTCGATGGCTAGGTGGACTGGTTACAGTACGTTCGATCTAATTTGTTGATCGGTTGTCAATCAGTTGATTGATTGGTCGGGTTGGGTGTGAGAGTGGAAGTTCGTAATTTGAGGAAACACGTGGTTGTTAGATTTCCTTTGTTCTTGGTAAGAAGTTGATATGTTGGACGAGGTTACTCGGTTGGATTTTTGATGGTCACAGATTACTTCGGTGCTCGACGAATGGGTTTCATGGAAGTTCGTAATGTCCGGCGATGCGAAGTAGGATGCAGGTATTATTCTTGTTGAGTGTTGAATCTACGATCGAGCTGTGGGAGGCTATATTCGTCCGGCGGAATTGGAAAAAGTTACTGTCTTGATATTCAAAACGTATTAACATAGAAAGTACTTGGATTAAAGTTCATTGGCATAGAGGATAGAGGTATGTAAACACATACGTAAATCGGGATATTACTCTCTCTCGGAGAATTATAGCTAAGTATTTAGATAACAAAATATAAACATTTCTCTCTAAACGCTAATATTCAAAACTTCTAAAGGTAAAAATTTATAATCGAATGCAATTTCCGATACTCCTAGGAATATACGAAACTTTAATATTGTGAATTAGAAAGATATAAACTATGAATACGAGAAGCGCTAAAAATATACATATATGGATAATTGTTTGGGTTAGTGGGGTTATGAAGGAACCCTCAATGAGATTAACAATTATCGCAAAAATTTGCTTTGGCTTTGACCTTGGGTTCCTTGCTACTAAATAGTGAATATTCACAGTTTGTCTGCGGCTCTCGTTGTATGGGGCAGTCTAATGAGCACAAAGGGAAGTAAGCGGTCTTACACGTAGTTAAGTCGTGACGTTGCCCTAGCATATAGGACTGGCTGTCCCTGGATAGCGCGATACCTGGATGTTTAGTCTCGACTTGCAAAGATGCTTAAATTGACAGTTAGGGCTGCCGCGATTGACTACCCTGGATAATATTTAACTAGCGAAATCGGATGTATAGGTTCGAACATCGCGTAACCTTCCGGGAGTTGGTGAATATATTTTATGGTTAAGGCCCCGTTTAGAAGAGATTGTAATAACTGTATCGTAATAAATGAATTAATCCCTCTTTGTTTTATGACTTCTATCTCTGAATTTAAGGCTGATTGACTTGACAAGATGTCGGGGGAGTAGAATATGGTCACTTTGATAGGGCACTTCTCCCGAGTCAAATTCTTTCTTCCCCAAAATATGGGTATTAGCATTAACGTCCGTTTTCCTTTTGGGGAGTAATGGTTCTCCAATGGTGGGGAGATAGGTTATGATTAGATATATATATATAGAAGGGTTGTTTACTAGAATTCGATCGACCTTTTTCTACGCTCAGCATGCGATTATAGTGTTATCGATAATTTCAATAGGCAATTTAAAGTCTATTTATGCGGCTACGTCTACGCATAATCCACGGTGGGTCTTCCACCGGGCCGCGACTTCGAAGTGCATATGGGGGCATGATTTCTTGTTCCCCGTCGTTTCCGCTTCACACATTTCGCTTTCTAGCTCGGATTCCTCTAACTCGCTTTCGCTTTCTGGTTCCGACGGTTCTTTCGGTAGTGGAGGGAGTACGGAGGCCAGAATAGTTTCATCCCAAGGGTCGGGTAGTTCGCTAGGTGGTGGCGTGTTCCTTAATGTGTCTTCTCCTTGTGATACCTCCGATTGATCGACGGTCATGTCAGCGTCATTCCGCTGTATTTTCGGTCGCTTAATCTTCCTATGGGCCGTCTTTCTTCGGCGTTTCTTTTTCCGATGTGTCATAGCGTCCCTGGGGAAAGGCGCTCGGAGCGTTCGTATTTGACCTGGTTCGGGAGGACGTTTCTCTTGACTCTTGGATCCTTTTATCTTCCGTTTTACGGGTTTGGAAGGTGAACAAAAGTGAACGACCTTTCCATCCGGTAGAATCACCTGGCTATTATGGAAATCGAGATTCAATCGCAACGTTTCGAGAATGTCTCGCCCTATTATGCCGTCACACGGAGAGGTGATCTCTGCTCGAACGATTCTGCAAAACTGAGGGAACTTGTGTCCCCTTAATTTAAAGATGGGAACCGCTGTGCCTATGGTCGGAATAGAATTTCCCTGTGAACCTACCATCTTCCTTTTGATACCAAATTTAACGGGCGCTTTACCCTTCAAGTTGTTTGCTAGATTAGTTGATATAAGCGTGCCTTCAGCTCCGAGATCAACTTGCATCTTCACCGGAATATTATTAATGTAAACTAAAATGATAGGTTTAGGTCTGGAAGAAGTTCTCGTTAATCCGATCCTGCCTTTCCATTTCGTGTCGCTCTCCTCTCCTGTCCAATCGGTATAAGGGGGAGGAAAAGTTCTGTAGGAATCAGTATATCGTCGTTTCCTCTCAACTATAGGATTTCTTTTAGGTCTAATTCGACGTCGTTGACCTTTGACACTTCGCACTTGGCCTCTCCAGCGATCTCGATCCTCTGCTGGAGACTGGGATCTGAATCGAACTCTATTTCTATCATTTCCTATGTCGTTATTGTTATCATATCGGTTCTGGTGTTGATTCTGGTCGCTCGGCCGGTCGGGTCTGCGGTTGGGATTGCCATAGGTGGGATTCGCAAAACTTTCTCGATCGTCTCGTCTCCCGTATGGGGTTCTATAATCGCGTGGAATTATGCCTCGAGTGAGCCCGTCCACTCTACCTTTAAGTTCTTCCAGCGTCTTTGTTAATTGCGTTAAATCGTCTAACGGAGGATGATCGGTTGATCGCAGGTTAATTGTCCGCAAGTTTCCGCGTGAACGCGCGGTGAGTTCCTCAATTGTTTCCTCGTTAATTGCGGCATCTAAGGCCTCATCAAAGGTTTTTGGGGCATGACTCATTACCCTTTGTTGGATCCGCGGCGTGATTCCGTTCAAGAATTGGACCTTTAGGCGTTCGTCCAACTCTTTTCTTTGCACACGCTGTATGATAGCGGTTTCCGCCGCATCCGCACCGGGTTCCGGGGTGATTTCTATCTCCGTCGCTAGCGCTTGCAACCGTGCGGCATACGCTTGGACATCTTCATCCCGTCTTTGCACGCAGGAATAAAACCGATTTAATCGAAAAGTGAGAGGCACTCTATCGAAACGCTGGAGCATAAGTCGCTTAAATTCGTCGAAATCGTCGACTTCCTTAATTCGCCGATCCTTTCGTACGAATTCCCGGGCTATTCCCGCTAGTTTTAACTTCGCTACTGCCAGCATTTGCGCTTTCGACCATGCAGCAACCTTCATGATATCCGCTAACGAATCAAAAAAATCCGTTACACGGGGGCCTTGCGGGTCTCCTGAGAATACAGGCAGCAACGGGATTATCCCGCCTAGACCGCCTAACGTAAAAGGGTTCGGTCCTGGATTTGGGAGCGGTGGCGGATTCGCTGGGTTAGCAGGCTCTGCCGCGGGTTGGGGATTGGGTTCCATTATCGCTATTTATCCTTAAGTCCCGAATTCGAATATGGCCTTTTTTCTCCTTTATCGCACCCCACTCCTGAAACCAATTTGTGGGAAACGCCGGGAGGTAGGACGGAAGTCGGACCTCCTTGTTCTCGGCGAATAGGTCGGCAAGACCCGCCCCACTGTCAAGGATGGCTAATTTTGCGCGATATCCCGACTTGTCGGGATCGGTCAGTTACTTGTCAGGTCGAGTGGAGGAGTGTGTGTGGGGTCGTCGATAAAGAAAGGCAATATCCGTATAACAGGACAACACATATAAGATTTATTTAGACGGTAAACAGATACAAAAGATCTAACGCGTTCCGTTCCTAACCGCGAGAGAGAGAGTTTACAAATTTAGGGGGGGATCATACCTCTTCCTAGGATTAGCTGTAATCGTAGGATTAATCTTCTCAGTTCTCCGGTCGTGGAGGGAAGCGGGAGGATCGGGCGGGCGGCTCGTCGTCGGCGGGCTTCGGTGACTTCGTGTCTCGGCCCTCGCTTCTCGGGACGGATCCTACGGGTCGGGTGGCTTGTGCGGACCTTCAGCGACCGACCCCGTTCTTAGATATCTCCCCCCTATTTATACTCCCGGTCTCGTCCGCTGCGATGATGAGTCGATCTCCCTGACTCAGAGGTTAGATCCGGGGAGGAGGGAAGTGAGTTTGCCGGCGGAAGACTGCACATCCTTTGAATCTTGATCGGGGTTTGAACAATAAAATTTAAAACGGACTGGCCGGTTTTTGCCGGTCGTCACACTAGTGATATCAGAAAATTTATTTTAAAAAAAGTTTTGGCTCAAGACCATATAATGAAAAAGAAAACATTATTAAAAAGAAAGACCAATGCCTAAATTAAATATAAATACGTCAAAAAAAATTTCGACATTTTGACGATAAAATTTATGACGAATGACGATTCTTTCGTAAAATTGAAGCAATTTAGAAATCAAAATAGAATAGAATTTAACATTGGTAGACAATATAAAATAAATATTGAAAATTATAACAAGATAATTACGATTAATAGATATATCTAAATTAATAGATGTTATATGTTTTTTCTCGAAGCAAGAATTGGCATTTAGAGGGCATAGGGAATTTATTGAATCTAATAACGGAGGCAATTATATTGAACTTTCTTATTTATTAAGTACGTCAGATAATCTATTAAAAATACATTTAAAGAAGTATACGGTTTTTACTGGCTTATCGAACAAACGAATACGAACGGGTCCTGACGCGCAATTAATTGATTGCCCCTGTAAGTCGGCTTCTTACAGAAACACAGCTTCCCTATCATCAAATTTCACGGCACGCCACTGATGTTAGCGTAATGGTTTTCAGTGGTAGTAAATCATGCTGTATTTGTAAAATTCCGCATTGCCTTCCTCATATCATACACAATAGCTGTCGCGAAGTTATAAGCATTCCTATTGCTGGAAGGAATCCGGCTTTGAAGCAACAACTCTGAATTCCTGGCAGAACTTTTTTCAAGCTCTTCAAATCCATGAAATAGTTTGGAAACATAAAATCGATATTTGCGAGCTGGCTGTCTAGATGTCTGCAGCAGTGTCAAGAAACAATAGCACTTTTCTCTTTTGGCACATGTTGAAAAATGATGAGAAATTATGAGAGAGTTCTCATAATTCTTTTCATCGTCCAGACTTTTCTGTTTGATTTTCATTCAACTTCAAATTGTGTAATGCGTATATTTTTGAATCATTTTGTCATTGCAGCCTTTTCAACTACTAGGAGTTTGTCGCGTTTCCTGTCCATACTTGGGCATACAAAACTGTTGGTCGTTCTTTTGCTACTTTGCTACGGAACATGATTGAACTTGAAGCACAAAATGTTTGTCACGGATAGACGAAAGAACAGACCTGTTTTAGTGTGGCTTAAAATATTTTCTGGAAAATATCTAGCGATAATGAAAAAATGTTTATTCTACCACTCTGCTACTGTATTGCAATCAACTCAAGATGATTCTTCACGGAAATCTTTCAATTTGATAACGTTACTTTGGAAGTCTTTCGAGCAATGCATTTGAATTTCCACAACACCTAATTCAGATGCGAATGGTAAAGCTTTGGCTTGTGCGATGTAGTAACATTCAGAATTGTAACCATGCAGAACGTTGCTGTAACTGCTCTTTGACAATAAGAGCGACATTCCTACCTGGAAACTGTCGATTTGCTGCTCGTTGTCATCCCACTGCAATGGCAAAGTAACTCTTCTTGTTTTTTGACAATTTCCTCAGCTTGAGTTTTCAATAGTGATGTAACGAATAGTATATTCGGTTTCAGCCGAATACCGAATATTCAGCTAGGAGCGTGGCCGAATACCGAATATTCGGCCAGGAGCGTGGCCGAATGGCCGAATATTCGGCCAAACTATTCAGCTTGATTAACGCACGTACGAAAATTGGTGCGCAAACTGCATTATGGAAAGGATCGCGCACCCTGCTCTCTATTGGTCCGCTGTCACTACGATTTTTTTTTCTTCCAGTAGGTCTAAATTGGGGTTGGCAGTTGGTCTCGGTAGTGAGAGGTCACACTTTTGTGCGCTTCTCGTTTTTTTGGACTTTTAGTGGTTTATCGCTGTTTGGTGAGTGTTTCTTATACACGATTTTGTTCATTAAGTTACTCTGAGCATTTCACTGGTTATTTCATTAATTTCTGTTAATTATTTGCGAAGCTACTAGAGTTTAAAGTTTTTACCTTTAAACAAAGGCAGCTAAGCCTAGTTAGGCTTACGGGTCTAGTTGTTAGACACGTGTTTTGTAACTTTTTAGTTTTATGCGGGTTATCAATAGTAAAATATCGTCGTACCTGGCTCGTTACGTAGATTAACGCGCCGATTGTATTTTTGAAATCAGTTCAGTAGTTTTATTTTTAATTCACTTTCAGTAAAACTACTTCTTTGTCTAGTTACCAATTTGTAAAAATTTCTCATCTTGATTTCCCGTTTGTCTTATATTATTGAATAGGGAATTTAGTTAAGGAGTAGTTTATTACTGTGTTTATGCAAATCTTTTGAGCCGTTTTTGTACGACTCGCTGCTCAAAATGTCTGCAGATGAAACAAAAGATATCCAGGAAGTAGAAGAAGACGAAGGTGACAAAGTAAAAGAATACAGAAACAGCATAAAAGAAATACAGAGATGCATTAATCAAAGCAAAAACATCAATAAAGTTTTAAAAAAGAGTGCCCTAACACACGTCGATTGTGTGTCTGAACTGTTTGAAGACTTATTGTTACTCTACCATGAGGAAAGGGATAGAACCCTTAAGCTTGAAGAAGAATTGAAAACACTTAAAAGCATGACTATTCAACCTGAACCTAAGAAAAAATTATATGCAGAGATCTTGAAAAAACCAATACATAAGACGACAGAAACAGACATAATGGTGTTTCCAAAGGAATCACAAATAAAACCAACCGAGATGGATGAAGAACTAAAGAAGACAATTGACATTAAAGAAATAAAAGTAGGCGTCAAGGATATGAGACAAATAAGAAATGGAGTTATACTGAGATGCAGCTCCAAGGAGGGAGCAGAGAGACTAAAATCTGAAATAAACAATTCTAACAAATTCGAGGCAAAGGCTCCCAGAAAACAAAACCCAAAAATTACAATAAACAAAATACCTTTGAGCTGGAAAAACACAGACGTAAAAAAAAACTTGATGATATATAACACAGAACTGCAAGAAGATAACTTCAAACCACTCTTTCCCATCAACAAGAACGAGCATACGGAATTGTGTGCTTGGGTGTTAGAACTAATGCCATCTTGTCGCAGGAAATTAAAGGACAATGGAGACATAATCTCAATAGGCTGGAACAGCTCAAAGATAAGAGACTTTTATAACTTCAAGCGCTGTAATAAGTGCTTTCAATATGGACATCTTGGGAATGAATGTAATGCCGGGATTCACTGCCCTGACTGCTCAAAAGCAGGTCATACTTCACGTGAATGCGAGTGTGAGTTACATGAGTTAAAATGCATCAACTGTGAGAAATATAACAAATCATGCCGAAGAGAGCAAGATAAGGTTAATACCAATCATGGAGCCAGAAATCGCAACTGTCCTGTCTTTAAATATCAGTGTGAGGTAGCTAAAGCAAGGGTATGCGAATATTAAAGAAAAACTCAATTAACTTCATACAAATTAACTTGGATAGAGGTTCTAGTGCTACGGACCACCTGGTAAAATATATCACAGAAAACAGTACAGATATAGCAATAATTCAAGAACCATACCATACAGATCAGATCAAGGGCTTTCCCCAGCGATTCAAAGTACACACAAAGAATCAATACACAGCCATTGTTGTTTGCAACCCTGAACTACGGGTTACTTTAATAGAAGAGCTCAGCAATGAGATAATGACCACAGTTTATTTGGAAGTTAATAATTTGAAATTACTAATAAACTCCACCTATTTCCGACCAAGTGGCAATGTTAACGAGCAGATTCCAAACATAAAATACCTTTTAACAAAAGCAAAGTACCCATTGCTAATAGGAATAGACTCAAACTGCAGATCTACAGCATGGTGGAACAGGGTTGGAAATGGCCGTGGCGTTGCACTTCTCGAATTCATACTGAACAACAAAATCACACTACAAAACACTAAAGGCCCGCCTACTTTCTATAACCACCAGGGTTCTAGCCATATAGACCTCACACTAACCACTGGGAACATAGGCCAGCATATTACAGACTGGTCAACACTGCTAACAGAAACACTATCAGGACATAGATATATTACATTTAGCCTTTTCATAGGAAATCAACATCAAAGAAACACAGCAATAACTAAAAAATATAATATACACAAGGCAAATTGGGATAACTTTAACTTGGACTACAATAATGAAGCACAAAGCATTAGACATAATTTACAATTAGACCTACCCATTAACGAAATAGTCGAGGAATACACGAAGAAAATCATACATTGCTGTGATAAAAATATCCCTACATACTCCAAACATAAACAATCAGTTCCCTGGTGGTCTAGCGAACTAACCCTACAGAGGAGACTATTAAATAACGCGAGGCGAAAGTACCAACGCTGTAAGCAACAATCCCAACGAGACACACTAAGACAAACATATACCCAGCTAAGAAACAATTACCAAAAATTAATCAAACAATCCAAAGCACACTCTTGGAAGGAATTCTGTACTGATGTAGGAAATCAAAACCCATGGGGCAAAGTATATAAATTTCTAAAAAACCAAAGCAACACCAACCAACAAACTGTATTATTAAAGGATAAAAATGGAAATAAATGTATGACTAGCGAGGATGAAGCAAAAACAATACTTGACTACTTTTATCCTAAGGATGAGCAAAACACAGACAATAGCAATCATAGCTCAATTCGTCTCTGCATTAATGAACCATATCTCAAGGAAAATGACTCCCTGTTTCAGATACATGAGGTCCAAAATGTAATAAAAGCACTTCAAAATAAAAAAGCACCCGGGCACGACGGGATCCTTCCAGAGATAGTAAGACATATATTCCAGATAACTCCCGATATCTTACACAATATCTACAATAGCTGTCTAAAACAAGCTACCTTTCCAAATACCTGGAAGATGGCAATATGCAAATTAATTCCAAAGCCTGGCACCCAAATTCTCAGTGAACCCAAAAACTACAGGCCGATCAGTCTCCTACCAGTTATGGGAAAAATTTTGGAAAAATTACTAATAAACAGAATTAATTATCACCTTCACAAAAATAACATACTTAATAGAAAACAATTTGGTTTTACCCCACAAAGTAGTACTGTAGACGCCCTATCTGCAGTCACCAAAATAATTAAAAATAGTCAAGATAACAAAGATTACTGTTTACTAATATCCCTTGATATCTCCGCGGCGTTTGATCGTGCCTGGATCCCTAAGATACTTTACACATTACGTAGATATAACTGCCCAAAAAATTTATATGATCTAACAGTTAGTTACTTTAAAAACAGATGCACAACACTAATACACAACAATAACACTTATACCAGGAATGTCTCCCTGGGCTGCCCCCAGGGCTCTGCCTGTGGGCCAGGCTTTTGGAACATCCTAATGAACACAATATTTGATATCAAACTACCAGCACATTGCGAACTGTTTTGCTTTGCTGACGACTCTCTCGTAACAGTTGTTGCTGATAACATTAAAGCACTAGAAAACAAAGCAAAATCAATCCTTCGTAAAATTGAAAACTGGGGGGAAGAGTGCAAAATTACATTTAATACGGATAAAACTAAGTTAATGCTAATACACAAAGCAGGTAAGCACAAAAAACCTACGTTAAGACTACAAGGTAAATATTTAAAATATCATGAAGATATTAAATACTTGGGTTGCACTCTCGACTCAAAACTCACGTGGAAAGAACATATAGATACAAAAATACAAAAAGCTGAGCGAATGCTGCTAATGCTACACAGAGTTGCTACCTTACGTTGGGGTTTAAATTCAAACACATTAGATACTATCTATGAAGGTGTCCTCCTCCCACAACTAACATACGCCTGCCAGGTGTGGGGTCATGCGCTAAATCGCAAATATCTTTGTGAAAAGTTATTAAAATTTCAACGAAAAATCTGCATTAAAATGATAAAAGGATACAGAACACTCTCAAGAGAGTCAACGTTGGTAATAGCCAATAAAATTCCTATAGACATACTCATAAAAAGTAAAATGGAATTACACAACACAATAAAAACAAATAGATTAATCATAAATACAAAACATTATGAAATAGACTCTCCAGCCGATTTTCGCGCCCTCCCTCACCCGTCATATACACATGCACAAGCAGTAGTCAAATACACTCCTAACAAACGCTCCATCATATATACTGATGGCTCCAAATCAAAAAATGGTGTGGGTGCAGGTTTCTGTCACATCAAGGATGATAAAGTACTTCAATGTTCAACATTTAAGCTAGAAAATCACTGCACAATAACACAGGCAGAAATATTAGCCATCAATCACGCACTAAGATACATTTTAAAATATAAATATAATGACACACTCATATGTACAGACTCAAACGTATCAGTTAAAATTTTGAGCACACCTAAAATTAGCAGCAAACTATACTACAACACTTACCTACTCTTCAAAGCAAGTTACACCAAACACAACACGCAAATCTCTTGGATAAAAAGCCATTCAGGTTGTGGCGGCAATGAGCTTGCCGACTTGCTTGCCACAACCGCTTATCTAAATGACACAATTAAATACAGTGACGTACCTGTGGTATTCGCTCGTTTACATCTCCAGCATTGGTCAATCAGGACATGGCAAACTCGTTGGCATGAAGATAATAAAGGACAGATTACACACAAGTTCTTCCCGAAATTAGAAACTAGACACAACTGCAAAATTATAACCCATGATTTTCGGCTAACACAAATACTTACAGAACATGGCAAATTTAATAATTATCTAACTAGATTCAAAATTATAAATCAACCGAACTGCAACTGTGGAGATAATGTACCCGACACTGTAGAACACATAATATATAATTGTGTTCTTTTCGACCCTTGGCGGAGGCAACTCATTACACACTTCACAAACAAATTAATTACCTGGCCCGTGGCACTAAGTGAACTCACACAGAACGAAGACGATCTTAAAATCTTCAAACGTTGCATCATAGAAAGCTTCAACAAATATGGACCAAACTAGACAAATAACGTTTTCCTATCATTACTGTACTTTGTATACTTTACTGTACTCTGTTTGTTGAACTGCACCTACCCACTACTGACTACTGTTTTCATCTATTCATAATTTGTTATGTTTTGTATTTGTTTGTGTTACTTGTATGTATGTATAAATTTATATTTAAAAAAAATAATAATAATAAAAAAATAAAAATAAAATAAATTTAAAAAAAATAATAATAATGATAATAATGAAAACGATGGTAATAATGATAATAATAAGATATAAAAAATAAATAAATAAATAAAAATAAATAAATAAATACAATTTAAAAATAAATAAATAAATAAAATTTAAAAATAAATAAATAAATAAATAAATATTAAAAAAAAGAAACACAAAACAGTATAATTGGTTTTTTTTTTTTTTTTTTTCTTGTCTTTATATGTATATTACGTTTGGGTGTTGGTGACTACAACTATATGTTACTTAAGTCTTAATTTAGTATTTATTCTTGTATATAAGTTTAGATTTAGCCCTCTATTTTTATTTTGATTAGTATAATAAGCTTTATGTACAATTCATGGAATGCTCAGAGGCTTGGTGATACTTCTACATCTCTATCTCTTCTCGGTATATTACATGCTGTTGTCCCACAGACTACCGAAACCGATTGGGCAGCTTCCCTGTGCATTGGTGAATCATTCTTGAAACCAAATATACACTCTTGTAACTCTCTTAGTGCTCTTTGAGCGGAAAGAGAGTGTCTCCTCAACTGCCAACTTTTACAAAAAAAAAAAAAAAAAAAAAAAAAAGTAGGTCTAAATTATTTAAATTAATTAATTAAATTATAATTATTAAAGTTAATATGAGATGGAGCCTAACATCTACCTCTAGTCTCAAATTGGTTTATAATTTATGTAATAGCCGTAAATAGCCCGATATGATTCGGCAGTTGTTGGTATTTAGGATGTAAGTTATAACTTATAAGTTATTTTATTTGCAATCTTTTTAACTTTTTAATTAAGCACTAAAATTTTGTTTTTACTACGTATTTGTATACTCAATAGTAACCTAAGGATATACTTTAGATGGAGACATATGGTCTAGTTTCTCCCCAGTTGTGGAACAGTCCAAATATATTATTGGGGGCTTCTATTTGTGAAGTTTTGTGATATTTTGTTGCTATTGTTTTTGTCAATATTTTTAAAATTAACATGATTTCAAATGTTATCTTTTGTATATAATGAGAAATGCTCATTCTTTGCTTTATATATTAGTTACTCATCTTCTAGAAATAGATAAATAATTCTTTCATTAAATACGATAAGTTTCAATAAAACGTTTCGTAAATCATTTTAAAATATCGTAAAAAAATATAAAAATACACGCGAATACGAATATAACATAATTAACTAAACAATAACATTAATGCCCGATACATTCTAACCTACACGCCATCAATGCCATAAGATATCGGACTAGATAAAGGCTATATTATTATTTAATTACTAGTGATGTAACGAATATTCGGTTACTACCCGGTATTCGGCCTATTCGGCCTATTTTTCACTATTCGGCCGAATACCGAATATTTAAATCACTATCGGCCGAATACGAATATTTAGTCACTATTCGGCCGAATACCGAATACCTAAAAACAGGAGTAAGAAATAACAAAAACACAGTAAATTAATCATTTTGGTAACTTTTATTAATGCTGAAAATTAAATTATAATTATTAAAGTTAATAAGAAATAGCATCTAACTCTAGTATTAAATTATTTCGTAATTAAATAATATTATAGCCTTTATCTAGCCCGATATCTTATGGCATTGATGGCGTGTAGGTTAGAATGTATCAGGCATCAATGTTATTGTTTTGTTAATTATGTTATATTCGTATTCGCGTGTATTTTTATATTTTTTACGATATTTTAAAATGATTTACGAAACGTTTTATTGAAACTTATCGTATTTAAAGAAAGAATTATTTATCTATTTCTAGAAGATGAGTAACTAATATATAATTTATTTTATATATAAAGCAAAGAATGAGCATTTTTCATTATATACAAAAGATAACATTTGAAATCATGTTAATTTTAAAAATATTGACAAAAACAATAACAACAAAATATCACAAAACTTCACAAATAGAAAACCCCAATAATATATTTGAACTGTTCCACAACTGGGGAGAAACTAGACCATAAATCTCCCCACTAAAGTATATCCTTAGGTTACTATTGAGTCTACAAATACGTAGTAAAAACAAAATTTTAGTGCTTAATTAAAGAGTTAAAAAGATCGATTGCAAATAAAATAACTTATAAGTTATAACTTACATCTAAATACCAACAACTGCCGAATCGTATCGGGCTATTTACGGCTATTACATAAATTATAAACCAATTTGAGCACTAGAGGTAGACGTTAGGCTCCATCTCATATTAACTTTAATAATTATAATTTAATTAATTAATTTAAATAATTTAGACCTACTGGAAGAAAAAATCGTAGTGACAGCGGGCCAATAGAGAGCAGGATGCGCGATCCTTGCCATAATTTTTGCGCGCCAATTTTTGTACGTGCGTTAATCAAGCCGAATAGTTTGGCCGAATATTCGGCCATTCGGCCACGCTCCTGGCCGAATATTCGGTATTCGGCCACTCTCCTAGCCGAATATTCGGTATTCGGCTGAGGTCGAATATACTATTCGTTACATCACTATTAATTACGAAATAATTTAATACTAGAGTTAGATGCTATTTCTTATTAACTTTAATAATTATAATTTAATGTTCACCATTAATAAAAGTTACCAAAATGATTAGTTTACTTACTCCTGTTTTTAAGTATTTGGTATTCGGCCGAATAGTGATTAAATATTCGGTATTCGGCCGAATAGTGATTTAAATATTTCGTATTCGGCCGAATAGCGAAAAATAGGCCGAATACCGGATAGTAACCGAATATTCGTTACATCACTAGTTTTCAACCTTGACCGCTTCTGCTAATTTTCTCATTTCACACGTTTGTCGTTTGCGACATCCGGTAATTATGTATACAGGGCCTTCTAAAATGAATGCTACAATTTGAAATTACTGTAATTATGGCAATTATTATCCGAGAAGTGTTTTGCACTCTGCAATTCGCGAAGTCAAAATCACTCAGCATTGTGCAACATGAGTAATCTTTAGGAGCAGTAGAATTGCGGATGCCTTGGGAGGAATGACGAGGGATATGCCTTAGTGAGCATAGAAAGAATTTGAGTATCTGTTGGACCGTGTGAAACGAGGTGCACGTGTTGAGAAATCGTAACAGGCAAATGCAAAACTTGGACAGTTTTCCGATGCACATTAAAGCATCATTTAATGCACATTAAAGATGTTGATTAAAGATGACACATGTGCATTAAAAACATTCCGATGTGACTGTGAAGCCCGAGCGATACTCGAGCTCATGTGTTTTTGATATCATAAAAATGTCAAATCAAGGGAACAAGCTTTTGATTCTGATGCTCGTAGAAATTGGAAGGAAACTTTAAATCGGGAAATATTAAAACTATTAATCGAGAGAAAAATGTTCTTTTTTTAACCTTAAAAGGAGATGCAGCGCTGATATTATGTATCAGACTTATAAGAATTCGAAACAATTGAATACGAGCAGAGGTTTCAAGTTGCGATTAAATTCCCTTGATCGGAATAAAACAGTGTCGAATTTAAACCTTTCATAGCTCGAAACGGTCGGTCGTCTGCCTAGAGACAGGAAACCGACCAATCAGGAGCTGGAGATCCAGGGGAGAAAGATCTTATAAAAACCTGGATCTCAAGGGCAAAGCAGACTTGTCTCTGCCTCCTCTTGTGAAGACTTTTCTCTGCCTCCCCTTGTGAAGACTTCTCCCAGCTTCTGTCCGTGTCAACCACTGTTCAGACTTTCTTCAGCTAACAACTATAATCAACTGTCCAGACTTTTCCCTGCCTCTACAAGTGGACACCATCCGATTGAACTTCGGGCTTTCACCATTCGTCACAACCTCCCATGGTCGAGCATCAACTGTCTGCCCCGGGGCCAACAACCGAACCATCAAGAGCAACCAGAAGACAAGACATGCAAGACACACTAGATTGTAAGACTTAGTGTAAATAAACGGGTTTGTTTGTCACTGCAGCTATTTGCCTCACTTTCCTTCACCCCACATACGATAAGTCCTGACATTTGGAAATCACGAATTCGGCAACCTCACATGACGGCCGGATGGCCAAGCGGTAAAGGTGGCAGCCTACCGCTCTGGTGAACCCGGGATCGAATCCGAGCGGGTCGAATAATCCCCAGGAATTTTTCGGGGGGTGGTCCGTTCGGTTATGTCGGGCCCCGTCCCTCACCACCCGGTCGCCCCATTGTGGGCCTGGCCGAACCCATAATGGGCCTACTAAAAGAGGCCCTCTTAGTGCCCACAGGGCGGAAAGAGTTAAAAAAAAAAAAACATTCCGATGTTTTTAATACACATGTCTTTTCGGATAATAATTAACACTGTTACAATATTTTAAAATAGTAGCATTCTTATTCTTTTTGGAAGACTCTTTGGAAGATTGTAACGTGTAAACTCTTTTATCATTTGTGTTAGCTTTTACATTGGCAGCTAGCAGCTAGCCGTTTTAAGTTAATGCTATGCTTGCGGGAACTCGATCGCTTGCTCGTGTGGAGGTTTGCTGCAGCAAAAGAGTGAGCGCGCATGACGTCATTCGAAGCATTTAACACGGCAAGATTGTATCGAAAGCTTGCGGTACTCAGTCAGCATACATGTATTGTGTACAGTGGCGGATCTATATAGCGATTAATGGGGCTTAAGCCCTGGGCCCCCCATTGTCAAGAGCCCACAAAATTTGAACTTTCATCATAAATTTTTAATACTTTTCCACTATAATATATTTCATATACTTCATGTGTAGATATAATGTGGTTTATAATAGTCCCTACTTTTTTAATCACACCAAGTAACGTTTATGCCTATTGTTTAGTGCTAGAGATAGGCCTGTTATTCTTATTATAACTTTCAGCATGCCCAAAAATTTTGGTCAGGATTCGCCCCTGATGTATCTATATATATAATCGAGACGAGTTGATGATGATGATGATGATGATAATAATAATAATAATAATAATAACCAGAAACTATACAACACATCACCTCTGGTTGCAAGCTCTTGGCACAGATAGACTATTTACACAGACATAATCAAGTAGAAAATATAATACATCAAGAGCTTGCAAAGAAACACAAATTAGTAGATATCCACGAACCATTGCTACAAATACATTCCACAAACAGTATTGGAAAACAATACGCACAAAATGTACTACGACAGAGCCATAATCACAGATAAAACAATTTACCACAACAGACCAGACATCACACTCATTGACAAACACAATAAAATCACATACATTATAGACATATCCATTCCAAACATTCACAATATACAAAACGCATGCACTGAAAAAATTAGCAAGTACACAGAACTCGCCCAGGAAATAAGGCATCTGTGGAGGATGGATAGGGTGCTTATTGTACCTGTTGTTCTCTCTTCTACAGGTGTCATACCACACACACTGCACAAAAGCCTGGGCACATTACAATTGAATAGAAACACATACATCACACTACAGAAGGCCACTATATCAAATACAAGTCATATTGTGAGAAAATTCTTGAATACACGCTGATACACTTCTTTAATTTATGTTTTGGTTACTATGCCTTGACTTTGGTCCGGCATAGTACACAGCCACCGGTGTTAACTGAGTATATCTCACTTAACCCAACATAATAATAATAATAATAATAATAATAATAATAATAATAAATGCCTTGACTTTGGTCCGGCACAGTACACAGCCACCGGTGTTAACCGAGTATATCTCTCTTAATCCAACATAATAATAATAATCAGCACAGAGCCCAAACGGTTAGGAGTTGAAAGTTGAAATTTGGTACATAGTTAGGGTACGTCACGAGAACGCTCAGTAAGAAGGGATTTTTCGAAATTTCTCCCCACGGGGAGAGGGGCAGGATTAAGGCTTAACACTTCCATTAACAATGGTAGTGTTAAGTGACAATGGAAGTGTCAACAATGGAAGTGTTAAGAGAAAGCGACGTGCAAGACGCAGATGCAGTTTTTTTCGTTTTTGCTGGAAATCGAACATATTTTTAGACCCATCTAAAAATTCTCTAATTAGTCTGGAAAAGGGGGGACCCAATTCTTGCATTCTGTGAAAAGGGTAAGGTTGATTATAACGTAATAATCTTAATCTTTGCTATCGTTACTTTTGCCCGAGCAATGCCGGGCCTATCTGCTAGTATAATATATACATACCTTAATTCATAACATTAGCATCATCAAATCACGTGATCTTCAACCTGTAAAACTCCAGATTATATTAATTTCTCATGATTAGACGTAATTTTAATTGTTTGAGATACTTCAGTTTAGCGTCATTTTTCATTTAGTGCCAATTTCAGAGTCGAACAAATGGTGGCTGTAAACCGAAATAACCTCCAAATAACGGTTATTTTTTATGTTTCCCTCAGTGGCCGTTGTGCTGAAATTACTTCAGTCAGGTTAACTGAAGACTGATAAAATTATCTGTTGTCTAGAAGCAAATTTAATGTGAAAAATCCAGCAACGAGTTGCTTAACTTTCCCGGCAAAAAGTTTAAAGTTGCGTATGGCGCCATCTGTTATGATACAGTCAAACCTGTTTTTATGCGGGGGATAGGGACCGCATAAAAGAAAATGCATTAAAAAAAATCGCGCGAAACTTCACGAGTGGCTATAAAAAATAGTTTTCGCAACACAATTAAAAAATATTTTTTTTATGCGGTGAATAGGGACCGCATAAAAAAGTCTCACGTAGAAAATAACTCGAAACCGTACGAAATAACTAGGAATTGCTTTTTTAACTCCTTGGGCCTTTTTCTGCAACACCTAATGGGGAAAAAAATCCTCTAAGAATTTTAATTTTTATATTAATTAATTATTTCCACTTAAATAAGAATCTAACTCTTTTCTTTTCTTTCGAAGACACAATGTAGTGACGTAAACTTAAACACTGGGCGAATTTTTCATCCTTTTTATTCGGTTGGAACGCTTTTTTATTACATAACGCGTTTCGGGCCGATGCCCCTCTTCAGCCAACTTCTAAATCCTGGTGGTGAGAGCTTGTATACCGTTAAAAGCTGGTCCGTACCTCATTCGGTAGTTTAGACGGATGTAATAGTCCAAGGGTACGAATCTGAGATTCGTCTTCCGGTGTGTTGTCTAACACTGAGCTCGTACTCCTCCACCTCAACTGGTGGAGGAGTACGAGCTCAGTGTTAGACAACACACCGGAAGACGAATCTCAGATTCGTACCCTTGGACTATTACATCCGTCTAAACTACCGAATGAGGTACGGACCAGCTTTTAACGGTATACAAGCTCTCACCACCAGGATTTAGAAGTTGGCTGAAGAGGGGCATCGGCCCGAAACGCGTTATGTAATAAAAAAGCGTTCCAACCGAATAAAAAGGATGAAAAATTCGCCCAGTGTTTAAGTTTACGTCACTACATTGTGTCTTCGAAAGAAAGAAAAGAAACGAAAAATACAAAACACGGTTTCCTCAAGATAGAAGAATCTAACATTAAAAAGTTAAAAATAATCGTTAAATAATGATTTTATTTGATAAATATAGCTGCAGGAAGTGTTATTTCATTTAACAAGGCGTGAAATTTCACACCTGCAGTCTAAAGCTGGAGGGGAGCTAACTTACCGCATCTGTTCAAATATAACATAATATTTATGGTTTTTATGCTATTAAAATAAGAGGGGACCGAAATAAACATATGAGAAAAAAATTTTTCCCAATAAAAAATGAAAAAACCTGCTGATGTCATAGAAAACAACCAATAGAGTTTTTAAAAATTTTACAGGAGTCAATTATGTTCCAATTTATTTGAAATTTTCATATACCGCACAAAAAAAATCGCACAAAACAAATCGCACAGAAAAAGACCGCACAAAAACAGGTTTGACTGTATTTTGTTTAAAACTTTTTATATTATTAATTATTATAAAATGTCAAAATACTTAATTTCGGGGTAGGGACAAGTTTTATAAAAAAAAAAAAAAAAAAAAAAAAAAAAATTAACGAGTAAAATTTTCGCTAAGTTCGATCTCGGTGGAGATGCGACACACGACCCTCTCTATCTCCCCATTCCCTCGAACTTTAACTTCCAAAATTTAATAGCATTAATGCCCCTAATACTCAAACCGCCCTGTAAAATTTCAGAAATTTTCGGCAAAAGGCACAGGAATTATTAAGCTTAAAAGAGGGAGAAGAAAATCGTGTCCCCCGCACACTAACATCACACATACAGGAAAACTCCCTTATTTTCTTTGCATTTCTCGACGTTTCAAGGATCGGACTTAAAAAATTTAAAAATTGTTTGACTCCTGGGGATCATTTTTTGACTGATGTGTATATTTCTCTGTGTTATACAGTATACAGTACAACGTCCGGGAAAGTGTAAAAATTAAAGCATAAACTTAAAAATAATGCAAAGTTCTGCTGTCTTTTCAAAATAACGATGCATTATTTTAAATTGTTATTCGACAATGCTAATTAAACATTAACCGACACCGTTTTCATTATTAGATAACGATACTTAAGCTAATTAATATTAATTTACTCAGAAAAATAACGCTTGTTAGCCCGAAACCCTTTCGATTAGGACCGTTTATGCAAAGAAAATAATTTTGTGTGTATAAATGAATTATTATTAAAGTTATTCGCTGTTTGAAAATAGCTTTAACAATAATTGATCGATGTGGGATATATCTAATTTATGCAGAATTACGATCTAGTTACATTAGCTTAATTAATTTAAGTAATTCATTGTGTAACTGTTATTATGTAAGACGATCGAGAATCATTTTTGTACACTATAAATTGCAGTAAAATGATTTTTATTTGTTACAGCGTTTAATGTTCAGTACAGTGTGACGTTTGTTTATATCCGTCTTTTTTCCATTTAAAATGATGACATAATTGACACACATAACAAGACTGTGTCTAGACAATATATGAATAGTTCAATTGTTACTTTATCAAATTTGTTTGCAGAAAATAAAGAAAACTTATAGGCTTAAATATATCTTTATTTATACGATTAAGGATTTTACGGGATTTTCTGCAGACGTTTTTAAATTTGAAGAGTAAGAATTGACGAATTTCTTTACAGGATTTATATTTAAAAGAAGTTACAGGATTTTTATATATGTTTAACTGCAAATTAAAGTAAAAAAGTAGCTGTTTAGGTATAAATTATTTTCTATAAAATGTGTTTAAAAAGTCATACTCTTACTATTATATATATATTTCTCTTACTCTTGCTATATTTCTTTGAACGTTAGCGAATTAAATAAATAACATATATTTATATATATAACGGAACCTGTCTAATACGGAAAGATCAGAATTTCCGTGTTGTTAATGATCTGTTTTAGAAGGGTTTCAACCTACATTACTAGGATAGATGCAATTTTTTATAAGTTTTCCTTATGTTTACTTTAACGAAAACATGTAAATTTAATTTTAAAGATCATTCACATTCATTAATTAAAAGACTGTTAACTTTATGATCATGAGCATAATTTATTAAATATTTTTTCATAATTCACGCATCCAAGTGTAGCCGTTTGATATGTGGATGAGTAATTTATGTACTGCAATTAATTGCTCTACATGCCCTTGAAAAACAATTCAAACATCTGAAAGGCCTTGGATATAATTATAAATCTTTTTATTACTACGAAAGTGTGCGTTATAGTCATTTGTAACACGGAATTAACATTAAAACATTATATTTATTCTAATCACATTCGTGTCTTTAACGGCTCAACAGCTAGTCTCTCGTTAATTTAAAGTCTAAAGTGGAAATTAAAAAAATAATAATAAATTTGTGTTTCACAGCGTTATATTATAATGTTCGATTAGAAAATGAGTTAAAAGGTTTGAATTAATGTTTTTAATTGTTCTTGCTTGCAGAAAAAAGTTAACTTTTGTTCATGTCAATAAATTACGATAATTCTTGTATATTGTGAGGCATTATACCATAAGAAAATAGGATGCTTGCCTAAGGCCCCAAAACTAACAGGCCCAGTTGATTTGCTGAACCTCTCTTATGCCTCCTGCCTCCTGGCAACGGTTTCCACAATTAATCCCGTTATTTGACCTTGTTTAGGGTGCGACTATGCAGACGCGAGAGAGCGAGAATATGTGACGAGAAGAGGCGAGACGCGATAAATATCAAACCCTGTCAGATATGTGAGAGAAATTCGCTCACGCTTCACACTTTCTCGCTTCTCGCTTGTGCATGTTTTCCTTTGCGAGAACTATATCGCTCGCTACTAAATTCGCATCTGCATAGTCACACCCTAAGGTATGCGATGGGGTGGGCCTCGAAATTTACTTTACCCAGGGCCAAATAACGTGCTTGTATACTAGCATTTCGGGAATATTGGTCTTTTACTCTTTAATATGATTGACAAAAGCGTATTGGATCCAATAATCTTAATTTATTTATAATATATAATTACATGAATTATTTTTAAAATTTTGAGAAAAATATAAGTGAATTTTTTAAAAAAATTACACTTAAATTCTTTCACTTTTTGTAAGTCCAAACTCTTTGAATCCAACTTGTATTTAGCCAGAGCAGATTCAATAGTTCTTATCATGTCGTTGTGCATTTTGCACTGCTTAGCAATCTCTTCCTTAAGAGTAGCTATCTGATTGATTTTATCAGCCAGGATCTTATCCAATTTGAATTCCGCGTTTCCTAGTATTTCTTTACTGACGTATCCATTATTAATCAACTCCTCTAACGCCAACTCCCTACGTTCTGTACTGTACATGACATAGGAACCTAGCTAGTACTCCCGGATATTGGACCAAGGTGAAGATTAGGTAAGAATATAGTTTTCTGCGTCTGAAGCCCTAAACAAAAAAAATGGGTGAAACTGCCAGTGCAATGCCAGCTTCACTTACAGATTCTTATTTTGGGCCTCGCCTTTTTGAGGGACACGCCGTATTCGTTTTTGGTTTAATTAATAGTCAGGATTCTAGATTTTATCATTTTATCATTAGCGTGTGATACGGGCTTTATATTGTATAAAGTCATATAAAAGAAGTTCCAGAAGTTCCTTGTCTAGGGCCTCGCTTAATCCATAGCTGCCCTATCTAGAACCACGTTTCAGATTTACTGAGAACTGACTTAAAGAGAGCGCATAGAGGAAGCACTGTGAGAGCACAGAGGGAATAAGCATTGTACTGCGCCTTAATTGTGATGTGTTATTCTACAGACAATAACTGTGGCTTATTTTGCTACATTATTATTTTCTAATATTAGTCATAAGGCGTGTATACATAAATTTACATGTAGTGTGCTGGAATTTATATTAAATAAAGTTTATAAAAGTTATTAACGTCAAGAATAAAGTAAATTGGAAGAGATGAGCACATGATATTTTTAAAGAAAAGAAAATTAAGTTCAAAACACAGATTTAATTAATTGTCTAATAAGTGCAATGAAATTTAAAATGTTTTATTTATAAGATATAAAAAAATCTATATTAAATTTATTTATAATAATGTTTTTTTTCTTTTTTTAGCAATTAAATTCTCTGAGAAACGAGAATTTTCATCTGAAGCTGCGATTATTTCTCTTAGAAGAGAAAATGGAGAAAAATCAAATAAACACGAAGCAAAATGTAAATACAATTAAGGTTCATTCTTAGGTGAAATTTTAAAAGAAATCTTTTATTTTTATCTTCACGCAATTTATTATTTAAAATTAAATAAACAATCGATTTTTTAAGAGAGTAGACACGAATAAACAGCTGCACAGCTACTGATTTGATGTGGTACTACTTATGGCTTCCACTATTGTCAACAGATTTACAAGCGATATAATTAGCAAAGAAACTAAAAAAACGCTCGAGAGTTATGCACTGAGATTTCGATTAAGTGATACTCTTTGTTCCCCTCTGATATTGGCCCTATATCGAGTCCGGCGTTAAACCAAAGTATTTCAAACAACGAGAACTGTACTGTACATGTTACATTGTTAACGAAGTCTACAAATAAGTTTAGGTTTGAGAGTCACGTGATTTAGTGGTTAAGGTGTTACTAGCAGTGGTGATATTCAGCGGGTTCGCACAGGTTCGGCCGAACCCGTTGTTAAAGTTTTCCGAACGGGTTCGCCCGAACTCGTTAAAATTTTCAGTTTCCCGAACCTTGTTAAACACACGGAACATTTCTGTTGGTTTTTTTTTTTTTTTAATATATTAAAATATACGTATTATACTCTGTAATACTAGTAAACTAGGGCCTTATACCCCGTTTGCACCGAGCATTTCAATCTAGATTGTGAGCAAGGTCGGGGACTATGTCTTGGTGCGATCTCTCTCAACCGTTTCAATCTCGACCGAAACGAGGTTTAATCGCGATCGATTCAAGAGAGTTCTTGAAAGTAGATCCAGTCATAAGAGAGATCCCAGAATGCCATGCGCGTGAGATAATACAAGATGGCTGTGGAACACGTGTCGGGCTATGGATAGTGAAATAAAAAGGATATTGTATTTCGAGAGACGATGACATATGTCTATTATCAGCAGTGCCATTCGGGGTGAAAAATTTCTCTGCCTAAAAAAAAAGAAAAAATCGACAGCACTAATATATTATTGTTACCTGGTCTTCGCCCAGGGCCCCTTACGTTCCAAATACGCCACTGATTATTAGATATGTCGCAAGAAAAGGTATTGTATTTATTTCTAGCCAAAACTTCCATTTCGTTTGTCGGTGATTGTCAGGGAAAAATTTTCTGCTAGTGAACCCTTTGTTAACTATTTCGAATATCACCACTGGTTACTAGTAATGTAAAATCATTGCTAGTAACGCTCTATAGCTACAATACAGTCAATTCTCGATGTGATGCCCTTCTAAATAACGCGAATACCGTAAAGCGCTACTGAATATTCTTGAACGGATCGTCCCCTTAAATTTTAAATAGGAAATTCTTCAATATATGAATTACCAAATATAGGGCATACGATCAAGGAGAGCAATCATGGGCCTCACACCCCTTCTATTCCTTCCTCTGACGTACTGTTACATTTCCCCCCTTTTATGTATGGAAAATTACCAAATCAATTGATTTGGATAATTTAATCTGTGTATTGATCTATATAATAAAGTTTTAATATACAGTAATTAAAATTTTATTACACAGATTCTGTACTGGGCTCTAGGTTACACCCCTCTTGTCGGCTCGGTGTAGATGACATTCGGTGTTATCACCACATCACGTTATTTCCAAACTCGAATTTGTGCTTAGACCTCGCTATTATAAAGCATATATTTTATTGTTTTAAACGATTCGATTTTGCGCCACACTCGATTTAGCGCTAATTTCAGAAGATGACAAGTGAAGGCGCTAAATTGAAGCTTAAATCTAGTTTTTAACAAGTTAATTCTCTCGATATCTATCTCTTGATGCAGTTTTTACTACTTTCTTTTTGGATTTTAAAGACCTTTCAATCCAGAAAATCACCACAGAACAGATAGACAGCCTCATAACTTACTAAACAGCAGATTTCATCAAATTTCGCTCGATTAATTTTAAAAACAAAGAAGTAATTGTCCAAAATAATGAAAATTTGGGATGAAATGAGATAAAATGAAATCATCAAGGCCTTTTCTTCAATTTGGAAATACTTTATATAGCATTATAGTACTATTAAGAGTCGCTAGTATAATGAAACGTTAAATTGTAAGGAGATAAGCCGCAATGCGCTAATTAAAAAAAAAAAAAATGTTTTCTAGACATTATTTAGGTCAATGGAGAACATTTCTGTACAAAATTTTGCCATTTGAATAAATAAAAAAAAATCACACAAGATGCTGTAGAATCCATTAATTTGAATAAAATCTTGAGTTAAATGCAATAAGTAGACAGTTTTCCTGACTTATTTCTGAAACTTTCTATTTAAACTAATGATTGAAGTTGTATAATTGAGCTAAATTTAGTCACTCAACCTTCTTAAAATACATTTAACATATTAATTATCTCGATATTAATACGGTTTTAAACGAATTAAACGAATTGTTCTAGTAATAGTTTTCATTACTTTTTATGAGTTTAGAATATTTTTATACTAAAAATAAATGGGCTAGCAGAAAATTGACCTTGTACTTTTGATCAGAATTATTATGGTTTACTGCATCTTTATTCAGTCACAAGTCTTGCCTTGGATTCATTGTTTTTTAGAACTGTTTTAACTTCTTAGTTTTCCATTAATGCATTCGGGCATAACATTAACCAGTCTGATATTTCCTTACTTATTCCTGATTACAGAGTGATCTTACTGCTCTTCGAGAGGAGAGAGATTCAAATTCTTACTTCTGTTCTTCAAGGAGAAGAAAAACAAATCCAAAATAAAATCATTCGAGAATAACAGGTCATAAGTTACTTAACAGTATATTTCATCCCAAATTTTTTAAAAAATTTGGACCAGTTTCAAAAAACATATTTCAAAATATAATATTTAAAATGTGTACAAGCTGTCGATCTGTCTTTTTCGGTAAACATTAATATATTCTTTAAAACAGCATTTAAAGTTTTAAACACTAACGATAATTTTCTCTTTGTAATTTCTTGGAAAGCATTAAGACTGTTAAATACGGCGGCCCAAAAGTCAGTTAACCTTGGTTTTTACCTTCCGGGTTTTACCAACGAATCACAAACGTTCAGGGCAACGTGCTTTTCTTTTACAACAATGGTACTACTTTCTTATGGTTGGGTGAAGTATTTGAATAAGACAGCGATTTAGTCTTTACAATGGTTAACTGAATTTTGAGCTAGGGACGAGACTGATAATAAAATAAATACAAACAGCACTCTCTCCCTCTTGTTATTATTATTAATTTACCCGTCTCTCTTATAACAATGTTCAGACATGAGTGTAATTTTCCTGGATATTTCATACAGTAAGTTACAATCTGGCTAATTCGAAGCTGTCTAAGGCCCCGAGCACAGAGTAATTATAGGCTTTTCCATATAATACGATCTGGTTAAGTGGAAATAGTCAGTACTTTTAACCTATTTTTCCGTGTATCTTCCATACTTTGATCTTCGCTTTCTTTTATATCCCGTGTGAGTTCAAACGATCGCCCATGCCGAATACAACACATTGCGTCGATATCCTTTCACTGATACAGTATGTTACCGGTGTTCTGATTGGGACGCAAGGATGTGCCTGAAAAACGTCTTAAATCTGTTTACAGTTTTATAATCATTCTGTGAACAGATTCTCAGAGAAACAACTTGATAACGGGAAATTGACAGGCATAGAAAATTTTGAGAAAATCGGGTATTAAACTCGTTAACTGGAAACTTTTTAACTCAAAGATGGGATTTCCTTACTCTTAACTTCGACTTAACGGGGATTTCTCTGTATTAGTCTACTAGAAGGAAAAAATTTAGGCTTCTATTATCTGGTAGGAGGAGAGAATTTATGCCTATAAGCCTTAATTTTGTTACTCTTATTAATCTGAATATTAATCTTGTGCAAGGGGTTTTTCAGGGTTACATTACGCTACTAGAAGAGAGAGCGAATTCAATTTTAATGAAAAAAAAAAAAAAAAAAAAAAAAAAAAATAGAACGGTTGCAATTTTAATTGGTTTGGATATATTAAAAGTTTTGGAAATTGGAATTTTTAACGTCTTATATAAATAATTCTAGTTTTTATAAGCTCAAAACACAGAAATATTCGAGTAATATAATCAAAGAGATTAGTATTAGTATTAGTATTTAATTAGTATTTAATTGTTAAAGTTTATTAGTAATTAAAAAATTATATAAAAAGTTTATTAGTAATTAAAAATTAGTATTTAATTGTTAAAGTTTATTCAGAAAATTAACAGTTAATTTTACTTCATTTTAGGGTTTTCGAGACGTAAATGACAGAATATGGTCAAAATTAAAGTGGAATTTATGCGAAAAAGACGAAGTAATCGAAACATTGCAAACGAAGCTGAAGGATAAAGAAAGGGATGCTGAATTGTTAAAGAAGAATCTGGACGATGCGAAGAAAGAACTAGAAGAAGCGAAGAAAATTACTATCGAAAATGAATCTTTTAAGCGAGAGAAATCATATTTACAAAGAGAAATTACGGAATTAAAGAGAGATTTGCTGAAAAAAGCGGAGGAAGTCGCTAAACCTTCGCAAGAACTAAATTTAAATCGAATGGAAAAGTGTATAAACACCGAAAATGGACTAAACGGTAGGAATTTAAACCCGTTTTGTTCCTCTATTAACCAACAAAATAAGAGCAGAGATAAAAGAGGAGGAAAGGTGGAAGTGCCCCATGACGATAATGAAGTGGAAAGATTGCGTCGTCGACTCTCCATATCTGAAGATAATGTACTTCACTTAATGAAAGTCTTGGAAATCAAAGATAAGATGCTAAGTGCTCTTTTAAGAAAAAACGAATTTTCAAGTTAAATATTCAGATTATCTTCGTCTAAGGAATCTGATAAAGCCGCCTGCTATAAATATTTAAGTACATCCGAGAAAAATGAAGCGTGGACCGAATAAGAGATAATGTTGTGGAGTGAATCGATAATGATTTAGTAGGAATTTTAATGCGTAACGTTTACAAATCTGACGTTCTTCTAGTTATATATGAATCTTGCATAAAATTTCTATATATTATCCTATCGTTAAGGTAAATTTAATTAATTTGCAGGCGAATTTCCTAGCTAAATTCTGTAAAATTATAACTTTATTTAACGTGTAAATGCTTTCTGCAACATCTAGAAAAATTCATTGTATTATTTAACAGTGTCATGATTTATTTTGTATTTTTTTTTTTAATTATTAAGTATCAATAAAAATTAGGCGAATTTATATTGTTTATTTTTATTCTTCTTCAATTACGCTAAAAGGAAAGGCGGGAAATGGTATTTTATCGCATTTTTTTCATTTATAACTGAAGATTAAAGCAAAAGTATCAAAAAGGAATAAATTCTCTGCCATTTTATATCTGAATTACGCTCTGAAAGACTTTAATCTTGAAATTTTTTGGACAATCTCTCTTAAATTCTGCTTAGTACTTACAAACGGACGTACTCTTAAAACTTACTACTAAATTAAACGACAAATATAGACTTTTAGCAATAAGATTTATCAAGTTTTTGTATTTAGAAGGTAAATTTCTATCATTATATTATTTTATATTTTATTTTGTCAATTAATTCGAATTTTGATAAATATAGAAAGTAGGTTACTTGTAGTTTTGCCAAAAATTATATTGTAATCAATAACATTTTTTGAGAACAGTTATTAGAGGCTAGAACTGCAGTAACGTTATATCATCAGGAAGTGCTTAAAGGGTTGAAATCTTTCGAAATTTTCAGGTATGAAATAATATATTTTTGAAATCCGAATTTTATATGTCACCTGACGAGGTCTTAAAGAAATTATAACTTTATACCATATAATTTTAAAAATATAACGTCATAACTTCCATATTATACAAGTAGAATTGCAGTCAAGATGAAGCTTCAGTGTGTAGGTTCTTATATAATGTTAACTGCAGTTCTACTTGCATTCTATTGAAGATAAATATCATACTTGAAGGTACTGTATGTACATATTTATACTGTTCTATATACGTTCCTATATATAACTTTCTATATATTGTTCTATGTGCTTTTGTATGTACAGTATTTTCCTGTGTATCTTTCTAGGCTTAGGGTGTAAGCTCTTAATCAATCACTTAAAAGGTTAGAGATATCTTTTCTATTTATAGTGATACTTAGAAGTGGCCAGCTATTCCCTATAAGAATATGAAGTCGCAATTTTATTATTATTAATTTAAAACTTATAAAATTAACTTTCTAGCCACATGATATACCTTCAGATAAATATTCAAATTTAGTGAATATATAAGTGTATAAAACACAAAACAGTATACATCGCATTTTTAATATATTATTATTATTTTTTTATAACTTTTAGTTTGGGGGAAATAATGCTTTTAAATACAATAAAGGTTATACTATCCGCAATGCATTGTAACTGCATAACAGCGCATACGAAGCGGATCATCAATCGAAAAGAGGGTCAAAAGACCGTCAGTCTGTCTCCACGTCTCCTCCTCCTCCACCTCCTCTTTACACACAGGCGATGTCAGCATCCAAATGCCCTCTGCAGCTGTCCAAGTAACTTTTATAGTCGTTCTCCTTCGTCTATCCTTGATCCTATGCCACGACGATCCTTGTTACGACGAAAATGGGCAACCTAAGTATTGTTTCCCCCCATTTACTAACGTTGCTTCCAATGTTTTAGTGGAAGCTACTAATACTTGCGGTGTCAAAGAACCGATAGAATATTGCCTTCATGTGGTCGAAGAGTGCAGGAAGTGCGACGCGCACGTGCTACGTCTGTCTCATCCACCTTCCTACATCACGGACAGTCACGATAAGGGTAAACCTACTTGGTGGCAGAGCGAAACTATGAACGAAGGGGTGCAGTTTCCAAATCAGGTTAACATTACTTTGCATCTAGGTAGGTCTACAGTAAAATTAAGCTTAATTAGTAATGTTTCGTTATAGAAAAACAGTTTTAAGTATAAAACTACGTTTAAATGTTTAATTAGTTTCTTCTGCTTAAGAAATTATTTTAAAATTTAATTAACTTTTTAAAAAATTATCCAGTTTTGGCGCCCGTAAAGCGGTCTTCTCTGCATTGTTACCGATCTTGCAGAGAGATTTCGCCTTCAAATCTGCAGTTTTCATATTAAAATAGTATGAATAAATTTTAAAAAATTGAGAATTAATTAACTTAAATTATTCTTTAATTATTTTTCTTATAAAATTTTGATGAATTAGGTTTATATTTAGAAATATTAATTTTTAAGTAGCTCAAAAACAGTTGCATTTGAATAAAATTAATTAAAAATGGTGATTTTCGCGTAAGATTTTCAACGAATGGAAACCTTAAAACATTCGATGTCATAATTTGTGTACTAATTTTAATTTATAGTTTGTCTGTCACGTTGTATATTTTTAAAATTGTTCATTCGATTCAATTGTGCCCCCGTTCGGTTTGAACAAGATTTCTAATTTAAATAAAGCAAAATTTACATTTAAACACCTTAATTTTTAATACAAAATGTCTTAAAAGATGTGATTTAGTGTCAGAAAATTCAGCAATTTAAAATTAAATAGTCCCAAAGGAAAATTTAAAGTTTAAGAAAATGATTATCCTCGATGATAATATAGAAAGAATCGTTTATAGTTAATATAAATGCTGAAAAAATCATAAATTTTAAATGAATTTTTAATTCAGTTATACTTTTATACGTTTATTATATTTTATAACTCTTACTTACAAATTAATGGATTATAAGGTATTTAAGTTAGTTTTGATTTACATAATTCAATAGCCAATATGCTAGGAAGTCCCTACAGTTTAAACTTAAAGTTCATTAAAGAATTTTTCAAATTAGAATTATAATTTTATGTTTTAAATCTAGCTTTTATTTTCAATTTTATAAATTTTGATGTTCAATTGATGATAAATAAATCGTTCTACGATACACTAGAATGCTACGATAAGATGATAAATTCATGGCATCTTTCAATGGAAAGATGCTATGCAGCTGAGAAATAAATGTCCAATAATTGCTATTTCTGATACTGATAAATGAATCTTTTGTTACTATTATATAAAATTGAGGTTTTAAGTGTAAAGCCTCACTCTTTTAAGGCCTCAAACACTCATAAATATATACTTACTGATACCTGGAAGCCAGTGGGAGATCTTGTACTGTACGTGTATCGTGTGATACTGCTTACAGAAGGGGCCTCTCAGGCCTACTTCATCTAATGCCTTCTACAACCTTAAATGCTTATTGCATCAGAATTAGCTTACCCCATATTTTGGTTTAGTTCTACATTTTTCGTGTTATAATTATAAAATGGCTGTATGAGTTAAGATTTAGGATCAACTAGAATAATTAATTAATTAAATTGTTTTTGTAAATAATTAACTACATTTTAATTATTTTTTCCTGTATTTTAGGGAAAACTTTCATCATTTCTCACATCGCTATCGAGTTCTACTCCAGTCGACCGGAGAGTTTCGCCATCTATCGAAGAGAATCGGAGTCGAGTCCATGGTCACCCTATCAATATTTTAGTTCATCCTGTCTAGAGACGTACGGCATATCGAATAGCACTTGGTTAACAGAATATAACCAAACTAAACCCCTGTGTTCGTCCGAATATAGCGAAATTTCACCCCTAACCGGGGGTATCGTCATCTTTAGTACATTAGCGAGGAGGCAGAGGATTTACCAGTTTCAAAACAGCACCGAGTTACAGGTAGGTCCGTTTCCAAAACCTGTTTTAGCGCGGGATTAAACTGACAGTTCGTTACAGACGGGTTTTATTTATTAGGAGTGGGTTAAAGCGAAGGATATTAGACTGACACTCGACAGATTGAATACGTTTAGGGACGAAATTTATGGAGCGCCCCACGTTTTGAAGTCGTATTACTACGCCATATCCGATTTAACTATAGGTGGAATGTGAGTATAAGTACAAATTTATTCTTTTTAAAAATGTCATACATTTATTACATATTTAAATATGATAAAAATATTTTTCACACTCTTTCCAAATAAAAAAAACGTATGTAATTTTGTAGTAAAATTGAATGAACGAGTGCTATTTAATTATATATAAAAATTCCACATTTTTTTCTGGGTTCAGTTGAAAAAAGAGGCTAGAGAAGGTCTATACTTCCAATCACTCCGAAGCAAAACTTTATATATATTTATCACCAACGAAGGAAAATTCTCCGTAAAATAGAAAGCTGGATTGTTCAGGATGGTTCGAACTTCGTCTGATCTGTAAAATATACGTGTTTTTGCTTCATTTAATATGCAATTTGTTAATTTTCGTATTAAAATGTACGCTTACAGTAAATTATAAGGTTTAATACAGTTCGATATGAGTCGAAGGAGACCCGACATTTTTTCAAAATGCTGACCTGAGTAGGTATCTTGTGAGATCTGCGGATGAATTTGAAAAGCTCAACTTATATAAATTAAATAAATGCTGATTTACGGTTTAAATTCAATTATAGAATTCGCTATTACCCAGTTTTCAAAGCGAGTGAATTCTGTTCTTCCTTCGATTTCTTTCCAGCACCTGTTAGAAACTACGATTGGTAGATACTTCGAGATGCATTGGTCTTGTCAGAACAGTGTATACTTTTTATGCCAGTTCGATGTAATGCTCCTCCTCTGTCTACGTCCCTCAGTTCGTGGCTGGGAGGTAGCGCGTTACTCTCTTACCAGTCTTTCCCTAGCCAGCTGCTTGATCACATAATATTTTTCTCGACCCGTCTATTCCCGATTTTTCCTTAACTTACCTTCAAGAAGTGTAATATATCAGTCCGAATGTCTTAAAAGATATCACCCCTTTTTAATCGTTCCCATCGAGGTATGTTTTTATAACGGGGACGAGGAAAATAGCGTCGAAGTAACGTAAAGGTGTACACCATTCTGATAAAACCGGTGCAATTTAAATGCGAACACGGCACATATGACATACTTTGAATCCATTTCGGGTTGATTGACTACGGCTATCAGAAAGTCCAGCTTTTTTTGAGAACTCCAAAAGTAAGGATGGCTGCAAAAGGTTTGATTTAATATTAAGCCGCGTAAAACGTCGCAGGATATACAAAGCATCACCACTTATTAGGGTGATGCTTTGTATATCCTAAACTTTGTTATAATTCCTTTCTTACTCTATAAAATAGAAGTTTTTTAAACTCACTTTAAGATCATGCATGCCGTAGGTCTGGTGGTCGGTTCGTAAGATATCATCCAAGCCACCGAATCGTTTAATTCTGGGCCAAGATATTGGAATATGGGATTACCTTCACCTATTTTCACTTGACATTCAATATCATTGGAACCGAAAGGATGTAGGCCAGTAAAAATAAAGTATGTTAGCATTCCAGCAACCTGTAAATACACTAAAATGTAGTAAAGTGTACGCAGAGTTTAATGGAAGCATCGATGATTTTATACTTGTATATCGGAAGCGGCCGTAAAGGCAGATTTGGCCACCGATGTACTTATAGCCGTAACGCATTCTTGACATCTCCAGCTGTAAACTGATGGCGTAAAAGTTATCATTACATTCCCATTGGTTCCTGTCGACAAGCGTACTTACCAGATACTTCATTAGGAGAAGAATAGGTTAAAATTCCGCAGAGAGGCGGCCACATGTCTAACAGACCGAAATCACTCAAAAGCAGGTTGCCATTCGTGCCTATTTGGACATTGTTTGGCTGTACGAAAGAGTAATTACGTCTGTTAACGCGTAACAAAACGTCATAAGTGCGTTAGGAACGAAACCTTACCTTTAATCGACCGTGCAGGATCGACTGACTGTGCAAATACTCAAGACCTTCGAAAAGTTGATGGACCAACTTCTTACCAACGATTGGTAGTAAATTATTCTTTTGTACGAGTGGTAGATATTCTTGTAGATTGTATTCGCATAGTTTTGTCATCGTGTATACTGGCCCGCATGAGTAATTATAGCACACCTCCTGTAAGATTTAAACATAAAATTTAAATTATATTGAATACTTGTGTAAATATAGTAGGCATTGACCCTCCTTTTTTGCAAATCTCGACGTTTTGAGATCCCCGAACTCAAACAATAAAGAAAAAAATTCTAGCAGAGAGAGTTGAATTGCGTAACTTTCTCAGCCGTTATGAGTTTTTTTATTTAAAAAAGTTTATTTGCCAAACATTGATAAGTGCTGAAGGTATGTTTGTCTAAAGATAATGCTTTATTAAAGAAGTTAAAAATGGATAAAACTATTTGAATTTTTAAACATTTCTAATTGTAACCGTTTTCTATTATAGTTATTTGGACTCATTTGTCTATATATTAAAAACGTTTTATATTTAATCACTAACTCAAACTCAGCCTTCTTACAAAATATACTAGATACATCCAATACACCTAATTGCTGAGAACATATATTTATTACGTATAACTAACGTTTTCGGCCCACTTTATGGGCCATCCTCAGGTTACAGTTGTTCGATTCTAATACAAAATCGAACACGTTCAAAATTAAACTAAATTAGAACATACATTTTAAAATTAAACAAATAGAACAAGTATAACACCAAATAATAAATAAGAAAATCCAAATAAAACACAAATGTAAATGCAAATAAAATACGGTGACTGGCCGTAAACATTAAGGAAAAATTCCTTATCCTTTAGCCCAGATATCTACTGAGCCTCTGTAGAAGCATTATTATGTGTGTTACTTTTTACCATGTACTTCCATGATGACGGTAACCCCGTCGCATCTTTATAATTTAAACATCTGCCAGACAAACCCGCTCTGTAAATTTCGCATTTCTCCGTTATGGATGACAACGTTGGCGAGTGTACTTTTGCAAGAATTTTGGCATCCTCCCATTGCACAACAGAACCATCGGCTTGCGCAATCCTGGATAACGCTGTTGAACACTTGTTTTTTGCGACATCATACTGGTGCTCTTTAATCCTCACTCTAAGGTTTCTATTGGTGACCCCTACGTAGTCCTTATCAATTCCCAATTGCTCATTTTTGTAGGGAATCGCATAAACTCCTGCCTGCTCTCTATCGCCAATTCTTTCTTTGTCATTTCTAATCAACCTATATACTGTGGGGGCTCTTTTGCATAATATACATAATTTGCATTTACATTTGTGTTTTATTTGGATTTTCTTATTTATTATTTGGTGTTATACTTGTTCTATTTGTTTAATTTTAAAATGTATGTTCTAATTTAGTTTAATTTTGAACGTGTTCGATTTTGTATTAGAATCGAACAACTGTAACCTGAGGATGGCCCATAAAGTGGGCCGAAAACGTTAGTTATACGTAATAAATATATGTTCTCAGCAATTAGGTGTATTGGATGTATCTAGTATGTTTTATATTTATTTAATCAAAACTTATTATTTAAAAAATAAAGATATTTTTATATATCGAAAGCTGAATTATGTTACATCAAACACATCTTAACTGAGGTTAAGGTTGAAAGTATAGCCAATATTTTAATTTTAATTCACTTACAAGTATAGGAAGTATATTCTTATGATGAATCACATTGGACGTTAAGCGAAGCATGTTCTGTGCCGTTTTTTTGCAGGAAGTGTCGGAATATATTTTCTTAATTACAACCTCCTCTCGATCATAAAAGCCGAGGTAAGTAGAAGTTTTTCTGAAAATACGAAATGTGAAATTAATTAAGAAACGGTAACGATGAAATTAAAACGAACTTATAGGACAGTAAATAGCGAGTAAAAAGTGAGCAAGTTGAGCAAAAACTGAGAAAAATGAGTAAACGTAAACAGAAATAAGTAAAAATTGAGCAGAATTGAGTAAATATTGAACAGAAGTGTGTAAATAGTGAATAAAATGTGAGTAAATAGTGAGAAAACCGAACTGATTACCCTTGGCGTAGAGTCCATTCCTTCCGTTCTACGTAGAAAGCGGATTTGACAAAACACCTTTGATTCTCAGGTTCTGCTAAGAGTTTACGTAGAAGAGGTTTCCATCTCTGGGATTGCGGTCTCCATTCTGTGACGATTTCTTCCCCCGATTTCGATGCGACATTTATCCCAGCATCCAACGAATTTCTACACTTCCTCATCAACATCCTCATCAAGTTTGTTAAAACTTCGGACAGTAACTGTACGAATCGTTCCGATTCGGGATCTTCCTTGTCGTCATTCGTTGTAATTTCAACTCGATCTTCTGAAGTTTCGGAACCGCCTTCGGGATCGGCCCTATCTTCTGTAAAGTGACAATCAGACGAGGGAAGGTCGGAGAACGTAATGTTGGCAGATTCCAGATTAGGCGAAGAACTATCCTTGTGAAGATCCCATAAATAGCAGGAAGAATCGTTGGCGACGTTTGATGCGTTCGTAAATATCCTGGTCGAGATGAAATCACCCCGTGTGCCATCCAACTTTTCTGACGGCTACCAGAAAGTTAACACCACAAATTAGCAAAATATATGGTTTTTCCAACTTGACTCGGTATTATTGATATCGAAAGCCAGGAATTTAAATATACGGGGTGATCGAAAGTCGGTTAACCATTTTACAGACTAAATTACTGTCTTGTTCAGACACTTTATTACTTACTAAATTTGCAAAAATTGTTCGAAGTCAGGTGTTCTTTTTCAATACTCAAATTACACTTTAAAACATTTTTAAAAATTGCCGAGTTTCCTGCAAAAAAATATAGTTAACCGACTTTGGGTCGGCCCGTATATACCAACTTACTTTGTCTAAATGTTTATGGCACCCTAATGATGATAAAATCGAGGGAAAATCTTTAGAATATTCGTCTAGTTCTAGATCTATCGACTTATTTAGATTTTTCTTAACTGCACTGGCATAGGTTCCGGGGTGTCGTTTCCAACCACCAGAACGACTAGATTCCGATTCGGTAAACTGATTGCGTGGTCCTTCCCAGTAATTAATATTAGGTGACCAGTCGTCTTCTCTGATTTCAGACCCGTGCTTTTGAGAGAAAGTGTTGATGGACTTTGCACCATTTCTATTTTTGTCTGTTTTTGATGTCGATGACTTGTTTTTTCTTCCGGGAGTGCTTTTACCCTTTTTCTTACGTACTGCCAATTCGAAATCGTCACCCTCACTCTCTCGTGTCCGAGTGTAAGGATCCAAATTACGCTTTGTTCCCGTTTCCTCATTCTCACTTTCTTTAATTTTAACGTATCTGTTACTATTAACGAATAGTTTCGTCCTCATTTTCTTTATCTTCTGATTGTTCGTTTTCTCTGTTTTCGAACCTTTCGCTATCATTAAATTTGTGGTTAAGTCACCACTTTTAACGCAGATTTTCTGGTACGTGTCCTTAAATCTCTCCCATATCACCGATACTTTAACTTGCTCCTTCTCTTGCCAGTAGTTTAGGATGAAAATATGGGTACTAAATTCTGTTACATAGGGGGTCAGAAACGTAAAATTCTTCTCTAACCATCTCCTACCAGCTTCGACTTCTGCCACCGCTTGAATTGGTAACAGAGCGGCGCATCTCAATTGAAACTGATCTTCCTCTTTATAAATCTTCGCCACCTTTAATATTAGTTCTGGAGCATTTGCTTCTACGAAATCTTCGGCCAATTCTTCAACGATGTACTTACTATAATCGGCTTTATCATATATCAAGCAGGCCGATAGATGGAACAAGGTCCATAGTAAGTCGGCATCTTTTACATTTTTCTCGGCACATTCTACCAGGTTGGCAAAGATGCCATTCGTATGAAGAAGTGTAACTCCTTTTTTCATCTTGCGACGTATATGCAATAGAACTGGGAATAATATATCCTTAAGGAATGAGGAGGTGGCTGCTGGACAAGTCAGTAATTCGATCCTCCTCTGTACAATTAGGAAATGTTTTATGTATGAAAATACAATATTTCTGTAGAATTTAACAAAAATTTACCTTGACGAAGGTATTTTTGAAGGAGTAATCCATTTTCTGATATAAGCAATGCGCTATTTCGGAATGCTGGTGGAATACGGCGTAACATAACGCTGTAGCTCCTTTCTGTAAAGCATATAAATACTAAGTCTGGACTTCGTTTATTAAATTTCATCTTATCTGTTCTATTCGAGAGCTCAAACTAGTACTTTTAAAATGTTCGGCTCTTCATCAGATAACTAGATGTACTATACAGTGCTGTACATCACACCTGTGACCAGCCAAAATGCTCGAATGTGCTTGATTGTAACTGAGTTCTCCAATGAACAAGAGTACGATTAAACATATATACTGTGTAAAAGTTCTTTGTTAATATTAGGGTTTACCTGATCTTCAAGCAGCAAATTCGCACCACGATAGAGGAGTATTTCGACTATTTGCATATGACCTTGCGCGGTTGCTATCATCAAGGCCGTTTTCCCATTCTGTAAATGGAGTTAATTCAATAAAATGAAAGCTAAAAATTGTGTAAAAACAGCAAAAGTACATTAAAAACCTACCAAATTCTGATGGTTTATATTAATGTCATGGCGCGAGAACATTGAAGTTATTCCAGCTTCCCAACTCGTACCGGCTGCTAGTACTAGAAGGGTATTTCCGTGCTAGAACGAAGACGTATTTAAAACCAAATTTTAATTTTTATAAGCCTCTTTTATAATTTAAAAGATTACTTTATCTATGTGATTCGGATCTCATCCTCCCAATTTCTCTAAAAATCTCTAGAGAAGATCGAACGAGCCAATATCAGAGTTGATGATCGACGTCGTCAAGGTATCGGTGTCTTGACGACGTCGAGGGTCAGAGATTAAATACTCAATAAACAATGCCTAAAGATGAGGAAAACTTACACGAACCTTTCTCAGAACGGTTGGATCGGCTCCTGCCTCTAGGAGTTTCTTAATTAAATGCACGTGACCTCGTTCGACCGCCATGATGAGTGGAGTAGTGCCATCCTAAATATAAGAATATGATGGACATTTAATCAAGAATAAATTGATAAAAATACATTTTAAATTGTAAGCTCTCACCGCTATTTGCACGTTGATACTGTCACCGGCATCTAACAAGAGATCAATGGCTTTCTCGTCACCTAAATACACGGCTTTCACTATAGAAGGATATTTTTTCTAAAGCAGAAAAATAGAATATAGGAATTAATTCGAATTTTTTAAAATTAATTCGGAATTTAATTTTCTTTTACACGTTTGAATATTATATAAAATTCTGTAAATGAATCGAATTTAGTATTTAGCTAGTAAAAATTAAATATTTCAAACGGATTTATGTAGGACTAGATGTGATGCAGTTTTAGTTTCAGGACTTTATACAGTTGAACTTTCAACAGCGGACATTTTTTCGGGAATTTTTTAAAACAAAAATGCATGGAACATAACCTGCATTTTTCTATGTTCTAATCTGTTGTGTCGGAAGTTTGACTCTATTTAATTCATAGAATGAATTCTCCTCCTCCTGTCTGTCTGTTATCTCTCTCATTTTCTTCCTTTTCCATCTCTCCTCATTCTTCTCTTTATTTTTCTCCCTATACATTTTACGTATTTTTATTTCTTTGCATCAGATAAAAGAGAGGGAAGGAGGAGGAGGAAAGGATTTATTTTGTTTTGTTTTGCTTTAACAGTTTACCCCCAAGCGAAACATCGAGAAGGGAACTTTTTGTGAAGTTAAATTTGAATTATTTTTACTTAATTTTTACAAATTTTATACGTGCTCTATTAATATATTTTGTGTTAAGAAAGCACAAAAGATCAGAGTTAAAATTAGGCAACACTTAGCTTTACAAAGCCTGTTTGTTATCTGGAATATGTCTACTCAATTCTACAGAACAAAATGATAATGCAAATTTTATTTTTGTAGATTTTAAGACGTTAGAAACTATCTTATATACGATGCCCAGCTCTATAACGAAATCTTAAAGCTGTTCGTCGAATCTTTAAAAGTTTAGAAGGCTTGCAATAATAAAATGGAGCTTTAGAGTCGTGGAAAATAAGCAAAATTACGCATCAAACTACGTTGAAATCTTATTAATTATGGATTTTCATGACTGTCGTAATGAGTAGAAGGCTGCAAATAATATTTAACTCTAGAATCGCACATTAAATTACCCGCTGCTTCGATTTCTCGTGTTAAAATTACAAATATTTGCATAAATTAATCAACGAATAACTCGTAAAAATATTTATGAAATTACTTTAATTTATTATTAAAATATTATTTTTAGAATAATTAGGCAAACTATCTTTTCAGGATTCATGCATAGCTTAAAATCAAAATATTAATCCTCTCGCAAGTAAAATTCATAGTTTTCTCTTACCATCTCCTTTAGATTTTCTTTAATTTCGGGTGAGACGTGATTTATTAGATTTGAGAGATAATTTTCCGCCCTTTTTCGTTTCTGTTTCGAAACTTTATCTTCGACTGTCGACATTTCGTCGTTGAGATTTTATATTAAATTATTTGGAAGAAATTAAACTAACACAATGGTTTCTTCAATTAGAATCTAACGGTTTCTAACGGTTTCTAAAATTTAAAAATCGAACCGTCGTTTTCAGAACTCTTACATCATCTGTCATTCGCTAGATGAATTTTTTGAAAGAATAAATTAACCAATAGAATTTTGCTTACTAAAATAAATTAACATAAATATATTTTTGTATAAACTTTATTAATTTTACTGTATTATTTTTTTCTTTTTCACCTTTATCAGATGCGAATGTAACGGGCACGCGAGTCAATGCTTGCCTAAGGCATTGCCTGGTGGAATTCAAGTACTGGAATGTCAGTGCCAACATTTCACTACGGGACCCGACTGTAACGAATGCTTACCGTCTCATAATGATGTACAGTGGGAGAAGGCAACTGTAGATAAGGCTTTTCAATGCCAAGGTAAACTTCTTTCTCTCTTCTACACAAAATCGATGTAAAAATCTAGTTTACAGGGCGCATATACTCTTATTATTAAACGTGTTCGATGTAAGTTCTTACGTCACGAATCTTTATCCCCGTTCCCGTGTACGCTTTCCACCAATGGCAACTTGCAAAACAAAAAACGAGTAGGGAGGGAAGAGTCCCAGTTCAGGAAGTAGGTTGGCTACTACTGTACTTGTAAAAGTCGGACACCTGTTACAAACTTTCCCTCTTCTGCTGTCATTCTCGCGGATGTTGATCTCGGCAATCACTTCCGAGCATCGATTTATGTATAAAACGATAAATATATCCTGGTGTTTAACATTTTTTCGTTATGTTTCGCCGTTATCTTAAGTGTTCTACGTATTTCTTGTATGTCATTGTGCCAATTTTGTCAATCGATGCGGCTTCGCCCCCTTATCAACACCAACAAAGGCTGGAGGGTAGAGGTAAGATAATAGAAAATACTTTTCCGACATGGTAAGCGGTTATAAATTAGTAAAAAGGGACTTTTTCATACGTTAAAAGGTGTAGATTTTATACGCTGACACTCCCATGAGGTGATTAACAACTTGTAGGATATATACATTAATATTTATGTCTCGTTAGCGAAAGTATGATCTTGTTTTTTGTGTATTTACATTTAAGTAAACTTTCGCTCGTCGTTAATTAACTATTTTTTGAATGCGTGTAGGGGAATTAGGACCGCGTTAACACTTGAAAAATTAGTTAAAATGGGTGCCAATTTTGTTCGGGGTTGATTTTTTCCTCGCTGTTTTACAACAGATGTCAATTTTTGTTATGTTTAAGCGTGGGACGATAGGTGGAATAAAGGTGGGAGCAGGTAACTTTAACTGCTGTGTAAGGATGAAATGTAACCAGTAATTTCTATACAGAACTTGCCACTACGGGCTACATTAACTTATCTCTAATTAATTTAGCTATACAGATAAATTGATTCGACTTGAATTTTAAGGCTATGTGAAAATCCCTCGTTTGCACTGCTTAAACATTCGTTAAAGGTATAAGAAAATGATAAAGGTGATAGAATTTGTGTTATTGATGATAAATACTCAACATAATAAAGAACCTTATTATGGCATTGATTCTTTTATATGCTGTTATTAATCTATAAACTACAGTGCACTACAGTATACAGTACTGCCGTACTATATGGTAATACTATAGTGTTGTGTAGTACGAAAACTAACAACTAATACTATACTACAGCATAGTTAAACTTTACTGTAGTATGATATAGCGCGAATATAAGCTGTGGATAGATATCGTAGCTACTCGCCTAGTATATTCTAAATTGGTTAATTTAACACAAGATGGCGGCTTAACCTCCCACCTTTAGTGCCAATTATGTAATATTTTTATAATTAAGTAGTCTTATTAAAATCCGTCCGTATCGTCTGTTTAATCAGATTTTTGTTTGTTTTTCCCTCCCCTTTTCTTCTATCAGAATGTAACTGTAATGGCCGATCCGAAAAATGCTACTTCGATATGGAATTATGGGAGAGAACGGGGCATGGAGGTCATTGTGTAGAGTGCAGAGATTACACAGACGGCCCCCACTGCGAAAACTGCAAGCCAAACCATTTTCGAAGGAGAGATGGAAGATGCGCACCCTGTAATTGCGATCCTTTAGGTAGGCTGATACTAAAACTAACAATTTTCGGTATAAATTTATCAGAATTTTATTAATTATGGATGATTTTTTCCCAGGATCATACTCTCTTCAGTGCGATAATGAAGGAAAATGCCAATGCAAACCAGGCGTAGAAGGAAGGAGATGCCAACGTTGCTCTTCTAATTATTTCGGTTTGTCTCCTCACGGTTGCAGGTAGATTTTAGTTATTATTATTTTCCTGGCTCTGTTAGCAGATGGAAAGTATGGCGATCGATCAAAAAATGCCCCCCGAAAATTTTTACATTTTTTGGACTCGGGACCTTGAAATGTCTAGAAATGCAAAAAATGGCGTTTTTTTTTTGTATGTATGTTTATGTGTGTATGGGGGTACGATTTTGTTCACCTTCTTTGAAGCTTAATAACTTTGTGCTTTTTGTCGAACATTTCTGAAATTTTGCAGGGAGGTTTGTGTATTAGGGGATCGATGCTATTAAATTTTGGTAATTGAAGGTCGAGAGGTGGGGAGATAACGGGGCTCGTGTGCACCTCGAATACCGTTGGACTTAATAACATTTTTACTCGTTATTAACATTTACAATTTTTTATAAAACCCATCCCTACCTGCCCTCAAAATTTAGTTTTTTTGCCTTTTTATACTAATTAAAAATATAAAGTTTTTAAAATAAAATATCGGAACAAATGGCGCCACCAAATGTTACCGAGCAAGTTAAGCAACTCGTTGCGGGATTTGTTTAAAACATTTACGGTATAATTGTTTAATTAATTAATTAATTTTTTACAGTTCTTGTGACTGTAATTCCGCCGGAATAATCAAAGAAATTCCCATATGCGAGCTTACCACTGGTAGTTGTAGATGTAAAGAATACGTCGAAGGACATAAATGCGACAGGTGAATAATTAGAGGATTTTAAAATTAAATCTTAACGAATATTAACGGAAATTTATAATCTTAGATGTAGAGAGGGATATTTTGATATGCAAGAAGAGAATGAATTCGGATGTGTTTCTTGTTTCTGTTACGGCCATTCGAATAAATGCAGGAGTACTCCTGGATACTACCAAGTTATTATTGATACAAGCTTTAATAACGGTAATTATCGATACTTTAATGACTTTTCTTGAACTGTTTAACTTAACATTACGCTGTCTTCTAGATAAGGAAGACTGGAGAGGTGAAGATCACGGAGTACGTGTACCTGTGTATTATGACCCCGATCTTCAGGTGTTACAACTCAGGTCCACGAACAGTCACACCATGTATTTTTCTGCACCAGGTAATTTAGGCCATTTAAATTGAAATATTTCAAATTTATGCGGTTATCGACACGTTTTTCCTCGTTTAGTCTGTTATTTGGGTGATCAACGAGCATCCTATAATCAATATCTATCGTTCGAACTTCGGTTCAGTGGAGAAGGAGCCAGAGCGGGAGCCGAAGATGTTATTATAGAAGGTGGAGGATTGAAGATCTCGTCACCCATCGTAGGCCAAGGAAATCCGATGCCCGAAGCGCGGAGTAGTCAAAAGTATAAATTTCGTTTGCACGAACACCCCTCCTTCGGATGGCAGCCTAGACTAAGATTTCACGACTTCATGAGGGTTTTATCCAACGTGACGGCTATAAAAATACGTGGAATCTATACCCCAGGAAGTGAGTAGGTTGTTTATTAGTTCAGAAATTCGTGATTTTCAATTAATTCTGCTTGTAACCCCTCCCCGAAGCCATCGGATATCTGGATAACGTGAGATTGGATTCTGCTCGTCAAACGCCCGGAAGGTTAGAAGCCACCTGGATCGAAACTTGCCATTGTCCTCCTAGTCATACCGGACAGTTTTGTGAGAAGTGTGCCGCCGGGTACACTAGAAATCCACCCGGTGGTACAGTTTTTGATACCTGCGTGCCCTGCAGTTGTCGCGGACACGGCGATACTTGTGATCCGGAAACAGGTGAAACTAACGTGAAGTCGTTTATTATATTCGGTCGGAATCGACATACAATATTATTCTTGCAGGTGCCTGCTTGTGTAAGCACAATACAGTGGGGGAGAGATGCGACAGGTGCGCTCCAGGTTACTATGGGTTGGTGAGAGGTGCTCCCGGAGACTGTCGACCTTGCCCTTGTCCGAATCAAGGAGCTTGTGTGGTCCTTCCAGACGGACGGATCGCCTGTAGAGAATGCGAGATAGGTCATACGGGTAAGTAAATATGTGTAAAGCTTAAAATAACAAATGTTTGTTGGTACTTTTCCTGCTTAAGTCACAGGTGCGAGAAAATATTAAATACTACAAATTGCGCGAAAATATTTACAGAAAATAATTTTAATTTCAAAGATTATTTCAGCTGATGATTATAATATAAATTAACAGCATTGAAATATTCAAGATAATTATCATTACCTTAATTGAAATGCACACGTAGGTTGTACTAACGCACACACCAAAATACAAAAAAAAAAAAAAAAAACTGTCTTTTTTGGTGTCAGCAGATGAAACAAAGACAATATTGACTTTAAAAACAAATATATTTACAGTTTTGTTTTTAAAAAGACAAGTTTTTACTTCTATTCATTATCTCACTGATAAACACTGTAAAGTACTGTTTATATTATTTTATAATATATAATGCAACTAGATATAAATAAAATTTGGTACTGCAGCAATCAATGCGTTTCGTACTACATTGTAAATTTTTATATTTATCCACCCATAATGGGTAGCTCGATAGGACAGAAATGAAGTCTTTTCTTTCCCTATAAATATCTTTTTGTTTTATTATTTTCTTCTTTATTGATTGCTATTAAGAGAGTTAGATTAGTTTAACACTTAGTTTCCTAAAACATTTTTATGATTTTTTTATTCCAGAAATTTTGAAAAGAATTATTTCAATTTTACATTTATTTACAAAGGTTGTTTACACGTCTTTCATTTTATGCAGATAAAAGTTGTGAACACATTGTACTAAATAAATAAATAAATACACTCTTAATAAAACTTAAACATTTAGTTTTAAGCCATTATCAATCAAATGAATTAATTTATATTAATTTCTGAAGTAGCACAAACTGAAAAATAAATTAATAATAACGTCAAAAATAATTAAAGATGAGATCTTATGACTTTCAGCACTAACAATGCAAAAATTCTTTTTAAGGAGAGAGAATTTTTGCTCACTGCAATCAGTGAAATCAGATTATTTATCACGAATATGCCATTATCTTCAATATAAAATCTGGGATAAAATGCGAATATTAATTTATATAACTACTTTTGATGACATGGCACCGATTTTTGAAGAATTTTACCCGTCTCGTCTAAATAATTATAATTAGTAATCAAACAAATAAAATTCACTTAAATACACTAAATCAGTGATTTATCACACACACTAGATGACCGAAAACCACTGCAATTCACTAGTTTTTGATCACGCGCACCTGTTACGAGTGAAAACAAGTCGCGAGTCAGACACAACAAAGTAAGCAATTAGGTTTTTGGCTGGTGTGACACGAAATAGCCAATAATTTATTTAAGCATAAAATAAATCATCGGGTAGCGGGGAAACTCGTGACACTCCTAGAAGTTTGTTGCGACACCCCGGAGCGTCGTGAGAGCCAAGTTAAAAACCACTGCACTAAATACATCAAAAAGTGAGCTATATATATGTATATATATAGCTCACTTGCTGATGTAAAAAATAATATATATATATATTTGAGAATTTACAATTATTAATCAGTTGAACTATAGGTAAGGCAAATTTCACTTGCCTATCGTTGAAAGCAATTTAAGAACATGGCTTTATATGAAGTTTAAGTATGTATATACATAATTTAATTTTATATAATGTAGGACCAAAGTGCGAATTGTGCGTAGACGGATATTACGGAGATCCTAAAGGTAATTATGGCCCCCCTCGACCTTGCAGAAAATGCCAGTGCAACGATAATATTGATCCTAACGCCGTGGGAAATTGCAATTCGTAAGTAAGATTGCATAAATAAATAAATAAATAAATTTTTCACTTTCGATTAACTTTAATGTTTTAAAGTCTTTTCGTCACGCGAAAGTTCACTTATATTCGTTAGAAATTCAAGTATTTTTTTCGTGTAATTTCTTTCAGGACGACTGGAGAATGTCTGAAATGCATCTATAATACAGCTGGACGAAATTGTGAAAAATGCAAGACGGGATATTACGGTAATCCCCTGGCTGTACCCCGAAGAGGATGCCAACGTGAGTCTTGAATATTTTATAAGCCATTCGACTCGTCTTCAAGCTATTATTAATTTTCCTCTCTGTGTTTTTTCAGCTTGTAACTGTTATCCTTTGGGTACGGTACAGCAGACCGGTGCTCCTAATTGTGACGTCTTAACCGGGCAGTGCAGGTGTCGAGCTAACGTGGTGGGACTAGGCTGCGACACCTGCGAGGTCGGTTACTGGAATATAGGAAGTGGCACGGGCTGCGAGAAGTGCAGCTGCAACCCAATAGGGTCGTATAATCAGACTTGTGACGTCAGAACGGGGCAATGTCACTGTTTGCCAGACGTAACCGGCAAGCATTGCGACACTTGTCGACCCTACTATTACGGGTTTTCTTCTTCGGGATGCAAACGTAATTACCATTGTACTTAAACCGTTGTTTAAGTATATTAATTACGCATTAATTATGAATTTTAATCACTTTTTTAGCGTGTAATTGCGATCCCGTTGGATCAACTTCGCTGCAGTGTGATTCCGAGGGGCAATGTCCATGTAGGCCTAACATGCAAGGTCGTCAATGTACTCATTGCCGTGATAATAAGAAGTTTCCGACAGAAACTATCTGCCTAGGTAGGAGATTACATCGTATTTCATATTGTAAGAAAATATTGATATTCTGTGTATTTAGTACTGAATGCCGGAGTTGTGATATGATTTGGTAGGTTCGTGTCTCAAATATGCATAAACATACGTAATACAGCTTGATCGGTGGTGAATATACAGTAATACTTTAAGAAGAAAATATTTATTTATTTTCCTCTTGTGCGGTAAACTATAAAAAAGTTTACCGCACAAGAGGAATTCCTTTACTTGATTTTATTATCAAGTAAAGGAATTTCGACAAATTTCTACGTTTTAGTCCAACTCACGTGTTATATTAGATGGTGTGATAGTACTATTGGTCAGGTGACAGATCGAAATCGCCAAAATTGTTCGTTACTTGAAATTTATTCAACTTTTTTATAGTTTACCGCACATGTAGTGGTCACGACATTTAATTTGAGACATTATATGCTGAATTTGATCAATGGAAACTATTTTGTACGTTTTTTTTTTAAATATTGGCCCTATACATACAGATTTTACCTCTTCTTCTACTCATAGAGAAGTTTTAATTTTTTATTATATTCTCCCTTATCTGTTATATATTTGGCGTGTTCATGATGCCGTTTCTACAAGTTTTGTTAACTCAGAAACAATAAATTAATTCATTAATTTCTACAGCTTTTTTCTTTAAAGGTTTCGAAGCTTTTCTTTAAAAATTTATTCGTTATATTTCTATATCATGTTGTAAGTTTTTATATAATTAACTTATTTGTTTTATATCAACTAAATGTTTCTAATTGAATACAATAGCTGATAGTTTATCTTCTTCCTCACTTTATCCAAAAAATTAGGAGTTAGTAGCCTTAATGAGTCATTGCCATCTTTGTTTTTTTCTTTACATCTTCATCTGTCAACTACTCTTTTATCGTATCGATTTGTATTTTATCTCTGAACTTCAATCTGTGTCTTTCTTCGTCCACTTAAATGCCTATCAAGAGGCAAAGGAGGTTTTTTATCATTTCACGAGTGTACACATGTAGTGCTTGCTTGTCCCGGAACAAAAATAACCGAAGAGGATCGATTTAAAATGATTCAGCATAACATACAAATAATTTCTGACTAAAGGATAAACATAACACTATTAAAAACATATTCAAAACGTTATCGAGTCATTCGTCCACCGTCGTGTTTAGAACGTTCGGATATTCACTATTCGGGGTACCATTGATGAATAGGGGACCCAAGTGTATTCTCGCACCAAATTCTACATGAGACGTTTAGGGTTAAAAAAACACCTGGTGTCGCGTATATCGCGTGCATCGTGGAGCACGGTCTGCCCAGTGGTGCACATTGTGACAGTTGTTCACTCCATTCCGGGAAAACAGTGGCTCGTCGGTCCACAAAATGTGCTAGTCGTTAACATGTAAATTTAAGATCATGTTGCACCACTCAAATCATAGTGCTGCATCCTCTGTATGTTATGTTGTGCTGGGTAGATGTGACGGCAACATAATATCCTGTGTATTGGTGTCCTCTGCAGTCCGCAACCTAACCCGACGCTGGAAAGATCTCTTTTGCCCTTGGTTAGATGTTTAAGTGGACACCCTACTTATATGGGTTTTTCACAAAGCTCACGCAATAGGAGATTGTGCAGAGAAGCATCAGGGGCAAGTGTATATAGTGTATTGGTTATACTATGCTTTATTTCGTGTACACAGTACTGTCAATTGTCAAAGAGAAATGAATTGCACAAAATTCATATATGTGGTAGAATCACTTTCATCTAACGTATGGCCCGGCTGCATAGTTCTGTAACTCACAACAAGGTATGTTCTGAGGATTGAGGTTTTTATAAATTATTGTTGTGATTAATTTTATTTAAATAAAACTAAAAATAACATTTAAACCGACAATGTGTTGCGCCCTTGTTATAATCCGCATATTGAGTATTAAAAGAAAACAAATTCAATCCTCACAACATACCGATTTACATTAGTTAAAAGTGATTCCGCCACGCATATGAATTTTGTGCAGTCAATTTCCGTTTGACAGTATTGCAGACCTGAAATGATGCATCATGTAACCGGCATACTATAGATTTGCCTGCAATCTCTTGACGCTTCTCCGCACAATTTCCTAAGGCTTACGAAACAACATAATAAATACTCAATTAATATATAATATTTATTCTATTAAACAAATAAAACAACTTAAAAAGAAGCCATTTTAAAAAATTACAGTTTATGAGTACAGATTCATGAGTAATTTTACAGATTGTCCAGCGTGTTACACATTAATCGAAGAGGAAACCGAAGAGGTGCAGAACAGATTGGGCGAGTTGGCACTTCTTATCGAAGAAATCCAAAACCACGACGAAGTAGTAACAGACGATTTCGAATTTCGAAGAAAACTGTACGAAGTCAAAGATTCTCTGGACAAACTAGTGAAAGACGCATCGAAAGCTGCAGGTCGGTCATTAAAAATATTTCTTGCTTGCGCCAAAATTTCGAACGGGTTTAAATTAACTCGCTCTCTTCTTAGCTCAAGAGAGCCCATTGATAAAAGATCTAAAGGATCTAAGAGAGAAGATAGAAGCAGTTCAAAACACGGCAGGTAAAGTTTCGTCTCAGATACCAGATATACAAAAAGGCAGCGGAGAAGCAGATTCCAACATCACTCAAGCCGAAGATATTATTAATCAGATCGAAGAGAGTTTAAGGATCGCTCGAGATTATTTCGATAGTCGATGTCGCAAAGCGTTACAGGATGCATTGGATCGGTCCGAAGAACACGATGAACAGTCCAAGAGGATGTCCGAAATCGCTAAAGAAGCCAGGATATTGGCTGATAGGTAAGGAGTTTTTATCATAACTTTAAGGAAAAAAAAAAACGAGTCCGGGAAGCGTTTAAACACTACCCAGGAATGATGTGTAGTGTCTAGACCAGCGATTCTCAACCAGTGGCACACATATCCCTACGGGTACGCAAGAAGCTTCGGTTAGTGTTACAAGTCTATATACAGATGGTTCAGGTGGTAATCGAGTGAAAAAGGTTGAAAACTGCTAGTGAAAATTTGTATAATCTTACAGAATATATTACAAAAATACACAATAAAAGTATAGTCTGTTACCCCTCGGTAATAATATTTTAAATTAAAATTATAACTTTAATTTATTTAATATTTTAAATTAATATATCATTAATTAATATTAAGCAGACCGAGTCAGCTTAATATGGGAGTTCTGTTTATAATATGAGAACTATATTAAAAATATTTTAAATACTTGTAGTGTTTTTTTATTTTTGCAAGAGTTTTGTGGACAGACACATTAAGTTCACACGTTCTCATGATATTAGGTTTGCTTATTTCTGCAATTTTTTCTGCAAATGTTTTATTCATTCTGTATTATAGTAATGTATATAGATCTATATAACGATATAAGCTTACATATAAACTTGGAAATGATGTGTAGACATCCTTACGCTAATTAAAAACTTATATCTTAAATTAACTTATAAACTTAAAGTAAATCAAACATTTTCTCTTCTTTGCTTCTACTGAGTCAGTGGCGCGTTATCCTATGGGCACGAAGGGCAATTGGTTGGCACAAAGGACAAAGATTGGTTTGGGGGCCCAAGGCTCCAAACCAATCTTTTATAAGAAAATATTTTTCCGAAAATATTTCCTCGAAAAAAAAAAAAAATGTCTCAAGTCAACACTGCACATGGGGTCCCCAATTCAAATTTGCCTGGGCCCCACGAAGCTTTAATGCGCCACTGGATAAAGTTCACTAATTTGGCTGTACTGGAATGTAGTATTAATGTTTCCACAAAAAAACCAGGATATCATTATTAGAGAGAATTTGCGTCACAGATGGCGGGAAAAGTCCCGTCATCAAGTGGTACAATTCCTAACTTGCCATATCAATAATAATCTGGTGATTCTTTGTAGAAACATTACCACTACGTTGCCAGTTTCACCAAATTACTGATTTTTATCCCATTTGACACATATATTTATTCTCATACAGTACAACTTTTTTCGTGTTTTCTATAAGATGAATCACGTTTTTTCGATGTTATAATGATTTTATATAGTACAAACATTCATAGCAACCACAAAATAAACTTCAAAAGTTATTCATTTATGCAATTATCCGGAGAATTTCGATAATTGTTTGAATATTTAAAGTGTATGTAGCTGAATTGCTGTCATTTTTTTCAGTTAAAACGGATTATATATCGATTTAAGCACTTCTTATAAATGCTTAGTTTCTCAAGAGTATATTCTAACAACGTTATGCTTATTTATATGATCTGTATAGTAACTTTTATTAAATTTTAGCCACGAAGAGATGGCAGCTGAAGTGAAGATTTTCAGTGATGACGCTTTAAATATATCAGCAGAAGCATTCCAATTAGCTAGAAGCACTGTAGATTCTTTAGATAAATTGAACAGAGAAGTGTATGCCTTAAATAAAAAGTAAAATTTCTTCTTCCTCTGTTTTTCGAACACTATATAATAGGTATATTAATGAAAAGTTTTTCTTTAAGACTGAGTGATGTAGAAGATATGATAAACAGGTCGAAAAAATTATCACAGGATGCGCATAGAGAAGGCGAAGAAGCCTATGACAAGGCACTAGACGTGTACACTGACGTGCATTCATTGATTATACCTGAAGTTAACGAGAGAAGAATGAAAGACGAAGCAGCTTATATTATTGACGAGGTAAGCGAATTACACAAAGATTGTTACTACATGATTTATGAGTTTTAAAAACTTTACTATTTCAGGCTCAAAGAATTCGTAGAGAAGCGGACGAAGTAGAGGATTTACATAAAGGTACCGTCGACAAACTTCAGAATGCGTTAGAAAGCTTGCAGGATCTTCTGGATGCTGCAAATTATCAACAACAGGCAAGTTTATCATATTAAATTAATTTTTGGTATTATATTGGATTTAATTATAAAAAAATCATTGGATAGTTAACGGACGAGTTGTTGGGGGATACAGATTCTGCTCTTGCCAAAGCTCTAGATGCAATTAAATTAGGAGAAGATACATTAAGAGACGCACAAAAGACTCTGGAAACGTTAAAAGGTTAACTTAAAAGAAAATAAGAAATCGAAAATATGCCGGAAAGTTTAGTTATTGTCCAAATTTTACGTTTTAGGATTCGACAAAGTCGTTCAAGATAGCAAAGATAAAGCCGAGGATTCTCTAAAAGATATACCTTTCATCAGATCTTTAATTAAAGAAGCGGAAGACAAAACTAAAGAAGCCAACGATGCCTTAGGAAATGCCAAGCAGGATGCTTTCGAAGCACGTGACATAGCGCAACAGGCTCAAAGGATCGCGGAACAAGCTTCGAAAGTATGTCGATATTTTCTTATCATTAAAGATAATCATGCTTATGGTTTATGTACTTATTGGTTTTATTACAACTAGAAAGCTAAAGACATTCTTCAAGAAGCAGACAAAACAATGGCTCTGGCAGATAAACTGAAGGAACAAGGAGAAGAACTTTCCATTCACATAGACGATGCGGAGGAGAAACTTCGAAGCGCCGAGAAACAAGCTGCCGACGAAAATCAATTAGCACACGAGGTACTAGAAAATCTTTGTTGTACAATATTCTTTAGTAAGAGTTTTTGGAGAAAATAACGGCGAAAAAGTTGAGAATTTAAGATAAAGTTTGTTAGTCTTTCAGTAATATTAGGTTGGATGCCCAGTGATCTCATATTGCTGCAAGAGGGAGAAAATCAATAGGAACAATACGCTCCTCTTCATAGTTGTCTTTTGACTTTTCATAGTTGTCAACACATCTATGAAAAATTCAAGAGCAACTCTGCAATGCATTGCTGTACAGGGATTTAGTTTAATAAATTTGAACTCTAATACTATAGGCCTTACTCCATAGAGAAAATCGTAAAAATTCTTACAAATTAATTTATCCCATACCTTTTACTTCTCTCGGGATATTCTCATTACCGAGGCTCTTCCTCAATCAAATATTATCTTTAACCATCATTACATCCTTACTTAATGTTAAGTTAATAATTATTATTTTTAAACGAAGCGACATGAATGCTTTGCATTCTCATCTACTTAACACGAAATTTTCCCCTTAAATTTAGGTCCTACATAAGTCCGGAGAAATTAAACACGATGCTCTTAACGTCGCCAAGAACGCTAACGATGCTCTCGACGATATTTACGACATCTTAAGACAATTAGGTACGTACTTTTTAATTACAGATTGCGTATAATGTTATCTTAACTGTATATATATCCATTGTTAGATAATTTGGATGACGTTGATGGATCCCTATTAAACGAACTCGAAAGGAAACTGTTGAGAGCTGAGAAAGAGATGAGGGATTCGGATCTGGATGCCAAAACGGCCGATCTCAGGGACGCTAGGAGGAAACAAGCCGGATGGATGAGGGATTACGAATCAGAGATCGAGATGTTGGAGAAAGAAGTAGAAAATATAGCAGCTATTCGCGCCTCTTTACCCGACGGATGCTATAGACGAGTTAAATTGGAACCAGCCGAAAATGCGTAGGACTTTTTGTTTTTTTTTAAATAATTTAATGTCTATTCTTTAACGTCGCTAATCTTCTAATGTTACTTTTTTAAAAAATGTTATCGATGTTTAATATGGTATCTACACGTGTTGAGATGATCTACTTGTTCCAGATTGCGATAACGCATCGACTGTCTTTAAAATTTGTGCACAAAAAGTAATTAAATTACTGTTGAAGTGTTTTATATGTATCAGTGAACTCTCGTTGTTTTTCTACAAAAGAAATTTAAAGGATAAAGAATTAAAATTGTAATTTTATCACGAGTCCAAATCTATAGACGAGATTCTCAATAACTACTGTCACGTAAGTCAAATTAGTCTAAATACTTACTCTACAGAAATTTTTGTCATGAATTTCGTTTCTAGTGACAATTCTCGTAGTGTGCGGATCCTGAGACCACATTCAGAGCGGCAGAAGGTATCTATTACGTTTATTATTTTTAAAAGTACGCTGATACAATCACGAATTTCGTTACGGAACATCATTTAACGTATATATACAAGTCACTTCCGTCACGAACTGCGTTTAACAAACGTGTGCATATACAGGGTGGGCCAGCGAAAACGAAACGGCAGAGTGTTCGTGTTCGTCCAAGCAAAGCGCTCGGACAGGTCGATTTTACTCTCGAGGGGACATCTTTTGCAATAAAGTTTTTGCGATTCTGAATACAACAGACAACAAAAAATTTTAAAAACTCATTTATTTTGTATTAACTAAACAAGCATTTATTTCGAAAAAAATGTTTGTTTAGTTAATATTCAGAATCTCAAAAACTTTATTGCAAAAGATGTCCCCTCGAGAGTAAAATCGACCTGTCCGAGCGCTTTGCTTGGACGAACACGAACACTCTGCCGTTTCGTTTTCGCTGGCCCACCCTGTATGTATATAGGTGGTACCTCGAACTCGAATGCTCCAGAATCCGAACAATTTCTTCCAGTAAATTTCGCCAAAAACTTCGAACTTTTGTTGGAACTCGAACACGAAGATTCGAGACAGTGGAAGAGAAAATATATTCCCAAAAGACCTACAAACCGTATGTATGTACCCCTGTTCTAGACCATACGTACGGTCTAGAACAGGGGTCCTGAGAAATCATCTAGCACGTAATGTATCACATGATTTCTGTCTTTTTCAATCATCCTTTCTGTTTATCACCTGATCATCCTTTTTTCAATCAGATTTTTTACATTTATTCGAATTAAAGCGTATTCGTTTAATTTCTTTAAATATCATTATTCGAAGTCTAAGACTTTGGCACGCATTAACATCTTTAAAGCTAAGTATGCTTACAATCAGTGCCGTCTTTAGAACGTAAGGGGCCCTGGGCCAGAAGAATGTTGGGGGCCCCCATGAAGAAACAGAATCAATACTAGATTACAGACCTATGGGTCGCTGGTGTAGCTAGCATGGGCGAGACCAGTTACAGATATCATGCTATCACCCTTTTAACATATCCCAGAAAATCTGTTGACCTTTTTTTCTTTTTTTTTTTAACCAGTGAGATTTTTCACCCTGTACTCAAAACTTCACACTACGTGTTGGAGGAGTAATTTCAATCGTATTATTAATGGTTTCTTCATTTCAAATAACCTATTTGTTTTCTTTGTAACTTTATTACTTTCGGATTCAGGGCCCTCTATGACCTCGGGGTCCTGGGCCCGGGCCCCGTAGGCCCTCCCCTACAGACGGCACTACTTACAATATGGCACGCGGACTCAAAAAGGTTCGCCATCCTTGGTGTAGGATATCTGCATTTACTTTTTCATTGTTTTTAATCTATTATTATTTTCACTGTTTTATTCATTAATTAGGGCATTTACTTGTGTAATTTTAGCTTAAATTATGACGTTTTTAGAATTAAAATGGACACTTTTGGGTTTTGGGAACAGATTAACTCACTTTACAGTATGCCTTACGGGAAAAATTGCTTCGTAGCTCGAACGTTTTCTTAAATTCGAATTCCGAGCTCTCACTACATACATACGGTTTGTAGGTCTTTTGGGAATATATTTTCACTTCCACTGTCTCGAAACACATCCTCGGAATCCTCGAATGTAAGTATCTCGTGACACACGCTCATTGTTTTATGCTATAAATTAAATACGAAGTATGAAATTTAATAAGTAAGTTACACTATTTTATGGCTGACACAATCTGTAACGTCGCTGGGAAACATTTTCTTCCACTCGAAGTTAAAACCTTTTGATTCTATACCTTTTTATCTGGAATAAAATTCTAGATCTGACTCAGATATGAAAAAATAAAGATCCTAGAAAATCCTGGAAAGAATCGTCTTAAAGTTTTTTCAAGTAAAGTTCTAGATGAATCCTCTTCTAAATGAAGAAGAATAAACTCTAAAATTTCGAATAAATCAAAGATAACTCTAATTAAAGTTAATGACAGGTTATTTTATTCTTCCAAATTTATGTAAATAGCACGAAGAATGCGTTTTATATTTTTTACTTAATAAAATGACGGCGTCACTTTTCGATTTCCAGAAATTATTCAGCGGTAATACATTTTTAATTACAGTAATTATTAATAATAATTAAACAACTTAATTAATTAACGTAGTTTCGTAAATTGTATCTCTAACTAGATAAATACGTCAGCAAACAAGAATATTTTGCGCTGAAATCATATTATGCTTTTATATTAAACAGCATAAAAAACCTAAAATTTTGGCATTAATGTATTAATTAATAACATCAAAAATTTCATAAAAGTGTTTGAAAAATTCTCTAGAATCTGTTGAAAAACGTCATTAAAATTCAATTTTATGAAAACTTTTTATTGTTGTGTACTACGAATAGCGTTTAACAAAGGTCCAGACGTGGAACTAGAGATTTATATGGTGCTAGATTTGTTACTAAGATTTAGAGTTTTATAAAGAAATTTTGTAAAACTCTCGATACTAGTCTAGGATGGTGTGTCCCAACATTCCTTTTCCCATTAATTCGAAAATATGATTCTTTCTCATAAAATTTCAATGGGTGATTCTAAAATGGCCATGAAATGATTCTCCTCTCAGACAGTTCTGGATTTTTTTAAACCAAAACTCTGTTAGACTGTAGTAACTATCGATTTTAGAACTGATTCACATGACAGTTCAATTAATACATCTAACTCCCTTGAAATCAGATCCGCTTGTTCAATGCATTCTCTAATTAATGGGCTTCTAATTCATTGCATTTTTTGACTTTTCTATGGAAGACAATAGGAAAATGTGTTATGGGACTCTTCTCTAAAATTCTAGACACAACTAATTTAGTAAACAGGTAGATAAATTTGCTCAGCCAATCAAAATCCTGAAATGTTCTTAAGATGTGTATGCCAGTGCGGATTTCATCACTATGTAAGAAGAACCAGACTTCATCTCAAGCTCTTGAATTTTACTCCTTCGCAGCAATTATACTTCATTGTGTAGAGAAAAGTGTATTTAGGCCTATTGGTTCTTGTGTCTTCACACAGCGGTGAAAATATTCTTGTATGTGAGATTTAATAAAGAGTTGATTTACAAATTTGCCTTTTAAAGTGTCAATTTTTAAGCTTCCCGTGTTCAGAATATTCTTGGTGCGACCGAGAGCCACTTGTTGTAAGACCAACACATTATAGAACTACACAGTGAATGTTGTGTGTTTCAATGAGGTTAGTGTCTTTTGTGTAAAAGTTACTGACAGCAACGAAAACTGATTTGAGTGTTGTGAAGTAAAGAAAGCTAACAAATTGTGTGACTAAATAGAAAACAGTTTCCTTAGTTTGTGTTGAAGTTGAGGAAATTTTGCAAATAGAAAGTATAATTATTAACCCATAAACTGTCAGAATACATTTGCATTTGTAAAATAGGGCTGGCGGAAATACTGTATTAACAAGTAAAAACACGTAAACAGATAATGAAAATCTTTACTCGCCATGTCCAATCACCAGGAACAAACTATTCTCCACAGCAGAGACGACCTTTCTTTAGAGGCTACGCCTCTGCCAAATTATGCCACTACATATGTTATACACATTTGAAAACATCCCTTCGATACAGTTTTCTCCCGTCCACGACAATATGATTCTATTAATATAAACTACTGGCATGTCGCGCCCTCTATCAGGTTATACCATTGTTGGTCGATCTGTATTCCATTTGATATATTTACTAAATTATTATTATTATTACTATTATATTTTATTATTTCTACGTGCTCTTTAATAGGTTAGAACGTTAATTAGATGTTATACTTTTGTAATTATTTGTGTAGTATTGCTGTAGTGCACTGTTGCAATGGAAAAAACCGTAATTTTTAAGGCAATGTGAACAGAACCCGAAAGTACTGTATAGATGTAAAAGGAGTGTATGAAGAATTTAAAGTATTGGAAAAACGGTTTTTTAAAGTGTTTCTTGTTTTTTCTTCTCGCGTTAGTTTTGTTACTTATACAAATTTCGTTTTGTAGCACTGAAGAGGGGTCAGAGAAAATAATACTGATCCGAAATGCATTTGTAAAAAAGGCAATAAAGGAGTTTGAACCTATTAAGTCTACCGTCAAATTTTCGGATTAAAGAGAGTATTACTAGATTAAAAAATAATTATATCATTCGATTTTAAGATTAATTGTTTTTAAGGTATAAAATAAAATATATCCCGGAATCCAGGGCAAGCAAAAGACCAGGAAATGAGAAACCCTAGTCCATGCATACAGTTTCGTTTCTTATAACTTTCAGTGTCATTTAGGCCGAATCGTTATGGGTGACCGTTTTAAACCGTAACTTAATTACCACACAATGGCAGGAGTGTCTTCAAAATATCAATACAAATGAAAAAATCCGAAGAAAATAGTGTTTGAAGACAATTGGGAAGAAGTATATTTTGTCGTGTCAAATAAGATGGATCAGCAACTTGTTGCGAAAGTGTAATATTCAGGGCTGTGGAGTCGGTAGATTTTTACCACGACTCCGACTGCGACTTTTTCTTACGATTCGACTCCCACTCCCACTCCGAGTAGGGGCGGACTTGTTAACAAAGTAGGCCCGAAAATTCTGACATCACGTGACCTCAGAATATTAGCATTAATAAATATAGTTCTAATAAAGATAGAACGTAGAAACTTTTTTATTCCAAAGCTAAAATATTTCTCTAAGTAATGAATCAATGGGATAATTTCTACTTTTCTGGCTGTTATATATAAGAGGAAAAGTGTAACCATCAGTTCACACTGGAGATATGACACATGACACCTTCTATGTCTCTACCCTTTCGACCTTTAATAAAGAACCAAAATTTAATAGCATCAATGCCCTTTATACACATGCTACTGTGCCAAATTTTGTTTCTTAAACTTTACTCATTCTGAGATATTGTTTAATAGTTCAGAACAGAATAAAGAAATTAAACAAATTAGACGCCAACATACGCGCGTGGAAGCGCGAATTTTTCTTTTTATCTGACATTTTTTGGTTTATAGGATTTCCAAACGTATAGATTTGCAAAACCCTCGGAGAGTCAAATGTGACACGATTCAAATACTTTTTCGTTTTTTATATACATAACAAGTTGGGAAAGTAAAAAGGAGTCGGAGTCGGGATTTTTGACGACTCCGACTCCGACTAAAATACCAATACTCCACGACTCCGATTCCGACTCCACAGCCCTGGTAATATTTTTAAAAATATGACATTGTTCGTCATTATAACACGAAACACAAATCATTTAATGACAATTTTTCCAAGGATCTTCAGTAAGATGTTAAAAGTTAATTTTCTTTAAAAAGACATTGCAGCAACAACAAAGTGTTATTTCAGTGCGTTATCACAAAATTCAGCGGTGACTAAACATCATATGAAATTTGTTACATACTTGGTAAACATCTGAAACAATTTACTGACTCAGAGGTTGTGAAGGAATGCTACATCAACGCTTCCAATGTATTTATTTGATAATTTTAGCAAAAATTTCCTTATGAAGAATTAAACCAGAGGCACAGATTATCTCGATATTATTATTATTACTTTCCTTGAGAATAATAATGTTGATATTAAAAAAAATTATCCAGCAACGAGAGTTGCCTAACTTTCCCGGCTGTTATGAGCTTTTATTTTAAAAATAATTTTAATATTATTAAGCAAAATAAATAAAATTGTGTGTGGCGCCATCTGTTATGAGATTTTGTTATAAAAAGTTTTTTATATTTTTAATTACTATCAAATGGCAAAAAGCTTAATTTTAAGGATTGTGATAAGTTTTATATATATAAAAAAGTGTAAATGTTAATAAAGAATAAAATTTTCATTAAGTCCTACTCTCTGGACATATGACACTTCACCTCTTTATCTCCTCACCCACTGGACCTTTAACCAGCAAAATTTAATAGCAATTTAATAGCAACATATGCCCCTCAAATACAAGTCACCATACCAAATTACGTTTCTTAATCTTCACCCCATCCCGAGATATTAAGAGAAATAGACGCCAACACACCTACACAGAATCGTTCTCGTTTTTTTTTTTTTTCTTTTTTGACTCTTTTGTTATCTCAAAACTCAAGATTTGCAAAAACCCAGAGAGTGAAATTTGACACGATTCCATTACTTTCCCTTGTTATAAGGCCTATATGAGAAAGTGAAAACTATTATTAGTGGATATTACTGTAACGCATTGAGGGTTAATATGGTACCTGCACATGGTGCAGACTTTAAATTTTTCGTTTTGCATTTTTTAAATTAAACTATAATCACGATATAGATTTACGGATCATTGTTACAACCTAGTGCCATTGAGGGAAAGAATTATTGTCAAATTTTTCTCTTTTGATCAATATCAAAAATTGCTTGTAATGATAAACTGAAATAGGTTACACAACGTATTTAAAGATATGGATTTACCTAATGACCCAATAACCAAATTATTCTATAAATTACTATTTTATATTTAAAAAAAAAGCTAAGAAGCCATATCGTTCGACTTTTGCTTTCTTGAATGTAATACAGGAATGAATATAGGCCTACCAATGACATACTACACCAGGATAATGGTACTGACGATAATTCGCTTAAATTTAGTATAAGGATGATGATATTGGTGAATATCATCATCCTTATAATAGAACAGAAACCAGAGAAATGTTTTCTCAAATTTTATCTTTAAAAATAATCTATCTTCGCTAGTCTTTATAATTAAAAATGTATATTTTATTAAATTCCTATCATTTTATAACAATTCTTAAGCATAAAATAACAATTACAAAATAATTTTCATGAAGAATTTCCAAGCAAAATCATCGCTCCTAAACATTACAAAAGTGGCATTTCGTAAAAGGAAGAACATAAAACCCCCCCTTCTCGGTCTCCCCTTGTCACAGGAAGTTATTGCAACGCCATCTAGGGTGGACAACAGTATCAATCAATGACGCGACGTACCTGTCTGCGTAGACGTGATCATACCAGTATATACCTCACTATACAGTGGGCATGAACAGTTCTCCTTCCACTTTTCAGTTTAAAAGGTAAGTTTTGTCATACTAGAAACGTAATAATAACAAGGGGGGTTGTGCTTATAACACTTGTAAAAGGTTTTTCTCTATATAAAAAGTAGACTTTTATATAATTAAGATAATTTTTAATGCGCTAGAACGATAGATAAATGCGCTTTAGTTACCTGTTTCGCGTTTTTTCTTTACTTTAACACGTAAACTGTATAAAAATTCATATAATAATGCTTAATTTTTTCAGAAAATTGCATTTTTTTCAAGTAATTAATTAGTAAAAGTTGTTTTAATTGAGTTTAAAATTGAAAGTATTTACTCTTAACTCTTGTCAGAATATGTCAACTTGCAATTTTGATGAAAATCAACACAAATATTTTTGTAAATGTATATATACAGAGATTATATACAGAAATTTTAATAAATTTCCTTGATTTTCAATCAATTGTGATAATTTTTGAATACATTTTTAGCAATTTTTGATGCAATTTTGCGATTTTTTCGCAAAATTTTGCTGAATAATTTGCGGTTTACTGATCAATTTTAATGAATTTGAGCATTGAACAAATCAAAGAACAGTTTTATTTAAGTCCAGCAATTATTTAAAACTTGAACACTTAAAATATTGCTTACAGCGATTCTCTGACTAGAATAAACAGGACGAAGAAAGGCCCAAGATATATTAGATCTCAGGAACTTCTATGGTGTATTCTTGAGGCTTCACTCCGACTCTGGAGTGGGGTTCCCAGATTCGAGTCGGAAACTTCACAGGATTAGGGCCTCAAGAACACTACAGGAGTTCCTGAAGCCCCATTTTTACTTGGCCCACTCGTTTTTTTAATACAACTTCTTCCTAATTATCCTATTCAGCGTTAGTGGTCTCTGCTCAAGAGTCACTGTTACCTTTAACATCTAAGTGCATATTTTCCTACGAAACATCCCCTTTTTACCTTGTACGTTATTAAAAATAGATTTTAGTATAAAATTTAGTATAGAAATTTAGTATAAGGATGATGGTATTGATGGATATCATCATCCTTATAATAGAACAGAAACCAGAGGAATGTTTTAAAATGTTTTCATATTTAAAATCCACATTGATACTAATGATATTTCATTGAACAGTAACGTTATATGACAGCTATCAAACACAGCTGTTAAGCTAAGTGTAGCACCATTGAACAGTGTACTAGACACATAATTTATGGACTGTTTAAGTGTTTAGTCCCCGCCATATACATCGTAACAGCCATTTACACAAATATATCATGATTAAATTCTGTGTTTGATTAGGCGTATAGAGTTATAGAGTTTCGGGGTGGGGAGGATGATGGGGGATGGGGCTACACCCCCACCAACTCACCATCCGGAATCAAAATCCTCCTACCCCTAAAACATCATTAAAATGCAAAGTTTCTATCTTAATCAAAGCCTTCTATCTTAATTAGGAGTAGATGAAATTTGTTAATCGACATTAATGGATTTAATTTAAATTAATTTGTGAATTTCGAATAAGATTATTGTTTCTTAAACGTAATAAGTTGTAAATTCTATTATAATTACTTAATTTCAATCTAGATAATTGTAAATTTTCATTTAATTAATAATTACAAGTATTTAAATTGAAACCGAGTAATTAAGATATTTTGAAATTTCAAGATAATTTATCAATTTCATTTCAAATAATTGTAAATTTCAAGGTAAATTTGTTCATTTCAGATAAGAGAACACGTGAATTTTACGATAGAAAAAAGTAAATTAATAAATTTCTATCCAGATAACTGATCGATTTCATTTAAAATAATAAATTTCAGATAAATCGCGTCGATTTAAAGATAATTTCTGTACATTTCTGAAAGTGAAAAATTACTTTTTTCTTTAAATATAAAAATTAAACAATTTTTTTTCAAAATGACTTTCAGAGAAATTAGCTAAAATATTTTATTTCTTTTTAAATTATTGCATTAGTAACATCTTTGATCGTTACCACACGCTGGAGATAATTAATTTTTTGAATTTCAAAAACGTTCTATATCCATTGCCTTCCATTTTGCAAGCGTCAATGAACCTGACGAAGATCCCGGTGGAGAATCGAAAACGTTAGTTTGTTAACTTTCGTCGTTTGGTACCGGAAATCTTAAGGTTGAAGAGAATGTATTTAATCTTAATTAGTAACATCACCAATTTTATAAAAATTAAGTAAATTAGACTTTATATAAATTATAAATAAATGTTTTAACGCTTTTATCGCGCTAACAAGTGGAATTTTTTTGTGTTTTTATCCTATAAAATTTGACTTTTGAAGCCGGTGTAAGTGTATAAAATTTCCAGAGGAAAGTGCAGTGTGTGTGTGTGTATATATAACGAAGTGAAAATTAGAGTAATTCGCAGTTGAAGTTTAATTGCTTTATATTCATTCAGTTTAATTAAAGTATTTAAAGTGAATGAATCGTATGAACGCGGAAAGTTATTCAGAAGATATTCGCGAGTTTACTTCACTCCGAGCGCGTTTTTTTGGACTCTGAAAAATCCCCAAAACTTAATTTCAGGTAGGAACAATTTGTTAAATTATATCGTCTCAATCTTTTTATTATTTTTATAGAGAAAATGTAATACGGTATGTATAACAACAGCATGAAAAATAATGTAGCGTAGAAATAATAATAAGGAAAAGAATTTAGTATAGAATGTGAAAGCAGAGAAGTGTGTAGCATAGAAGGTGTATATAGTAGAAAGTAACGTAGCATGAAAGTTATATAGCATAGAAAGTAATGTAACATAGAAAACGACAGCAAAGAAAGTGATAGCATAGAAAATGATAACATAGAAAGTGGTAGCGTAGAAATAAATGCGATGTAGAGTGATTACATAAAATAATGTAGCATAGAAAGTGATGAAGCACAGAAAACGATAGCATAGAAAGTGATGTAGCACGCAAGTATTAGCATGGAAAATAATGTAGGGCAGAAAGCAACGTAATATTAAAGCGTTACAACAAAAATCGTTCAACATAAAAAATAAAAAGTAACAGCACACGAACAAAACATCATAAAAAAAAATAGTAGCTTAGAAAGAATATTTGAACAATTTTAACTTTACAATATAAAAACTAACGAAAAAATAAAATAAAATAAAATTCTGCGAATTAAAATATGCATTAATGATGAGAGCAATAAAATTGAATGATGCAAAAATTTAAAATTCGAGATAAGAAAATGCATATTTGAATAATGTATAGTGCTTAAAGGGGTTGAAGTTTTATAATTACTTTATTATGTTTTAGAATTAGAAACAAAAAAGAAAGCATTTATTCTTCGAATAAAATAATTTTTTGAAGTTATTTTAGTATAAATATATATATATATAGTTTTATAATTTATTAGATTGTCTTGTCTTTAAAAGATAGTCCATAAGTAAGTTGTGACAACCTTGAAATGTCCAAGAGCTCGTCTGTCGACTTGTACTTCGTGATAGGCATAGTCGCCACCCATTACTTGCTTTTAGTCGATTTTTCCGGATTTTTAAATAAATTTTGTTTCTTCTTCTTTCTTCTCGTTTTTCTCTAATTTCCGAATGGAAATTATATTCCACCCCAGTGATTTTTTTAAAGTAAAAATATGTAGAAATGCGTGATTTATATCGTTTCTGAAGGGAATTTTAATATTTAAGTTTTTAGGGAATATTTGGAGAATTTTTAGGGAATAGTTTTAGAAGTTTTAGAAAAAAACATTTGTTGACTTTTTAAGAGAAATTTGTACATCTTTTAGAAAAATTTTGTAGACTTTTTTAAGGGAAAATTTGTAGAATTTTATAGGGATTTAAGTCTTTTTATACCTACATTAAAAACTTTAAAAAATTATAAACTTTAAAAATATAAGGAAATTTTTATAGAACTTTTAGAGAAAATACGCAAGTTAAAAACCTTAAAAATAAAGGAAAATTTTATAAAATTTTTACGGAAATTTTCAAGTTAAGAATCTTAAGAATTTAGGAATATTGTTTATAAATTTGATTAATTTGTTTAATATTATGAAAATTAAAAAAAAAATTACATTAATGTATAGTATTACTCGAAGAAGATATGCCATTAAAAGTGCCTACTTTTGTGAAATTTTTGGATAAAAATTCATTAAAATGGAAAGGATTTTTATAAATTTTTAAAGAAACTGCTAGAATATAAATAATTCTATGGGCGTGTTAGAAGCACAGCTACTGAAATTTAAATAATTTTATATACAATATCAGAAGATAACCTACTAAACCGGAATATGTAAACTTAACAATTAAAATTTATTTTAAAAATAAAAAACGCTGCAATTATATAAAATTTATCGAAAGAAAAAATATTATAGTAGCAAAACTAGTTATTTTTTTTAAGATAATCAGAGGAAAACCACTAAAATCCTATTTAAAAAGTTGCCATAATTTAATTGATTCCCATAGAAAACACCAGAGAGAGAACACATTAAATTAAATCAATTTCTATGAGAGGTAGGGGAAAAACTACTTATTCTATGGAAATATTAGGGAAAAAGTTACTAAAATTAAACTAGTTCTACAGAAAAAATACCAGAGGAAGTAAATTAAACTAATTTACATATTAAAAGAAAATAATCACGGAAATTTCAGAAGTTAATTAATCAATTTAAATTTTATTTAATAATTTATTTTATAATTTCGTGATGAAAATAATAATAATAAAGATAATTTCAGACATTTTTTCCCCAGTTCGTAACATATATAATTTCATACGTGTGTAATGAAAAAATAATGTACAGCTCACACCCAGTTTGTGGACATTTTGCCAATATTTTTGTTAATTTTATCGAATTTTTTGCAGTTAAATTCATCTTTAGAATGTTATTTTAATCAGTTTATACTTTAAAAAAAGTTAACTTTTCCTACAGAATTTTATAATAATTAATCAGTTAACGGCTAAATGATCCTAATTAAGTAGGGCAAAGCATCAAAATTAACGCATTTTTATGTGTTTGACTGTAAATAATGCATTTATTTTACATTCCTAGGATTATATCTTATAGTTTTAGTATTATATAATTAAATTTTAATAAATAATTTAATATTAAAATGCTATTTCATCGTATAGATTTTGTGTAATTAAATAGTAGTACATAATTCTTAATTTGTATAATAATATTTGGCTTTAGGCCAGACATGGAGACTATATTTAGTTAAAACTGAATGCATATTGTTACTTTAACGCATAATTTTTTTCATGTTTCCTTAGTAACTCGCGTGAAAAGTTATAAATTTCGCACATGCAATTACGTATCGATAGATTTAATTAAGAGATTTACGATGGCGAAGTCATGTTTTAAAGTAAATAGACTCATAAAGTTAGGTGTTAATGAATTGAGATACCTGCCATTTTGAATACAAGATGAAAGATGGGAACTTAATCTAGTGACAATCAACACGTGAAAATAATTTAAATTTAAATCCTCCGTCCTACATAGTAACGGTATTAAGAATCCGCACAGACATGAAGACGGATTAAAAATGACTTAACTTATATATTTTTTGGTACGTTAGAGAGTTTAATAAGCAAATTTATTAACATTAATTATAAATATAGCAGCAAGGGGCATAAAAAATCAGAAACATTCAAGTTAACTTTCTTTTTCTAACTTGAGATTTGTTTTAAGTGTTCTAAACAAGAAAAATTAAGACAATTTGTGTTCTACCATCATATAATGCCATTCAACTACACATTCCTACTTATAAAACGATTAAAATCGCGTGTAGAAGAGTATGCAGATAATAGAAACAAATTAAAATTGGATTGGAGGACGAATCACGTGACAACTTTGACCCAGACAAAAGACAATCCTGACCCAGAATTTCTTTTACCTCATTGAATAACTTTTGATGAAACGCAGGAAAATATGTTTTATTAACATTTACACGCATTTTATTGCTCTTCGATACTTTCGATTATTGTTCTTTTACATTTTTATTAAGTAATCTGCAGTTTCTATGAAGAAAGAATGCATGTCGTAATTCTAGAACATTCAAGAAACTATTGTTATAATAGATTATTTTTTCCTCCTACAATAATCAATTTCGTTTAGATAAAAAGTACCAGTTTCTGTAGAGTCATGCTTATTCTAGAATATTCAAAATACCGAGCATTATTGTAATAGATTATTTATCTATTAATAAGAAAAATAATCTTTTACAACAACGAACAGTTTTTTGAACTTTCTAGAGCAAAATATTCAGTTATTAAATTCTCGCTTTCTATAATGTTGAGAAGCATTCTAGAAACGTTGTATATATTAAAGGTGTTTAGATTAATTATAATAGATATAAAATTATAATTTTTTTCCTATAATAATAACATATTTCTTTTAGGAATTTTGTATAAGTGTTTTATTTTTTATTTTATAATTGAAAATAACATTTAAGAAATTTCTTCTTACCTGTATCAGATTTAAAACTCAAAATTATAGATTTTTCAGCTCTGTGTCATTCAAATCTTCACAACTTCACAGTTATCTTCCGGTTTCTCCTGTACTCGAATTCGGTCTGAAATCTCGTAATTTTATGTAAACATAACACACTTGTAAGACCACTTTAGTACAATTTTAGTATAATTTTGCGAAGATTTTGCCGCTAGAATATATATATATATATATATATTTTTTTTAAATATATATATATGTATGTATCGACTGAGAGATATATCTTTATATAGAATTTTATGAATTATTTATGCAGAAGACTGCTACTGTGTACACTTAGCATATCAGCAACTTGCAGATTTATATCTCTATAATCGTAAAACACGAAGCTACAGCTTGTAAACTGTATTAATAAGTCAATAAAATGTTTTAAATTTCTACCCGCAATCCACACATATTTAATTTTAATTCAGTTATTGAGCAAATGCCAAAAATTATATCCCATGGACCACCAAAGTAAATCTAAATATTTTATCATAAAAATAAAAATAATGAATAAAATAAATTATAATAGTATATCACAGATAGACATACAGACAGACACAATTAGGTTTTGGTTGCGTAGGTTTGGCACGAAGTTAAAAAGAATTAGAAAAATCGAACATATTTCTATACTTTCGAGAAGAAACTTTATTGAAATTCCTAAAACATTGTTTGAAAATTAACATTACTTTAATAAATTACAAAATTATTCTACTTTGAGACACGTAATTAAAGAGATATTGTAATATATTAGTTGCAACAGCGGTTAATCTTTGTAATGTTTTTAAAATTTTCCATATTTTATAAACTGATAATTTATTATAGGTTAGCGGATGTTTACTTTATTCTAGAACATCCAAAAACGGTTCGTTGTTATAAAATATACATATTTTACTGTAGAACATTCGAAAATTGTCCGTTGTAAAAGATGTATATTTTGCTTTAAGATATTCTAGAACCGTCTATTGTTGAAAAAGATGTAAGTCTATGTTTCACTCCAGGAATGTTCAATTTTCCGCTGTTAAAAGGACATATATTTCACTCTGAAAATATTCCAAGTTTCATTGTTGTAATAGATGTATATTTTACTCTAGAACATTCTGTCCATTGTTATGAACAATGATGTTTTTTTGTAGTTAAAAAACTTCCATTTATATTAAGACAATACGTAGCAATTGTAACAAAACTATTTATCATTCATAAGATTTTAATGCTTAAGAACTATAATTGAACTAACCTAGAACTATAATTGACACACATCTGTAAATATTTATGCTATTATAAAATAATTTTAATTGTGGAATTCAGTTTTGTCTGTGTGACTCGACCAGACATCGCTGGACCTTACTCGACGTTCTTTACTAACAAAGTGTAAGAATTTTTGTAATTAATGTCAAAAAAATTGTAAATGGCGAAAGAATTTGTCCTGTCGAAAGAGTAGTTTGTAATTCAATACTTACACTTCCCTATAAATTGCAAAAAGTTTCTATTATTTTGTAAATTTAAATTTCTAAAATGGTTCATAAAGCACTGTTAATGAAGTAGGAAGTTGGAAATATGACTTACTGGAATAATAATGTTTCGACTTTCGGTTTCGGTATTGATTCGTTTTGAGCAATTATATAAATAAATTAATTTTTATATGTATATTAAATTATTAATTTTATTACAACAATATATTTAAAACTATACAGCTACAGACGAACCGACATACAGACACAATTAGGCATAATTCTCTTCAGAAACTAATTAAATAATTTCGAGGACATCTCAAACTCCATTCCAAATACCGACATTGAGTAAGTTGGCCCTATTTATAGTTTAAAAAATTAAATAAAATAATAAGCTAAAACCCTAAATCCCCCCAAAAATTCCTCAACAATATCTTTGGGATATTATGGGAATTTTCGGAATTAATATTTAATATTAAGATAGCAAAAAATAAAATAAAATAAAATAAAAATATAATCTTAAAACTCCCAGATTCCCAAAAATTTCCTCAAAATATGTTTTGGGGAAATATCCCCAAATATAGTTTAAAAAACGAAGATATAATCGAAAAATAACCGCAAATTCCCGAAAAATAAGAGAAAATTGTATTAATTGAAGTAGAATTATTGGAAAAATTAATTTTCGTTTTTTTTTAACCATAAAAATTTGAATAGAAATAAAAAAATTGAGAAAAATATAGATTTTTTTCTTGAGTCTAGAATTTTGACTACAAATATTATAGAATATTCAAGAATTTTAAGCAATTTAGGATATCGTTTGAAGAGTTTGGTGGCATTAGTAATAACTTTTAATGGTTTATGTTTATTTCCACTTTTCCCTGTGGAATTGCACAAGATTCTAGAAAATCGGGAGAACGTTTCAACTTGTTCTTTAGTCTTCTTCAACACCTTCGAAACTAAAAGAAACAAGTAGAAACTTCAAGTACTTTAAGCTATAAACAGACGAGTCTATTTCAAAATTTAATAAAATTTAACATAAAAATTCGTACTTGCGGTTTCATGTAAGGAAACATGAACCATAAATAGACATCATATGGGTGAATTTTGGTGTTTTTAAATAATTTAAATATAGAAAAAGTTTTATTTTTTATGAAAATAAAATATTTCACTTGATTTAAGTGTTTTCCAGTGTCTTAAACAGGATTTTAGACCAGTTTTGTCGTCTACGACCAGTTGTGGTATCAACTGCCAGCTTAAAGAAAAATAAAAACTTAAACTTGTATGTTTATTTCAAAACTTTATTAAATTATTAATTTTCTTGTTTATTGTCGAAAGGATATAATAATTACTTTAGAAGATATCGACGTTATCATCACCTTTCGTGTCGCATAAAGTCGCATAGATCGTATCGCTGATAAATATGTCACCGAGCAACTGATGTCGAAGACATGTTATATTTTTTACTTAATATAAAGAAATATTAAGATATAATAATTTTCGTTCAATTTTTTTTTAAATACTACAAAATTAATCAAAGTTTTACTTAAATAATAAATTAAGGCTTTAGAATGTGTTAAAAACCAAAAATTATAATATTTTAATGTATTTTTTATTGTAGATTATAATCTAAACAGATATTTTTAAAAATTCTATTTTAGGTTTTATAAAGAATTTTTGAAAAAATAAAAAACAGAAAAATAAATAAAAATGTCGTTTCTTCTATCTGGAATTGCTAGCATCACGCTATGGATGGCGACGTGGATATTGTCGTTCGTCGAATGTTTGTTACACTATTTTGTTATAATTCTTGTGGATTCGGCAGAGAAACCGTACCAATTAATACTTTTACTCTTCTTGTTAATAATCATTTACTATTCTTCAGTTAATTACGATAAAACTGTGGTAAGTGGTCTTTCAAAAACACATTCCTTACTTATCTTTTATTATTCTTTAGTTATCGATGCTGCAATGCGATTTTTTCTTTACTTGCTTCTTTCTGCTGATTAAGCAAATTCTTTTAACCTAAATTACTTTCTACCTTTTTTCAACAGGATATGACAGAGATAGGTTACGATTATTTACGTCCTAAAGCCAGGAAACGACGTCAGAAATTATCTTTGCTGGTACGAGAAGTTAACGAGACCAGAGATCCTGGTGAACTTCCTCCTGTATATCCTAATGGTTGGATACCTTTAATGGAATCTAGGGATCTTGAAATTGGAAAATCTGCACCTGTAACTGCCTTGGGTAATAGTGAAAATTATTATTATTTTTTTTAAATTAAATTTCATCCACTCATTCCGTCGCGTCTAGTTGCGTTGTTCGCATCGCGTCGCTGATAAATATGTCACTGAGAAACTGATGGAGAAGTCGTGTTATAGTTTTTACTTAATACAAAAAAATATTTAAAAATGTAATAATTTCAAGAAAATTTTTGGTAATTTTTTTTAAATGAGAAAAAATTAACAAAAGTTTTATTTAAATAGTAAAGTAAGGCTTTATAATGAGTTAAAAACCAGAAATTCGTAAAATCTCGGGTGCCCCCAAAACATTAGATTTCGAGCCATCTTGTGAAGAAACCATTCATTTCGAATTTTTAGAATTATCTATTTGAAAACAATCAAGAATTCGGATAAAGAATGCGTACTTATCTGTAAAAACTGTAGACTAATTCAATTTTATGAAGAACCATTGTGTTGGCCTTAGAATATAGAAATACAGGTAGCTTGACGAATAGGAAACCATTGTGGAAACTTAAACGGTAGATTAAAATTCTTGATATGAGTAGTTAACGGTTTCCTCCTCGAACGTTTTCTGGTATAAATAACATATTAATTGATAAACAGGATAATTCATTTCTTATATCTTGATAACTTGTTTATATGGAATTACGTTGCCATTCTCTTGAGCAATGTTTAACATCATAAAACTAAATTATTACTTTATAAAATGTTCTTTTTAAATATAAAAATAATTCGAATATGCGATGTGACCCGCCTTAAATATAGATTTATTGTTGATTGTTGATAGATGTATTGGTGATTGTTGAGTGAAATACATCTTAGGAGGGCCTGACAAGCACAGTATTGTGTCTCATTCTTTTAAATTGATTTGGTGGAGAAGGGCCTCATATATGTTAATCAATCAAACTTTTGAACAACGACCAATGACCGAAACAAAAAACTTGCCGCCGTTTGAAGGTTTGAGCGTATCTTAAATCCACAACAAATCTAATCAGGCCTTGTTTAAGAGCATCAAGTTTAAATTGTCTTTTCTAATGAAGATAAATAATACTTTTATTAATTTGTACAAAGTTTTAAGTGTACTTTTCCGAAATCAACTTAATTACCTCTAATTACGTCATAGTTATCCTTGTTTATATAAGTGGATGTTGAAAATATAGAAGATAGTTGATGCATGCAATGAATTTGTATTGAATTACTGTAACTGCACTCGATAATTCTTGAATTTGTATACTTATCTCCAGGTTTTTCTGTGTATTTTTCGTTTACAGTTAAATAGAGGAAGATGAAAAGATGTAATTATCTTTAATTTTCGTACGTAAGAAAGTTTTTTTAAACTTCCAATATGTAATTTAATCCCGTGTCTCCTACGTCACACAGTTGATTAGTATTGCTGTTTTTTACTGCAAGTATCCTTGAACACAATTTTCTCAATTGCTAAGCTTAATATTTGTGTTTTTTTGTGATTACAATGGCAAAAAATATTACATAATGTCTGTGTCTCTCATGCGATATATCTCAGACAAAATTTTGGGAACTAAACTCTTTCCGCCCTGAGAGCACTATAAAGTGTTGTCAGATTCATAATGAGCACATGCCCATTATAGGTTTAGCTAATAAGAGCTGTCGATAGTGAGATAGGAGAAAATTGCTGAGGAACAGGCGTTTTGTATCTTCAATATTAGCTCCTACTACGAGCCCTCTAAGATCATGAACGTGACACCTGCCCTCCTATACCCCTCTGAACAGCTATGGTTGTATCAAAGATTTTTCTATGTTACAGCTGGATCGACGTACACACATTTCATGAAATCATGTATAATTTATACATGTTTTTTAACAGAATTAATAAAGATTCACAGCAAAAATATGATCGTGAAGTTGAATTTTGAAACGATGTTCGGGTTGGAAGCGGATGTTTATTATGTAGAAAATTGAACATTTATCCTTGGTTTCAACGCAATTTTTATTTTGTCAGTTATTTTAATAAGGAGGATTTTGTAATTTTCGTAAAATTAAATTAAATTCGTTCTGACAAGAAGTCAGCGTCAAAAATGCTGTAATTACATAAATTACCGAATCTAGTTGACGTGTATTTAAATATATTACTTTAAAAAATTAAACTGAAATAAAAAATGAATAAACACGAGGAAAAAATATGTAAATTAATGTTTAAGCCCCAATTTTTTTTTTAAAATATAAAAACTATCTCGACGGTCCAAAACTCAGTTAACCACCTATATCAAATTCAAATATTCTCGGTTAAGCGATTATTGGGCCATCCCACATACGAGCAAATTTCATTCTATTAAAAAAATTAATTTTTTGAAAATCCTCATAAAAGTTTTACTTGCGTAATAATTCGGTTGATCGATATTTTAGGATCTTCAATTCTTAATTCATATAATTAGGAATGAAAGAACTAAGAGGAATTCTTTTATTCATTTCTTTGAGAATCTCTACGTTGCATTCTGAGAATCCCTCAATTACTTCATTTCAGGTCACCAGTTTGTAATATTCCGTGGTAAAACTGGTAAAAGTTTCGTTTTAGATGCCTACTGTCCCCACTTAGGAGCTCATTTAGGGGTGAAGAGTAAAGTGTACGACGATTGCATAGAATGTCCCTTTCACGGTTGGTTATTTTCTGGTAAAGATGGCTCCTGTCTAAAAATACCGTATACTGATAAAGGTAACATTTTGTTTATATAATATGTCTTAAAGGTGGTCTAAAAGATCTCTACCAAGTTTAATGTTTTATTAAACCGACGACGGGTATGCAAATCTTCAAGCCATTTGCAATATGTTCAATATATCTGCCCTTAAGTTCAATGATCTTTTCATGAAAACTGATTGACCTATATATTCTCCAGATCTCAATCCTTGAATCCTTTTCATAGCGATATCTAAAGATACAGTGTATCAAGATATCAAGTCTTTAGCTCGAGCAGTAGCTAAATGGATAACACCACTGAACACTATTCATGGTTTTGCGCCTGACCAACCAGTTAGCCGCGTGGAATTTCCTGGCTTTACTATACGTATCTAACGTCCAAGTAACGCTAGTTTCCCATAGAAGTCGTGTCTACCGGAGGACTATGCACAAGTGGACAATCTGTCACGTGTTGCATTGCTCTATCTCATCTATAAAAGAGCTAGAGAGCACCTCTTCTAGAGGATTTGTAAAAGTCCAATCGTTTAACTCGAGTTTCTCAGAGGTGCCCTTGACTTCCTGTACAAGTGAAGTTCTTTAAAATGTGATGCCCAACTTTGGAATAACATTGAGGTCAACTTTGAGGGCAAACATATTGAACACACGGTAACTATGATGAAATATTAATTTTAATCTAAAAGATATTCTAGTAAGATCCGTATATACGCCGATTAATTGCAATAGAGCATTAAACGTAGGTATCCTTTGGATCATCCTGTTATAATCTTATTAATCGGAATTATTAATTAATGTAGCAAATTTTACATCAGTTCCAGAATTTGCTAAAGTTAAAACATGGACATCACTTGAACAGAATGGCTTTATATACGTTTGGCATCACGCGGAGGGTCATCCACCATCTTGGAAACCACCCATTATTCCAGAGATTGAGCAAGGATTATGGCGTTATAAAGGTCGTACTCAACATACGGTCAATTGTCATATACAAGTAAGTTGAAAAATTTCAGGATTGAACCCTTTCGTTTCAGTATATGATGAAGTCTTTTTGCAGGAGATACCAGAAAATGGAGCCGATATAGCGCACTTTAATAACATACACCAAGCCAGTATTTTTTCTGGTAATAATTTCCATACCGATAACTGGTGGAATTTTTGTAACCATATATGGTCGTCTTCTTGGAAGGCAGACCCTGAACCAAATCAACATATGACCACTGTTAAACTCACTAATTACGTAAAAATTTTTGGAATTTCTTTACCTTGGTTTAAAGCCTCACTGGACGTAAAACAGGTAATCTAAAAATTTATTAAATTCCATAAATACGTGCTATTTTTTATAGATTTTTGTATACAGGGCTTTCGAAATACAGCATGGTTAACCAAAACTCAGTTAAACGAAATACAATAAACTCAAATATCAGTTAACAAAATTAACTCATATTTGTTCAATCTTAACAAAATAATAAACATCTTAGTACCTGATAAATTACTAATGAATAAGGTCAATTTAGTTTAATTTCCAGTTCCTTGAAATCAAAAAGAGATCCAAACTAGTTTGTAAGCATTGAAAATACAGAATAATTGTAATTAAAGTATTTATACTCAACGCTGTGTAGAGCGATATTTAGCAGTCCAAATGCAATAAAATTTGGTACGGTGACATTTCAGGGCATGCGGAAGACACTTCTGTAAAAAATATTAGTACGAAAACTCACCACTGTGGAATTTTTAGCACTGCAAGCAACATATATTTTATTTGTACAAAGCACTTTTGCTATACAGAGATCGTAGCGACACAGGAGATGTCGTTCAATGTTAATTTCCATTCTGAGGGAATAAAACCTGAACAACCCACCATAATTCATCTTGTATGATGCTTGTAATATGCGTTGTGGTTCTGTCCTTCAAGGTTACCAAATTTGCAATATGTCTTTGATAAAACAAACTTTTGAAGTGTCCCCGCAAACAACAATCACACGGAACAGGAATCGGAGAACGAGGTGATCAGGTAGGAAACGTACAACTAATGACTCTGTTATCAGTAAAATATCCTAGAAACTACTGTGCGCAACATCCAGTAGCATTATCGCTATTGCAGTTGGAGTACGATATAAGCATTTGTGTTGAGCATCCCTCGGTATCTTTGTGTCGTCACAAAGCATGTCATACCTATTGAAATAGTTTCGAAGAAGAATAGCTCAAGGATAAATTAGGTCTGATATGCATTCACGTTTGGTTGTGAATCCATATCAGACCTAATTTAGGCGTGTATAGTAGAATCTGCTGGAAAACTTGAGAATTTTCCATGCGCGAAATGCGACATTTACGGTGTTATGTCCACTAAAGTGAAAATGCATCTTGTCACTACTGGGTCTTCCATATCCGTGACACACCATTTCTATTCTGGTAAGGAAGGTCAATGAAAAGGTCATTCTGGAAGCAGACAACTACTTGTAGCTGATTTTATGCAGATAACAATGCATCAACTTTCTAGCAACTGTGATAACATCAACGATTTGTGAAGTAACAGGTTCGCGCCATCAACAGGTAAACTCCAGCGTCTAAGCTTCCTTGAGTAGGGTGATTATTTTCCTGAGAACTTGAAAAAAGTCACTAGCCCTCGCCATAAATTCTTATGACAGCAAAATTCTCCAGATGCATTTAAGCATTGCTATTATTTTAAAATGTTTCACAGGAAATGCGCCATCGCAGCTGATAATAATGACATTCAACAATTGTGGCCACTTTTATATCGGGAAGGTGGCTGATATACGTGTACTTACGCAAAGGAAACTGCTTTTTCGTTGCTTGCAGCAGTAAAAGTGCCGTAGTGGGGAGTTCTGAAGCTAATTGTTGTTACAAAAATATTTTCTGCGTGTCCTGAAATATTATTATATCGATTTTGATTGCATTGAACTCATAAATATTTTTGCATACAGTCTTGAATAAGGTGTACTTTAATTACGCTTACTCGGTGTACGAAATTAAGGATTTTCTGCTTTCGTTCTTTCGATTGGCTAATGAATTTGAAATATATATATATTAAACGAACGAATAAGTACACCTGAAACAGTATATTACATTATCTTCCAAACTAATATTTAAACTGCTATTTTATAAATATATTACGTTATTTATAGGCTCTAATAGCGAAAACTTTACCCCAAAATTCTGAATGACCTTAATATATCAATGTAAATGTCATAAGTTTGTGTGCATATCCGATCAACGAACGTCGTTACGTCAATTTTTTATTATTTAAAAATTCCTCTTTATAAAACTAAAAACGTGACGTCAGATTGACGTAAGAATTATTTAATTTGTATCTAAAACATGATAAATGAAAGAACTTGAGCAGTTTTCGTAACCAATTCGCCTACCTCTGTACTAATGCCTAAACACAAGAAAACACAGACGAATACAGAATATATATTGTATTGCATAATAGTTGATCATCAAGTAAACAACGTTGTCATTTGTATCCGTGGTATACTCCATATTGAACTTGTATAATCTAACATAAACCTGAAGCCACTGCAGCACGCAAAGGACACGACCTTAATAGAACCTTATTGACATTCATAAATATTAAAACTTACCAGTTACTTCTCGTAAATCATTCACACAACAAGTCGTTACGTGTATTTTCTTTTACGTCTGATTTAGTAACTGTAAATGGTTAGTTTGAAGTTGAAACTACAAAAAGATAGCAAAGTGTAGGCGTACTGTACACAGATGTACATATTTTTGCCATATTAGCAGAACAAAATGAAGAAAAACTCGCCATTATGATAATTTACGCTAAAAATACAATATAAATAACATAGTTATTGCTTTTTAGATAAGAATTACTATTGTAATATGCATTACTGTTGCTCTCGATATAAAGAACAATAACTGTTCTTTACACCCGAAAGGTCATAGTCAAATACACAGTGAATTTCCAATGCGATATGACAACTATACGGAGGAAACAAACAATACAGCCATATTAGTTTCGTCTAACGTAAGTAGTCTACACTTAGGTTACATTGACGTCAAAATTGATGACCCTGCATCACACTTCCAAGCCAGCTAAGTAAACAATAACTGCCTAAGGGCTGTCTAGCGGACATTTTGCGAACAATCAGATTCTGACGTTCTAAGCCATTGTATTTACAGTCCGGTTGTAACAATTGGTACTTTCAAATAAATTGCATCACGTAATTGGATTCAGTTCCAAACGTATTCTTGACTACGAATTATAAAACATTTCCAAAAGTTTTCAATGTTGGTATCGATGACACTAGGAAAGAAACACAAAACTTTAAAGTGTTTATCTAGTTGTTACAATTAAAATAAAATGCAAGGAAATGTCATTTTTTAATAATTATTTCAGCCAAGAAAACATATCTTGTGGAAAACTCGACACTAATTTGATATGTGACACTACTTTTAAAATGCAGAGAAGTGTTAATCTTTAATATTCATGTGCTTTCTCTCTGTCTTTCATCTTTAATATTCATGTGCTTTCTCTAAGTAATTTCTTAATTTTTTAAGAAAACTTTTGCAGAATTTCATCTTTTTCCCTTTTTTATTTAGTAAACGAAAAGATTTATTTATTAATATAACAAGTATGTTTTATAATTTCATAAATTATTTCTCCACCCAAGTAAGATATGTACTGTACTTTGCTGGCACTAAGCCAAGAATGTTCCATATATTTCCTGAAGAGGTGCTGATGTTTCTAAGGCTGTTTACAAACAATACCTTCACTTTGAATAATAAATTAATATAATATTTTAAAACTATTCACGTAATATCTGTTTCATTTATTAAATTTCTTTATAATCGATATTACATTGACCTTAACAGGTTTTTTGATAAACTAAAATTAATTACAATTAAATTACATTAAAAACGATCCTTTTAGACATAAAAGCAAAGTTCTTAAATATTAATTTATAATTAGGAATATTAACGCAGGGGATCAAATTTGAATAATTTACAGTAAAACGAGCTATATTTGGAAGTGGGCCAATAAAATTTACGATTGAAAACGTGTAATCCAATTAAATGACGCGAAAAAAAATTGGCAAAAGTCCACGTCTCTGTAATGTTTTCATAAGAATTTCTTCCCACCCTTCTAATTTGATGGATGGATATAATATAATTTTTTTCTTTCTTTCTTCCTTCCTAATGACTTCTCTTAATGGAAATGTCGGAGAAATCATCACTATCTTCATTTATTTACGAGCGGAGGTTGCGCATTTTTATCCAATGTAGGCGTATTTTCCTCCCTTTTTTAAAGAAGGACTTATAATTCGACACAGTCATTGAGGAAATCACTAGACTATGGAACTGTGTCAGTAATGGAATTCGTTTCTTTCTCATATGTTACAGTAGAAGGAAGTGAAATGTACTGTTAATGAAAGATTTTCTAATGTAGCCTGTATTGACGGGTAATAAAATGGATGATGGATGATGGATTGATTGAATATTAGCCACTGCTTCTAACTGTAGGTGTATTATTCTCTGTTAAAAGTAACCTAGAGGGGTGGATATGTTGTAGAGATAAATTCTGTTTTTTTTTTTGTGTTTAAATTTATCTGTTTACGGCATTTGTAGACACGTTTGTGCTTGAATTTGCGGTGTCTTTGAATATCGTGTTCTTTTCATTAAAATTTTCTACTGGATATTTCATTTTTTTTAAATTTATGTACTATACTTTTCTACAGAGCTATATATATTTGAGTTCTAGAATATAATTTTTATTTTTATTTATTGTAAATATAGGTAAAATTAGGAGAGAAATTCAACTTATATCAAACCAAAAAATTGTTTTATTTTCAGAACCATAAGCATAAGATACCACATTTATGCTCAATCTACTGTCGATAACTTTTTTGCAAATGTTAATTTTCGTTTATATTCCATATTACTTTCTCTCATAAAGAACCAGCAATAATTTCCCATCATTCCAGGTTTGCATGTCTTTATACCATTGTTCCATTGTTAGGATATCATGGTGGAGCCTCTCCTTTGCTCATCATTGACAGCACCCAAATTTTCGGAGATAAAATTTAAATGCGAATGTATAAAGTGTAGTTTAAGGGACATTCTACAACCAATTTTATTGTAGTTTTTCAAGTAATTCTCCTAAAAAATTTTCGTAGTTTTCTATATTTCTGTTGCCCAAAAACCGTGTTACAACTCTTAAAATGACTTTTTTGAGCAAACTGTGCATCCTGCACAAAATTTCTCTATAATATTACAATTTGATAATTAAAAAAATGCATATTTCATTCCTAAACCGCCCGGTTGGTGGCATGAAAGCGTGGCCCACTTTCAGTTCAAGGGCACGGGTTCGCAGAACGCTCGTGCTTAATGCAGTCTCTACCCTTGGCCACTTCGTGTGTATGAAAAAAAAGTTAAATGAAACAGAAACGATTATAATTATGTTCTTTCTTTAGTGTATCTACCCTGTATATTAAATCACTATCATACACATCCTAAATCAATTTAGTTCCAGCGCCCACCAGTGGCCGAACGGATGATTCTACCGAACACTCGTAGTTGATCGTGGGTTCGTACCTCACCAACGCGGTGGACACGTGGAGTTTTCCGATGCTTTCTTCCCCTAAATAGGACCACTTTCCCATAGAAAGTCCCCTTGGCAGATCGCCTTGTGTTGCATTTCCTTTCCCACCAATCATTCATAATACTTCTTTGATAAGCTGTTTAGTATGAGAATGACTAGATTTGACTTGCTTAGTTGTATGTGACTTAAAAGCACCCATAATAGTTCTGCGCGAAACAATGCAATATAAACAATTTACCAAAATTTTACTTATAGTATCACATACTTTTAATTAATTATTTTAAAAGACAAACTTAACTAATCATATCTACTATATATACATAAATACTTTTCTATTCTTGAAGATAGGTCCAGCAATAGTACATCTGTACATCACTTGCGTATTCGGAAGAGGAATATACATCCAGAGCATCACTCCCGAACGTCCTTTACAGCAAAAGATCGTCCACCATTTTTACTCCCCATCGAGATTTTCACAGATATTCGCCAGCATTTTACTGTTATTGGAAGCCACCATGGTAAGATAATTATACAACCCAAAAAAACCAAGAATTACAAGAAAAATTCGAGAAAAAAAATGATTAATATTTACACTTAACAGCTTGAGCGAGACATTCTCATGTGGAATAATAAAAAATTCTTGAAGGCACCACTTTTAGTTACAGAAGATAAATTTATTGTAAGGTTCAGGAGATGGTATTCACAATTTTATAGCGAAAACAGCCCAAGATTAACGAGGAGGATTCCAAATTGGTGAATTTCTGTAAATAAAATGAACTTGTTTCAAGAGATTTTTTGAACTTTTCAATAAATAAAAGTAGTGTTTTTTGTTTTCTTCCGTCGAATATAAATCAACTCTTCAACCTTCTTATATAGGGGTTGCTGTAGAACGTGATCTTAATTATCAAATAAGCGGACAACATTAGGAAAGCATCAGGATGCTTTCCTAATAAATAATGCGGACAGCATTAGGAAAGCATCCTGACTGCTATTACATGATCAACAGACATGTCTATTTTTATTGCTAAATAAAACTAAGAAGTTTTAATTACGATTGAATAATATAATTATGCAGTATTGTACTACACTCTCCTGTAATTCGAAAGCCTCTATTTTTGAAAATGAGTCCGTCCTGTATGATGTCATAGCATTACTTTGCAGGATCTTCCTAGCGCGAACAGACTGTCCCAATGCAATTTTATGATAGAAACGTGACATTTGCTTTCTAATAAAGCACATATTTTTCTAAGAAATTGTATTACTAAAATATTGTACATTAAATAAAATTAATAATAATAATAAATATGTTAATGCATCAAAATTTAATTATTTTTGCTTCATTATTAAAAATTTTCTTTCATTCATTAAAAAAATAATAATTAAGAATTCATTTTTGAGAATTCTTATTTAAAATTTTTATAATATTTTGTAAACGATAAAATATAAATAAACATTAAATAAAATTTTTGAAAGAACAAACTTGAGATATTCTAAAAATACTTTTTCTTAGTATCAGTGTTATAGAATTAAATACTTCCATATATATATAAGTTTAATTCTTAATTCTTGAGAAATCTTGTTGACAGACAACTGAACAGACAAGGTAAATACAGCTTTAAAGTTTTGCCCATTAATTTCGGATAAGAAATCAGCCTACCGCACTGGAGGATCTTGGATCGAATCCGGAAATGAAAAATTCCTGGAATATTTAACTTCATGTTGAAGGACGGGGCCCCATGGTATGTTGGCCCGTCCTTCACCATTCCGACGTTGTGGATCTGGTAGGACCTACGATAGGTATGAGAATACAACAGTATTCTTATTGCCCACAGAGCAAAAACTCAAAAATAAAGTGGAAAACAAAGGCCCTTAGTATCTAAGAACAGTAAATTACAATTTATTATGCTAAGGCAACAGGCAAAAGAGAAGCAATTATGAGTGAAGTGTACAGGGTGGTCCAAAAGTTACTTAACCTCATTTTACTGTAATTCAGCAATTGTTGCAAGTGTGGATGTCAATACTTTGTAATCTGTGTACTGAAGTAGAAAGATATAAACAAATTTTGAAATAGTAGATATTTTGTTGAGACTGCACTTTAGATTTTACAATGGTTAACTGATTTGTGGATTGACCGATGTTTCTCACAATTCATCAAATTCTCAAGGTTTTTCGGGCAGTCATCAAATGTTCACATTTAATGACTGCCCCCCAAAACTGAATTTTTATAGGTAAGTTTAAATTTTAAATGCAACTTTATTTTAAATTATTTCTGAAATAATCAAAAATTATTTTTCAGTTTAAATTATCGAGGAAAACCTGTTTTAACTGTCAAAAGCAAGCGATCAACTAACAACATTTTGAAACCGATTTTGGCAGAAGTTCATTGGAAAAAATTCAAAACGACGGAGATTTTACGGTTTAGTTTTTAAATAATTTTGTTGATGGACAGTATATTTTATACAATTCACTAGAGAGAAGCTTACAAGATGCTGAACTTCAGCATTCCAAAATTACAAGCTATTAATAGAGAGGTTGCGGCCGAAGTTTTCATCGCAAAAACGTGAACGTCGAACGTTCAGCGCCGCCATCCCGTAAGCCTTGAAGTTTGACAATGGTGTTTGAAACATCAGTGGAATCATCCTCGACGTTCCAAACGCCATTTTCAAACTTTAAGGCTTACGGGATGGCGGCGCTGAACGTTCGACGTTCACATTTTCGCGATGAAAACTTCGGCCGCAACCTCGCTATTATATTTTTCGGGGAGTGGTCCGTTCGGATATGTCGGACCCCGTCCCTCACCACCCGGTCGCCCCATTGTGGGCATGGCCGAACCCATAATGGGCCTACTAAAAGAGGCCCTCTTAGTGCCCACAGGGCGGAAAGAGTTAAAAAAAAAAACCTCGCTATTATGACCTTATACACAAATTATCGGCTTGTACACATCCGGTGGTTATAATTAAATTTAAATTATCCGGAAAGCCATTTAATGATAAAATAAACCATTTGCAGCGCTATTTCTTCACCTGGTGAGAAGTACTATAGTTATTTTTTCTGGCATTAAGCGTCTTTTTCGTGCTGAATTGGGCTGCAGGCATCAGAAAAATCAATTTTATACTATCTCCGTTTGATTTAATTACTTTTTTATTGCTTAAAATGTAAATAATTATTGGCAAATCTCTCTCGACTTTAGACGAAATACAACAAAGGTTGCGTTCATTAATAGCAGACGAATTCGTTAATAGACAGCAGAAATTGTCTGAAGATTTCAATTTCAACACCAGAGGGATTTTGTCGCAACACGGTGCAAATCCATCTAGTGGTAATATCTTAAATTATTTAAATATTATTTCGAAAATCTTACATAGTTTACTGTTTCAAAAATATTTTATATATGAATATATAAATTAAATTTACAATATATGGATTTATATAAAATAAATAATTTCGAATTATAAATATTAATATTTTCCATTATAGAGAAATGAATTTGAGATAGGTGCGCCATCTGTACGCTAACTATGAAATTATAATAAGTGAAAATCACATAGAACCGTGGCAAATATTTATAAAAATAAACTTCAACTTGAGGATTACAAAATTAAAATTTAGACTAATTTGATAAAATAATATTATAAATTTAAAATTTTAAAGTTTTTTCAATTAATGAATTGAAAACTTTAATTAATTGAAAAAACTTTAAAATTATATCTATGATCAAGATCAGTCAAAAGCACAATAAAATTGCTTCCAATTATTTGATACATGGAACAGAACGATTTTTAAAAGGCTAAATTTGAAATCCTTTGGAACATAAAATACCAACCGAAACTTAATGGTTGCAAAAGCGTGAACTCTAAAAATTACACATAAGGCAACCCATGTGTGCCCATTATTTATGGATCTGGTATAAAAGTAAATAGTATACATTCAATGTGCGTTATCGGCTCCATGATCTTCACACAAGTAACGCCAGGCGTACCATAATGCGTTACCGTCTTTAAAATTGATGCACCCACCCGTCAGGCCGGCCTTGTATATTTCTAGGACCTCCAGAGCCGTAATGTGGTCGATATGGAAGGCCCGTTTTATTAGCCTCCGAGCCTATACCTATTGGTGGAGGCCTTCTAATTCTTTTGTACATGCTAGGAAGGTCAGCGTGCACTTCCGGGTCGGTGGCGTAAGTAGATAGGGCGGTGGTTTGTCTTTTGTTGCCAATGTCGTTCTTGTGCTCGCGCACCATTTGTTGAACGGAACATTTAGTGAAACCGATGTAAACCAAGTCTCTCCGGAACCTCTCGTTTTTCGCCGGAACACTGTACGCACCCATCTAAGATCGTTCAATTTGTCTTTCGCATTTCGTAATAACGTATATATTGTCTGACAAGTGAGACCTTTTGTAGTTCAGTTTGGTGCCAGTTATGCCCACTATTTCCTTATACAATGCATGTAGGTGTTGGTTGTATTCAATTATGGTGCGCCTAGAGTTAGGGTCGAGATTCCGAACTCTGCGCAATACCCACGTTACTCAAAAAGCTTCTGTTGTGAGCCCTTTGGGTAACGTGGGTGTTGCGCATATCCCGTTGGTTGGAGAAGGCCCTTGCCAAATCACGATTTTGTAAATATGTTTTGTTGTTGAATTGGAAAAGAGAGGTGTACACGTGAGGTGTGTGAGCTCCAAGACCTGTTTACGGTGTGTTGGTGTACCGCATCTACACGGTTGCAGCTTTATCGAAAGGTATAATGACACGAATTCAATAAACTCTAACCTGATGCAGACCTTGAGTAAGGTCGTAAGCGTTTGTTGGACGATTTATTAAATGTTTTTGTTACTGGACATAAAGGTTCTTTGAGGATTGTCATTAGCATCGGTAATTAAGTTGGAAGATATCTTCATCTTTATTAAGAAATGCGAAAGACAAATTGAACGATCTTAGATGGGTGCGTACAGTGTTCCGGCGAGAAACGAGAGGTTCCGGAGAGACTTGGTTTACATCGGTTTCACTAAATGTTCCGTTCAACAAATGGTGCGCGAGCACAAGAACGACATTGGCAACAAAAGACAAACCACCGCCCTATCTACTTACGCCACCGACCCGGAAGTGCACGCTGACCTTCCTAGCATGTACAAAAGAATTAGAAGGCCTCCACCAATAGGTATAGGCTCGGAGGCTAATAAAACGGGCCTTCCATATCGACCACATTAGGGCTCTGGAGGTCCTAGAAATATACAAGGCCGGCCTGACGGGTGGGTGCATCAATTTTAAGGACGGTAACGCATTATGGTACGCCTGGCGTTACTTGTGTGAAGATCATGGAGCCGATAACGCACATTGAATGTATACTATTTACTTTTATACCAGATCCATAAATAATGGGCACACATGGGTTGCCTTATGTGTAATTTTTAGAGTTCACGCTTTTGCAACCATTAAGTTTCGGTTGGTATTTTATGTTCCAAAGGTTTTCAAATTTAGTGAATTTATCTTTTTTTTTCTTTTTTATTTTTATCTTCAAATTTATCTTTTTAAAATCGTTCTGTTCCACGCATTTCTATTTTGGAATTCAATCGTACTCTAACCTGATGCAGGCCTTCAGTAAGATTGAAAGTTTCTTGAATTGAAGTACATCAGTAAACGCTGTTTACTGTGATGACGTTTATCAATTGATTCTATTAAACGGCGATTCTAATAACCGAAAATCAAAAACAAATTATTTGTAAGTTAAAAAAAATAATAATAAAAATTGTGATATCCAGAACGAATTTATAGTTACCAAATGAATAAAATTAACTAATACTTGAATATTTGCAAAATTTAGATTACAACCGTCAAACCGCCAAACAAAACGCTCGAAATATACCTGTCGTAACGAAAATCTATATCTATGAAAATATATAAAGCGAAAATGTTTGTTTGTTTAATAGAGGTAATGTCCAAATCTTCTTAACCGATTATTAAAATTCTTTCGCTATTGAAAAGCTTATTCCTTTTAGAAAAACATAGACTACTATTTTAATATTAAAAATAGGAAATTCACGAGAAGGATAAAAATATCTTTCTTGGTATTTTTCTCTCATCGTGGTATCGTGATTTGTCTACTCTGTTCCAGGTCAATCCTCTTTTTTTCCTGATAGGCTTTTTAAACCTTATTTTATCAATTAGGTTTCGCGTACTTTATTGGAAACATGGACTACCATAAAATTCGAAGCCCCACTCCCAAACCTTTTAATCGATCCGGACAAATTTTGGGTAGTTAGTCTCTATAATCCCCCAAAACATACGCCACTTTAAAATTAGGAACTTTATTTAGTCCTGCTGATTTCATTACCATAAATTGCCAAACTCTTTGATTGACTTTGACCATATTTTGCAATGTCACTCTCTGCTACCTTGCGGGAAACATATGCTACCTAATAAGGAGAAAATTCAGTTATCCTCGTTATTAGGTTTCCAGACAACGTTGAGTATTCTTTGCTACTATAAAAATAAAAGAATACTGGATAAAATTTAAATACCCTGACAATCTTTGTAGGGACAACGGACAAAATGCAGAAAAACGGGGACATGTCCCGTATAAATGAGACTTATGGTCATCCTAAGCAAATTACTTTCAGTATAAAGATTTTGTAAAATTTTACATTGCGGCTTTCAGAAAACTGTGAAAAATCTAATTAAATAAACAATGATTTTAAGTATAAATTTAAAAAAATTAAGCACTTTTTAGCAATTTTTTGTCATCTTATTTTGCTCAAATTATGCTTTACATTTATCATGGCATTTCTCATCACATCTTTTCCTTCGTTTCTGGTTTCATTCCTTATAAACATGGATGATAAACTCGTTTCTGTTTCAGAATGATCATTTTTATCATTAAACACGCCATTTTTTTTATTCACTATCGATCATGAGAGAATCGGAAGAAGAACCATCAACTTGAAACTCTTTTAAGACATCGATCAACGACCGTGGCTTCAGAATGTTTTTACTAACAGCAGTGTTTCGTATAGTCTTGTTGGATGTGGGTGAATCAACAGAATTCTGAAAAACTTCTCTCATTTGATTCAACTTTGTTATCTCTATTTTTGGATTGGTAATTGGCTTTTTACTCCAGTCTTCTTGTTTGGTGATATTGGCACGCATATTTACTTGTTCTCCATCTGTGGTGGTCGTGTCATCATTAGTTTGTTCGTTATCAATAAAATGGTACTTTAAAAGATGAGGTTCATACTTCCACACGTTCGAATTATTAAAAAAGTTCATTTTCTTCTGTACTTTCGTTTCGCAATTGTTATCATCGGTTAAATATACTAATTCATTTCCCAATTGCTTGTTGGCTACGTCTAAAACACTACATAACTCACTTAAATACTGGTTACATTTACCCGATTCACTTTCACATTCGGTTTCTGATTTACCAACAGTTTCAACAACTTTCTCGTCTAAAATGTTCTCTTGTTCTAATATAACATTATTTTCAGTATTTTTATTAGTTTTTGAAGCCAGCGGAGTGAACAATTCAACAGTATTCTTTACTTTTTTTAATTCTGTAGATTTCGTTTCAATATCTTCACCGAATTCTTGTTCTTGGGCCATGGCCATTTTAGTGATTTTCAAGGTCTCTTTCTGATTACTACTAGAAATTTTTATATTTTGTTTGTCTACTTTAATATTTTCCTCGTTGCTATTGGGCATTTCCTTTACGTTATTCAATAACAACTTTGTTTTTAAAATCTGAGAAGAGCTTTCACTGGTATTTGATTCGTTCTCTAAAACGTCAGGTTCAGTATCACTTTCTGATTTTGGAAACTTTTTCACATTCGAATGAAAATCTTTAACATTTCTATGTCTAGTTTTAGAAGAAAGGAATCGCTTTCGTGATTTTCTTTCATTTATTGATATTAATGCTTGTTTTGCACTACTGTCACCGTCATAACTGCCTTCAGTTAATGCTTTGTAAATTAATGGACAATTAAAAAGTACAGTTATGACAACAATACTTATACAAAGAACCGTAAACAACAACATCATCTTAACGGGCGTTGCAGCTTTGACTTGTTCTATTAAACTGCTATGCCCAATATAAAGAGGATAATGATGTCTTGTTTTAAATTTACTTAAAGTTTCGTTTTCTCTTTTCTGCTTAAAATTTTTTGATGCAATTCTTATATGCTTCTTAAAGTTTTTGTAATTTGCTTTCCGTGACTTTGTATGATGTCTTTCCCTTATTGTTTTTCTAATTGCGTCGTTTTGTCTTGCTTTTGTTTGAAGATGCTTCCTTTCTTTCATTAAATATTTGTTCAAAAGTCTATTATCATAAGATATTGGTAAGAGTTTTGAAGATTTATCAGAATTTTTAATGCTATTTTCAGAGTTTTCTGGCAAAGATGCTTTATTCTTAGGATCTTTCATTTTTCTCTCCACGTGTGACTCTCCAACCATATGAATTTTATGTTCGAAGTTTTTCTTTGTTCGATTATCTCCATTGACTAATATACCAAAGAAAATAACATTTCCAGATGATTTATTTCTGTCGGATTTATCCTTAATTAAACCTTTCTTACTTTTAGTTAAAACGATCTTTTGAACTTTAATCGATTTTCGATCTTTCTTGGAGGCCATATTGTTAAGGTAGTGAAAACTATTTAAATCTAACAAATGAGATTGTTGCGTATAATTTTGTTTCATTAAAACATTTTCCTTCGCTATTTGCTTGGTAGTTGATTTATTTTCTTCTTCTACATTTGATTTTTCTTTTGGAATGAAACGTTGACCGAATTTCAATTTTTTTTTATCATTTGGTTCTTCAATATTCAATAAAGATTTTAAATACTTGTAAATGCTGTCTAGCTCATTTTTGTCACTAGAAGAAACTTGTAATTTATCTTTGTTCGTTTCTCTAATATTCTTTATTGATTCCTTAGTGTGTTTCTCCTCCAATTTCAATAATTTCGAAGCCATTTTATTATTTTTGACAGCACTTTGCTCTTTCTCATCGTTTCTATTTGTTTTAGAATGAATATCACGCTGAACCCTTAACTTGTCTGACGAAAGAAGTCTTAAACTTGTCATACTTTGATTTAAAATTGAATACGTTCGATTATTTTCCCCGAAGAAAGAGCTAAAATTAGATTTGTTATGGCGATACACCCGCAAAAATGATTTCTTTTCACTAGTAATTTCGTAAAGAATCGCCAGTATGAATAAAAAAGTCATCCACTTACAGTTATAATACATTTTCATAATTGTGAAAGTTGAGTGCAATGTTGTTTTCTCAAAAAATATTATATTCAGGTCCTGATTTTCGAGTAATTTTGAAGAGCGGTTGCTTTTGAAACAAAGAATTTAAGTTAGAAACATAAAATTACTAAAATTTCCTCTAAAAGTAATGACAAAATATTTACATATAACCTAAGTTGAACAAGATAATTAATTTTTAATTTGCTTTTGCTTCTATCACCAAGAGAATTTGATATTTTGTTTGCTTTTAAAACGTTCGAAGTTTATTTCTGATTTTAGAACAACCCAAAAGAGTTGGAACAATTTTGAAATTTAAACTTATAACTTCAACGAGCTCTCATAAAATCAGAAAATGGTTGAATAGATTTAAAAAGTTATTATTTTTCTGGTTTATTTCGTACAGTATAGAGCATGCATATGCCGAAACGAATTCATGTTTGTAGTAAAAAATATAAGTTCATAGTCAAGAGCGTTTGATGGCGATTTATTGAAATGAGTACCAATTAACTAATATTTCAATTTGTAACAAATACAATACGCAAAGAATAATTACAAAACAAAGAATAACAACAGCGAATACGAAGTCCTAAACGTAATTGATGATAACTACAAGAATCAGGAGCGGGCATCGTTATCACTGTATGACTCGTAAATCCAGCTAATCGTATTTAAATTTTTACACGCCGTATTAAATATATATGTTAAAAATTAAAATTGTAAGCAATTTCCTTCGTAATTTTTGAAAATTGTAAATTATATTTGACGAATTTTATAAATAGAATATAAATTAATACAAAATTTTCCATCTAAAAAATTAAGGGGGCGCTGATTTATATAAAAATGGCGGATGGCGTCGAGAAAGACAATGATGTGAAAACAGAAAAACAAATTAAATTTAAATCGAAGAAAAAAAATTTAAGACGTCGAACTTCGTCGGATAGTGACGAAGAAAGGGAATCAGAAAACTTTAGGTATGTTTCCTAATGTTTTAATGGTTGTTTTTTGTGAAGGTTAGTACGATGTCTGTCACAAACGCTCTACTTGTATATTCAGTTATATCCAGTTATTTAGCATTATTTATGTTGTTTCTTTAATTTAATACATTAAAATCACCGGTTAATGTTACCTTAGGTAGCCAAGATGGCGGCTCGTCTCTAATTCCAGCAAGGAAACAGTGGGACGCACGTTCTAACCTAACCTAACCTAACCTAACCTATTCTAATAAATTACCAAATTATTAGCAACCAAATTATTAGAATAGGTTAGGTTAGGTTAGGTTAGAACGTGCGTCCCACTGTTTCCTTGCTGGAATTAGAGACGAGCCGCCATCTTGGCTACCTAAGGTAACATTAACCGTTTTTTCCCATTTACTGGTACTGCTGCCTATTCTCTGTGCTCCCTATCATCAAGAGAACGATGGCAAGCCTTAACTGTTGCTCTGCACAAAGTCACACACTTTGGTTCTCCCTGTTGCTTGCACCTTGGCACCCGCATGGGGGCAAACTAAAACTATGTGCCATTGAGTACTCCACGAATGGTCGAGCGGGCTACTCAAAGCTGGCATAGTCACTTGGTCTGGATAGTGAAATGTGACTGGATAGTCGTGGCGGAGCAATGCAACTCCTGATTGCCCGTGACCCATAAGTAGGCTGATTTTCGGGGAGGCATGTCACGGTGTGTCCCTTCCTTTCACCTTTTTTCTCCTGTGGGTATGGTCTATGGCTCTGATAAGGTCAAATTGTCTCATTTAGAATTGTAATTGTACAGTACCCTTAGGCTGATGTACTCTAGTTCAGAATAATGTTTCATACTCTGCCTGCTCCCAATGTTGTATATCATCATAATTAAGTGAATCTATGGTAAAAGTCCATCCTTTATACATGAGGGCATTTTTTTTTTCTAATTTTGCTGTCTTAAGACACCTCTCTAGTAGACACGTCCTAAACAGAGAAAATTTTTCGGGGTGACACATATAAGAGCTATAAATGAAAACTCATCAGATTATTTACTGACTCTGCATGGCGGAAGCTGCCATTGCTTAACCTTGTTCACATCACAGAGTACCATGTTGGATGGTGGATGCTTACAATTTGGGTCACGTGACCTCACTTCAACGTCATCCTGTCACGTGACTACAGCTCTGGCAGACAACTATATCTTGCAGGCGTTACGTGATAGAGCAAAGATGTCGTAGAGTGTGTTCGTTAATAGTGGTCATTTGTAGACATTGCGTATGACAGACAAAGAAAGAAAAGGATGAGATTTATCTTTACAACTTTCATTACTAATAAAGATCTAATTGGAAGTCGGAGAAAACTGTGGAATGGCTCGTCTTATGTAAAAACTCTGACAATAATATGCTTGTTTCTGTTGCTACATCCATTGTTATGAAACAGACAGAACGATTTGTCAAAATAAAATTGGATGTACAACATTAGAGGAAGTAGTTTTGAATACATTACAAGAGACCCACATTGATGAGAGCATTGATATATGCTTGGTGCCAAAAGTTTAAGGATACTGGAAGTGTAGCTCGTGAGATAGGAGTTGGGTGGCTGTGCACAGGTGATGTTCAGTACCTGTGGCAGACCTTTCTTTGCAGCCCTTGTAAATTAACATGAACTTCAGGAAATCGGCTGCAGTTACCTCATTTGGCAATGCATCCTATGAAAACAGTGGCAACACTGCAGGCAATTATGATAGATGACAGGGTCGTGCATAAGAAATTTGCTGTCACCCTGCTTTACATGATTGACAGTGATAATATGTTTCTGGAAAGATTCGTATTCTGATGGTTATTACATTTCATGTATTGGGAAAAATTAATATGAAATATGGAGATTTGGAGATCGGAAAATTGTACAGTAGAGCATCGATTATCCGACTCAATTGGGGACTGGGGTTGGTCGGATAACTGAAAAGTATGAAAAAATGCATTATTAGTATATCCCATGTAATTAGTATATTAGTATATAGCTATTAACCTACTTTGCCTTGAATTTTCATCGATGATAAGCCTAACCAAATTTTTTTAAAAATAATAATCATTGCTATTGTATCATTAAAAATTATTTCTTTATTTTGCACAAAATAAATACAGTACTGTACTGTATATTGAAAAATATAAAACAAAAAAAATATATATATATTGGGTTTACATATTTTACATAAAATAGGTCTATACATTAGAAAAAGAAGTCCAAAATTTTCTTTTGCTTCACAGCTGACACTCATTTTTTGCCGCTAAATCTCGCACGTTTTAAAAACAGCAATTGGATAGCTTCATTAAATAAAATTAAGCCTGGTTTAAATACTGGCCTCCTTTTCATGGTTGAGCCAATGTTGCCAGCTTAAACACGCAAAAATTTAACAAAAATAATATTAAAGTAGCCAAGACATAGCCAAATATTGTAGCGCCACATCATTAGCAGACATCTGAATTTGCCGACTAGAACGCGGTCGGTTAACTGATGTGATGGTTGATCTGGGGTCGGATAATTGATGCTCTACTGTAATTTTATGACCAAGCATGTTAGGATAGTTCCAAAGCGAATGCCTGGTGTGACCTGTTACGTGGTTGTGTCATTGGACTGTTCTTTGTTACCAAATCAACTATCACATTAGGAAACTACTGTTCATGTATATGCTGGAAAACTACTGCATCGTCAAGGTATCATCTTTCAAGAAGACAGTGCTTTGCAACACTGCACCTTGATTGTACACAAGTTTTATTGAGAAAGTCCCACACAGGCTGTGATAGTACAATTTGTTGGTCACATAGGTCATTGGATATCATGACTTGCAATTTCTTCTTATGTTGTACGTACAACACTCTGGTGGCTTATGTAAAAAAATTGAGAGAATCACATTTACAATTGGAACCATTGACATAAACTTATTGCTGTTCACATGGCTAGAATTCGAGTATTGCTTGAATATTTTTCATTGACTGACATTTATTTTGAGTGTTTATGACTTTTATCGGATTCAGGATATTTATTATTTAATAGTAAGGCTGTACAGATAATTTTCATACATAATACTGTATAAGAAAAATTTGCATTGTCACATTCAATAAGTATAATAATAATATAGGTTGCATGTCTATATTTAGGATTTTACTTTCTGGATTTAATTTGTGAAATGATGATAAATTTATTAGTATTTATTGGCTGTGCTTATTGCGTTAGCATTGCCGTGTCGCATTTGCTCCATTGCCCAAACTTCTTGTATTACATTTTGCACATTTTACTTTTGTTTGATCACCTGGTATATATTGAATATATGAGATATTTTCTATAATTAAAAATTATCTTTGATTTTGGACCATTGACTCTTATTTATAGTTTTATTTTTCTTGAAATGATATAAATTATTTCTTTAAAAAATAAATAAATAATATACTATTTAGGCTATTTACTCTTTAACAATTTTTTGTTAAATTTTCAGAAAAATATCTGCAAATGTTTTAAAATAATTATAATTTTTTTTTAGATCGATCTTGGAAGATGCAAAAGAAATAAGAAAATTACGCAAGAGATGCAACGGTGTCAGGTATTTATATAAATATTTTGAAAATGTTTAGTTTTATTTTATTTCTAAGAAATATTTATAAATGTTTCAAAATTGAAAATTTTTAATATTTAAATATAATTTAAAGACATTTAAATTTGTTTGCAATTTTATATCATATTTTCTTAAAAAAGTAATGTTGACAATGAACTTTCTCATTAATTTAGTTATAACTGATTAAATGGATGATTGTGTTGTAACATCATATTATGAGGGATCAATTTGATTTGGACTTTCGTAATTTGTAATATGTAACTCAGATCAGATCAAGCTTCATTAGTATTACTGTATCAACTGATCAATCAATCAAATCATCTGATAATCTGTTTAAAGTTTAAACTGATGCTAGATAAAGCATTCCACTCTTTGTGTTTTGCCTGTCTTGTCTTATATTTATGTAATTAATTTAGTATTTATCACATAAAACAGAACCTTTAATTCTAAATAAAACAAAATCATTGTGTAAATATTGTTGATTTTTTTCACAATTACATACATTTTTAGGGAAATTAGTTCTACTAAATAAACAGTAATTGAAACATGTATTAAAATGTAATTGCATTCTTTACAGCAAATATTTAGATATATATACTGTATAAGCTACAGTATTATATAGATAAATTATATGTATACGGTATTTAATGAGAAATTACTGAAAATATCTTTTTATCTAAACAGTGCCATTGGTCTTGCCTTTGGAAAAAAATTGACTACAGAAGAAGAGATGATAACTGTGAGTATAATTCTTCAATAAATTTCTAAACACTGATAATTTGTGTAATGATTGTGAATGAGGTAAAATTTACAGAGAATTACAACTTAAAGCAAAATTGAGGTTAGTTACATTGGTGTTTAGAACTGCAAGTCATGACCATAGGTATGAATATGTGCTGGGAATTGTAATGTTAATGTAGTATGAATGGGCAAGTACAAGTGCTTCTGTACTTATGAACAGGTTAAGTTCTTGAAATTCTGAATTTGTGTCAAAATGTTTGAAAGTGTAAAACTAACCTAGAAAGTTCATATGTGCACAGAATAACCACTTATTGTTAATATTTGATTTTTCAATGTACTTAATAGAATACATTAACTCGTTTACCTGCTCACTATTGCTTAGTAGCAGATATTTCAAATGCAGCTTTTTTTGCACCTGTTGCACTTAGTTTTATAGTGTTTAGTTTCCATTGGGAATAGAATATTTCTTGCATTTATTACCATTGCTAGATTTATTATTATGTTTTGGATGCATTTTTGAAGCACTAATTGTAAAAAATTATAAAAATTGCAAACAATAGTGAAAAACACCATTACTCCAACATTACTGACTTCGACTTCACCTCACCAGCGGCAATGAAACCTCAGAATTTGTGCCAGAATGAAAAACGACAATACACAATAGAAGTCCACATTTAATTATTAATATTTATTAAAAATTTATTATTTATTACTGGCCAAAGACTGACTTTGATGCCAACCTATGAATGGCAAGAGCAGTTCAGAATCCGTGCAAAATTTAAATTTTAGACATGCAGTCAAATTGTTTGTAAGTAGAACATTTGTAAGCACAGGAATCCCTGTATAGACAATGTCAGTAACACTCTCAACAGTTTCCCATTTGCATTGCGTTAGAGTTAGAACCATATAAAAAACAAAGTTTGTATCAAATATTATTTTATTAATGTAATATTATTAATACAACATTTGACAGAAACTTTGCAATTTGGTACACATTTATTTTTGGTTGGACAGCTGAGTCAGTTAAGGCATTGGCCTAGTCCTCCAAGAAACCAGGGATCAAATTTATACAGTCGAAAAACCCCAGAAAATTTTCAGGGGATGGTCAAAGCCATGATGGGTATGATTAAAAAGATCCTTATAGTGTTCAAGGGCCCAAAGAGGGAAAAAGTTTATACTTATTGCATATGTACTGAGTTGTGATGTGAAATATACTTTTTACAGTATGTTGCAGTCAGAAGTGGAAATACAATGTGCTGTACAAATCATTATACCCTGGTGACTCAATCTTTAGATATTACTAGTGATTGTAGTTGATAAATTTTCATTATTAATGTTATTAGAAGAATCATTAATTGGTTATTTACTTACTGATCATATAAATGGGTGGAAAGAAAGAAGTTGTGTTCAAGTAAATATGACTTCTGATACTCCCACCCTACATTAATAAAGCAATTCGAACGATTCTTTTATTTTTAGAATTGTATTAGAACTACAGTTTTGCTGACAAATTCATTAATGAAAATTTCTGTGATTATTCTGCTGGAAAAAAAGCACATTAATTTATATTGTTTTGCATAAATTAGAATGATATTATGGAAAATTTATTAAAGCCTAATATATCTTGTGGATATTCTAATATTCCTGCTGGATGGCTGAGATGGTTAAGGCATTAACCAACTGCTCTGGGACGCAGGATTAAATTAGGATGGTCAAAATAATCTTGGGAGTTTTTCGGGGAATTGTCCCGGATATGTAATACCCATTCCTAACCATCTGGCTATCCAGTTGTGGGCCTGTCAAAATCTCTTAGTACCCACAGGATGGAAAGAATCACAAAAATAGAAAATTGCTGAAATTGCTTACTAACAAAAGGTATAATTGAAGAATACAGTTGTATACTAATTTAATATAATATTTAGAAAAATATTACAATTGAAAACAAACATAGATAAAGTTGATAGAAGAATTACAATAATCTGACACAAAATACAGATTTATATACTGTAAATTCTGGATCAAGAGTCTACAATTAAAGGTTAACTCTGCTAATGATTCAGTTGCATTTCTGTGCTGGGAAGAACTTGTAAGAAGATAATAATTTTTGTGTTTGTCTTCAATTAGATATTTTAAAACAACATACAGTAAAATTTCTTGTGTCTTGGGGTTGCAAGGATTTTTCTTATTTTACTTGCATTTGCTGCTCTGTCAGATGCCATTAATACTAATCTTGTAATTTCTCTCAATCTTTATTATTTTCTTATTGATTCTTAATGATGGATGTAAAGTCTGAGAGTGCATGATTCATCAAAGAAGCTTTCATACTGAGTAATTTTTAAATTTACAAATTAAGAATATTTTTTAATATTATATTAATCAAACAATACATTTTATGCATGAGCATTACAAAATTTTGTGGTATCTTGTAAATAATAGTACTGAGGTTCACCAAAGTCAAGTAATTAATGAAAATAAATAGACAAAATGTTGTTTTATTCTTGAATATAGTAATTTAATTATTTGAAAGAATTAGTAAACATTTTTCCATTTAAATTGATTCTTTGATTTAACTGTGTTGTTATAATTATAGTTACAATAATAAAGTTATTAACATTTGGAATGTAAATTTTTTAGGAAGATCCATTTAAGTTAAAAACTGGTGGTATGGTCAATATGAAGGCTTTGAAACAAGGAAGGTATGTTTTATTACTATTTAGAACTTCTAACATATACTGTATTTTACGGACTATAAGATGCACTTTTTTCTTTGAAAAATTGCCTCCAAAATTCAGGTGCATCTTATAGTCCGTAAAATACGGTATCTATATATATATATATTAATAATGGTCAGGAATGAGCTGCAGTATGACATATTGGACCTCATTCCTCACCTAATTATCCCATTGTTCTAGCTAGATTCAAAGTAGGTACAAAAAGAGGTCATTTAGTGCTCACAGAACTGAAAGAATTAAAAGAGATATATATTTTTAAAAAATTCCTTCTGTGCTGCATCACTAAGAGTTTATATTTATACATAAAACATCATTTATTTACAAACTAATGAATTAATGTAACTTTTTGGAAATAAAGCACCATATAATTCACTGTTCAAGTGTATCTGATGTGATTGTTCAATACTGAGAAGGAAAAACAAGATTGTTTTCAAAGTGTGAGATCTGGAAATCCCCTTTGACACAAAATTATAATAAATTATATCCGAATTAATAATTACCCTTTTCTTATATCCGAATATAATACGAATTATAATAAAATTGTTCCCCATATCGACTTGAAAATTTTCCTATTATAAACATCCTGCTAAAAACTGTCCTGGATATAAACATCCTGCCTACAAACGGTCCTGGACGAGAAAACATGCGTCCCCGGCCGTATAACTGTCAACTATCCATTGTTCTTACGCTGAGCACAGATCATCTTGCAACTTAAGTTTATAGTTAGCGCCCGAATTCGCCGTATTGTTTCCAATCCCGGGAACACCTATGGCCTAAGCACCTGCACGTGACCAAAATTCCCAGCAAAAAGATATATATAAGATGTTTCCTTCTTCCCCCGGGGGAGAATCTATCATCGATTAAGATCGAGTCGCGATCTTACCCTGTGTGCCTACAGAATATATTTGACTATTGTGCCTCAAGTACCATCGAACCTTCCCTAGAAAGGAATATTCGATCATCGTGACGAACAGCATATTTGAATTACTGATTGTCCAAGAGGTATGGACCCCATTTATGTGAACTCTCTCTCTCCCGTCGCGTGATAGGGATATATAGCTATAGAGAGGTTTCAAGGTCGCATGTCACGTGATAAAACACACGTTTGCTCCGCCCATTCGCCATTTTTGTGGTAGTTTTCGCTCGCTTAGCTTGCACGTAGTCTGTTATTCGACGTCTTTTTTTAGTTTAAACGTACAAAAATACTGCAGTTCTATTATCATGGATTAAGTTAAAAAAGATTCTTTTCTTGCAAGCTATTCTAGCAGTCTAACAGGACGAGATGCAGCTCTGTACGAAGAGAAAATTTCGTTATGTCAAGGCGATCCATACGAAGCCAGTTTATCAGACTTCGTCGTATATCAAGAGTTGTGGCCGAAAGTAGAATTTGGTGACATTATAAACTATTTGGTTTTTACAACAAATTTCTACACCCTGTCACAAATGAAAGCTTATAAATCTTTAGAGGCCCATAACTATTTAACAAGTGGCTGGGTTTCTCCTGATATAAAAGTAAAAGTAATTAATAACAGCGAAGTAATATTGCTTGGAAAGATATGTTTTCTTTTGTTTGTTTAAACTCGTGTTTTTACGTATTTCTTAAGTAAGAATTTTTGTCTGAAAGTAAAAGTCTAATTAAAAACAGCCGTGGAAATTTTTTAATTCAAATTGTTCAGTACCTTTATTTTCTAGTTGAAACTAGCATATAATAAGTCTACTTGCTTTTCGTTTTAACGTGTAATGTTTATAAGTTTGCACTAGCTAAAGCCTGAAATTACGTTAGTTATTCGTTTATAAATGCACTATACCTAACTAAATTAATATAAGCAAATCAGTAAACTCTTTTAGGTTTTAAAATATAACTTAGTGTTTATTAACGTAAATATTGAAATGAAATGTTTCTGACAAACTCTTGTATTGATATTCACTTTATTCGTAACGAAATTTTTCCGGTTAATTCTCGAGAGCCATGCAGTTTGCCTTCGTCGTGAAAGCTCCTCAGTTTGAGATCCTTGATGACAAATAATGCCGGGAATTTTAAAAAATGATGTTCCTTTGTTCTTGAGTGAACTAGCATTACACCCAATTACACAACAAATCACCATAGTGATATTCGCGACGAAAAAAACAACACAAGAACTCCAGTTAAAACGCACGTGAACACACACAAAACGTAAACAAGTCACAAACAGTCACAAAGATGGCGCTGGACAATTGCGCATGCTCATGACGTCACTCGTGATGTCGACATGAAACCTCTCTATATATATATATATATATATATGTCACCCCTTTTAATGTCAGATTTTTTGTAACGTATATTTTGTTTCCATTAAATCGTTGTTATCTTGTTAAATGGTGTCTTGGTTGCTCGAATATTCGCTTATCGTCTTACCACGACTCCACTTTCCCTCCTACACTCGACCAGATAAAAAGCAGTCCCATCCCTACGGGATCCCTACCGACAAATAAGCCATCTCTGACTCGTGGGCAAGTCCCTCCGACTTGTTGCCGACACTAAACAGAGGTCTGACCTCGTCATCCCTCCTCGGTACCCACAAAAGTATTGAAGACTTATGTTTTAATTTACTATAACTTAATTATTATATTACTTTATGTTCAAATAATGTGTTATTAACAATTGTAATTTTTTTTGCTTACTAAAATATACTTTTATATTTTAATAGGACGGGCATTGAAGAATTAGATGCTGTAAATCTCGGAAATACCTTTTCTGCAGAAACCAATCGACGCGATGAAGATGCAGATATGTAAGAATAATTTGTGGTAGTAAAATGTTAATTAGTTATTTATGTTGAAAAGTAAGGAAAATATTAACATTTTCATGATCTGTTGATTGGTGGCAACACTGAACGTTTTTGCTTGTAAGCTCCCCCTACCCTTTTTACTTTTACTTTTGTTCTATGCTTCCTGCCTTGTTCTTCAGACATTGGATGAATTGTTTGAAGTTGTAATGTTAATATATTTTCCTGTTGTGTTTAAATAAAAGTTTTTGTTAACTATAACAGTGTATTTAGAAGTTCTGACATCAAGTTTCAACAATTTACTTACTTATTAATAAATGAATGTAAAAGTTTTTGATGGCTAAGCAATGATTTCTTTGGTTTTAGGATGAAATACATAGAAGAAGAACTGGCAAAGCGTAAAGGAGTGGAGAATGCCGAAGAAAATGATCAGGATAATAAGTAAGATTTTACTTGTTAAAATGAATACTTATTTACAAAAATTTTGAAGAGACATAAATTACAGTAGAGAGTCGAAAATCAGAATCAGTTGGGGACTGGGGTTGTTCCGATTAGTCATTTGTTCCGATTACCCATTATGTATGAAAAAATACATTAACCTGTTTGATGTTCAAATTTTTCTCCATTGCGTGTCGCTTTGTGTTGAATTTTTCTCCATTGCGTGTCGCTTCGCGTTGAATTTTCGTCGATTTTAAGCCTAACGAAAATTTTTATAATAATAATCGAGCCTATTGTATCGTTAAAAATTATTTCTGCATTTTGTACAAACAAAATAAATATATTGAAGAATATAAAAACATGAAAATTATACTTTAGAAGTAAATTTAGTATCAAAAACGTTCGATTCAGCACGACACAGTCCGACTGAAAATTGTTCCGATTACCAGCGTTCTGATTAACGACTCTCTACTGTAAAAATATCTTCACATCATAGAAACATATTGTAGGTATCCCTCGTATAACACTGTAGTTACGTTCCAAAAAACTGCTGTGTTATGTGAATCTGTGCTATATGAAACGAAGGACTAGTGCAAAACATTAGAATAGGTTCCAAAAATTAGCAAAAATATAGTATTCTTTTCCATCACTAAGAGAAATATGTTTATTAAAGCAATCGATAATTTATTTTCAATCAATAATTAACTAAACATCACAATTAAAAGTATTGTATTAAGCATTAATATTAATTTTGGTTAAACCTGGGTGTTTTCTTTTTACAGAGTATTGTCGTCTGAGCTTTTTTGTTGATCATGGTCAGAAATATCAGCAAAGTCTTCATTTTTCTTATTTTTATCATAAAATGTTTTTATAGATGACAAAAGAAAAATATATTAATTGAAAATTTGTTCTGGGGGTCCCTTGTTTGTTCAGTCAAATACAGAGTGATTTTTCTCCAGAATGTGTGTTCAAATACCAAATTGTTTGAGTTGGGAACAGTTTGAGTATCAAAATATCACTATTTCATTTGTAATTTTTACAAATGAGTACTTACCTACAGTTAAAAAACAGTTTAATAACACTTACCTAAAAATGTTTAAATAGACTTTATTAAATATTAAGATTAATCTATTAAACCAAAATACAGTGACAGTCTTAAATGCAATGTCTGAAAGCAACATCAACAATACCTGGTTGATAGGATAGCTAGTGCAATTTTTCTTCCTTGTCCTATCAGTTATCATTAAAGTAAATCTGATGAAAGGCACAAAACAAATTGAAAATTTCAGTATTGTAAAATCTATGGGCAAATTTGAGATGACACACATGCTTACTTGAATAAAAAAAAATATAGAATAATGGAGTTTGCACTTAAAAGTTGTGAAATTTTGTATGGATGATTTCCCAAATTCTCAAACCATATTATAGCAAAACCAGAAACTATGTTGTAAGGAGGATATCCCCACTTTTCCAACCATGTTAGAGTGAAACCATGTTTTAGAAGTGCCATGTTGTACAAGGGATACCTGTAATCCTATAATCTAACAGCTGAGTTGACCTTTATATTAATCCTCTCGTTTATCTTAATATGCAAAACATTAAAACTTCCTTCTGAAATCTGAAGACATTTTTAATTTATTGCATCTTTTAAATTTTTGTGAATTTTAAGTATATTTATCATTCTGGATATTTTATTAATTGTTAAATTGAAGTTTAAGATTAATAAATATAAACCATGAATCCCATAAGTTGTCTTAAGTGCATTGAGAATTTAAACAAGCATGGTCAAGCTGATCTGATAGCACACTTCACAAAAGCGAATCAAATATTAATTTTGTTTAAAATAAATTTTATAAATTCTTGAAATCAAATAGTTGTTGTGCGTGTGTGTGGACATGTGCAATAAATGGATTAAATGGAACATAACACTTAGGTAACGAAAGTGAAGTCATTGTGCATGTGCGTGGAAATCTGACACATGGACAACGTCTGACAGACAGACAAAAGATCTAACATAAGCACTTCACCACTATAGTGGAATGTGCTAAAATGTAGCTTGACATTACAAGTGCAAATAATAGTTTAGTATGAAGCAAGTTAAGTATGAAAATTAAAATAAATGGCTTTTGCCTTTATTATATTTATCCAATACAATGAAAATTCTTATCTTTGTTTACATATTTAAATTATTTTTTTCTTTTATCTATCTATATATATAAAAATGAATGTATGTCTGTTGTCTGTTTGTCCTTCATGCATTACTACACCATTTATCCGATTGCCATGAAACTTTGGGAAGTTGTTTAATACACTCCTGCGAAGGTTTGTGGCATATGTGAAGACCACCATTTCCCCCCTTCCAAAAATACCTTTATATATGGATTAAGGCTTTTATGTGCAACAGATGGCACTAACTTTGACGACCTAAGTTTGCTTTTCTGTGAGAATGGACTAAAGCAGATCATTTTCTATCTATCTATATAAATTAAAATATAACGTTCGTTTGTTCCTACCGATTCCTTTGAAATGTTGATACAACGTTGCATTCGAATATGCACGTGTTTTATATAATATACATGTCGAAATTCCCCCCACTGAGGGGAGATGGACAGGATTAAGGCTTACCATGAAGAACTTAGCTTCTATTATACTATTTTAAATGTGGTTTTTTGCGTTTTAATAGGTTATGTCAACAGAATATATACTAAAAAGGGATTTTTCAATATTCCCCAGTGGGGAGAGGGACAGGATTGAGGCTTACTGTGAAGAACTTGGCTTCTATTTATACTATTTTACATGCGGTTTTTTGCGTTTTTAATTGCGTTTTAATAGGTTACGTCAACAGAATATACACTAAAAAGGGATTTTTCGATATTTTCTTGTGGGGGAGAGGGACAGGATTAAGGCTTACTGTGAAGAACTCTGCTTTTATTATACTATTTTAGATGCGTTTTTGATTGTGTTTTAATAGGGTACGTCAAGAGAATGTACACTAAGAAGGTATCTTTTGAAATTTCCCTCACGGGGGAAGTGTTATACATTTATAATAGATACATTTTGAGCCACAACAATGCGTGGCCAGGTCAGCTAGATATATATAAAGCTGTACAGGCCTAATTCACTCACTGATATGAAATGTTCAAGCATTTTACCAAAAATATAAATGTCCTCTTTCCTTTGGACCATCTCTCACATTACCAGAAAAATAAGATTTAAAAATGCTATTTTGTTTTTTTAAGATGTCAAAGTTTAATGCTGGATGCAAGACAGCTGATTTCAAGCACTGTTTGCATGTTGAATCTCTTCTAAGTGAATGGCTTAGAGTTTATTATAAAAGTCTATTTTTAGAACAAATGACATTGTTTTATACCCTGGATTAGTTAAATGTATAAATAATTGACCCATAACTGAAGCTCTCAAGCTCTCAGAAAGGATGTCCTGAAATTAGCTCACAGGATAGTAATGTCATACTATCATGTGTCTAAAGCTGATAATTAAGCAATAGTTAAGCAAGCAATTTGAGAAGCATTGTTCAAATTTTATATAAATTGTGATAATACATTACAGAACAATTGTAAAAATTATACCATTATATTTTTATTATAATTTGATTCTACATTAAGAGGTGTTGATATTAACTTAGGCGTGCAGGGTGCAGGTGCACCCCAAACACTTTTAAACGCGTGTATTTTTTCATGTAATGAATGCTTAAAAATGATGCCCTCAGTACCATCCTTCAAAGTATTGAAGATCGCACTGAAAAACTTAAAAATTCCAGGAAAAAAAAACAGCAAAATGCACAGGGTGCACCTGCACCCCGCGCGCCTAACGGAGGAAGTTTTATTAGTGCGACCACTGGAAGGGGTGGAGCCGAGTTAGTGTACTGAAAAAATGGTCATTGCCTGATATCGAATCAGTCATAATACAAATGATGAATAAGAGCATAGAAGGCGTATAAATAAGATTTTTAAGGCCAATTAACAGAAAGAAGGTGTCCCATAGGCTTAGCATTGAAAGTTTGAAAAGTGGAGTTTTCTGGAAATATTTATTGCTAAATTGTCTGGAAAACATGTTTATTTGTCTAAATAATGTCAAACAATTTCTCGTTACCAAATTAGAAGTAAAAAAACGATTAAAACAAGCGATTTTATAGTGACTGTTTACATAAGTCAAAGTGGTAGTCTGCGGGGGCATGGCATTTCGCAGGAATTTTACCAACAATTGTTTTTACTGGTGGATCTAATAACAGACAAAGAAAGTAACCAATACAGTGTAAAAGAAGTCAACTATCGATGTTATCTTCCAATAATCCTTCTTTTTATCTCTAGTTGCTGTAGAGTTTTGGGGGTGTGTACTTTTGGAAATACTGAAATATTTTTGGCCCGAGCTTTGTGACAAAGCATTTAATGATTGGGACAGTTAAAAAACACATACGGGAACACGATTCAACGATTAGATAGCAACAGACTTGTTTACAGTTTGAAAAATAGACTTTTGAAGTTGACGATTTTTTCCCTGAAAAATTCCCGAAATGTAATACTTTTTTGTTTTCGTTATAAATAAACAAAAATTATATATTTTAAGTAGTATTGTTGATTAATACATCAGAAACACAATCCCACTAACGTCAAAAACAAAAAACCGCGAAAAAAATTTTGATTTTTTTCAGTAACAACTTTAGTCGCATGGGGTGCAGGTGCACCCCGTGAGCCCCACTGTGTTAAATCCCCCCCCTGCACCTAAGGCCAAGTTAAATGACAAAGCCAAAGCTTGCTGTTCTGGAAACCTGGGTTTTAGTTTTGGTTGGAAACTTAGAAGGTTCTCATGGACGGTCTATCCCAGAAATATTGGGTTTTATTCTTTACTGACCGACTTCCTCTATTGTAAGCTTGGACAAACTCATAATGGGCATGGCTAAAAAGGTTTTTTAGTGCCCTCAGGATGGATAATTAAAAAATAGATAGATGAATAAAGATAAAACATGATTTATTGTAAAACTTCTTAATAGTTTCAGGTTTTAAAATTAATCCATATTTTTATAACATTTAACATTAATTATAATATATACTTCTATCAGTTAAATCTAATGTAAAAATTTATTTTTTATAGAGTAATGAAACCGGAAGATGTTCTGTTTGAAGTACCAGAGCATTTAAGACGATCATCATCTAAAAAATCAGAAGAAATGTTGTCCAATCAAATGTTATCGGGCATACCAGAAGTTGATCTAGGAATTGAGTAAGCAAGATATTTTATATTTATATAAAACTACAGAGAAAACATCTAACTGTTTCTTTCAAATCTTAATCCTATATAAATTTAACTTGTGATCATATGAAATTGCATCAATTTTCTGCACTTTGTTTTTTTTTTGTAGGCATTTTTACACACTATGTTTCCATAATATCTTCATGCTACATGTTATCCATCTAACTGTGTAAAAATTTTAGTCAAAAAATATTTCTTCTGTTTATCACAAGCCTTGAAAAAATGCTGCCGAAAATCACCACCTTCTATGACCTTCACAAATTTAAATGCTTTTGTGCTTTATTTTGTGTCTGAAAAATACAAAAAAAAACCATTTTCTGGTTCTTTTGAGTCTTTATGCATTCCTGTCATTTATCTCTGGTTGAACTCCAATTGTTTCATACTAGCCCACTCTATTGCAAAGTTTGAAGGACTTCCTATGGGAGTTTGCTCAAATTGTGGTGTGAGAATACGAGCGAGGATATGAGACTCATAACTTCTTTGATCCGTCGGGATGTTAAGGCCCACTCACTTTGTTGAAAGATGGCATTTTTATAAAGTGTCATCTGGATTGAGTGATCCTTCTAACATCAGGACTTGATACCAGCTACGGAAGGATTTTGCACCCTAACTCGCAATATTACAATCTATATTTAAGGCTGTTATTGGAGGGCTGTTAACTTTTGAGGGGGAGGATTGCAGGTAAGCTCGATCATAGCGGTTCAAATGTCCATACTTAAACAAAGGGATCAAACAGGTTTAACAAATAACAAAAGTTTTTGATTATTAAATTTCATCTTTAGATAATTTTTTAGTCGATTCGTCTATTTTAACCCGGCGGCCTAGCAGCCTCAAAGGAAAGGTCTGGTCGTCAAAGGGTGTTCTAGAACACAGTTAAGAAATAAATGGTGAATCCAAAAATTACTTTTTGAACAGACTACGTCTTCTTGAATCGACTAAAAAATTATCTAAAGACGAAATTTAATAATCAAAAATTTTAAAGTTAATTCGTCACCAGGGGGACACCAGAAATCTGCATTAAACAGCGCTTCTCAAGTGGATATAAAAGTCTGGAAGTCTGTCACTGGATAGATTAAAATTGAAGATGTCTGTAAGATCCGCCAATTTCTGGATTTTTACCTTTGTTTTAATTTGGATGTTTTATTGTGTTTTTTTAAAGGAACTATTTTAACCCAGCGGCCTAGCAGCCTCAAAGGAAAGGTCCGGTCGTCAAAGGGTGTTCTACAACACAGTTAAGAAATAAATGGTGGACCCAAAAATTACTTTTTGAACAGACTACGTCTTCTTGAATCGACGAAATAACAAAAGATTTAATTAGATAAAAGACAGATGAAGAGATACAACAGAATAACCTATCATTATATTGAGATCTGACTACATACATCTCTAATTGCGGAGAGAGAGAGTTTACAGTCAGTTAAAATAATAATACCTTAGTCAATATGTAGAGCTTCTCTTCTTATAGGGAGCGTGACTTGGTGAATGCAAGAGGAATGCTGGAGAGTCAGAGTGGGACTATCTTCTATTAGTATGGCAGGTTCGAATTCCAGTCGACTGCCTGTTGTTTATGGCAAATCTCTTCTTCTGTCAACTGCCTTGAACGCGTGGATCATTCCCTTTTTTATTCTAAGTTTCCACCAATCAGAATTTTGGATTTCGATCATCTGACAGGACATACATCTAACGTAAGTTCATCAGATATGAGTGATAATGACTTATTGAGGGAAGTTCTATTTCCTCTTCCCATGACAAATTACGACTTGTGTCTATTTTATCACTAAAACATTACATTGACATTATTAATCAAGTGGGTAAATCTAAGACTGGACCAGCATGTGATAAATAAAACGAAAAAATTTTCAAATAAATTGCTCTCCACTTGTATTCTTACAGTGAAATTGTTTTTTTAAACAAAACAAGATCTTATAAACTAAACAATGTAAGATGTTAAAATATTTTATATGCAGAGAAGACCTATTACAGGATTTCTCAGAATTGTGAAATTTGAGGAACAACAATTACATGCAGCATAATTATGCATGAAAAATCGGTGGGGAATTGCTGCCTTATGCATTCTTATGTGTTTAAAAAAACTGCATGTGACCATGGATTAATGGAGAATAACATGTATTTATGTAGATGAGAAAGAAATGTAAGCTCATACCCAAATTCATATGATGAAATTCAATTCCTAACTATAATAATAATAGATCGTTCATATATATGGATAAAAATGCTCTATTTACTTCCTAGAGGCAATTACTTATAAAAAATGATTATTATATCTTGTTTGTTTTAATTAACTTTTTTAAATATATTTTCATCATCATCACAGCACTCCTTGAAAAAATATTGTGAAAGAATTTAATACTTCTTATTTTTCAACTTTAAGTTATCTTATTTTCTTTTTTCTTAAAATTTAAAAAACATTTTGTAAAGCATTATTTTTAAAGTCTAAGAATAAATAAATTATACTATGATGCATGTACAGTACATTATAATTGAATTAAAAAGTACATATATATATAATAAATATAACTAACCTGATAATTATTTCAATTACTAAACTGCCAAATTCTTTATTGGGTTATAAGGCTAAGTAATTACTAAGCAATTTGGCAGGTGATATGCCACCAGGCCATTATCTTTTGTTTCATATAATAATTATAAATAAATAAGTAAAATGTAATTTTTAGAATATCCTGGAAGAAAATATCAGCCCGAGTGGGACTCAAACTCACAACTCCCACTTACTGTGCAGACATCTTGCCAATTACACTGTCTGGACCTTTATCTCATCTTTACTGTCAAACTAATTTCATAATATTAGATGTAATTTGTGAGTGACTAATTCAATTATATTGGTGTGTACTGATTGATGTGGAATGCATAATAGTATCAGTACAGGTGAATTCTAAAGTGATTTCATTAAATGGAATGTATATAAGTATGAAACTTAGAGTTAAAACAACTGATCATATTGTCTTGTGGGCTCAAAGATCTGTTTTCACACCCATCTTGGCCAGACCCACGACTGGGGTGACAGAATGGTGAAGGATAGGGCTTGACACATCCAAGATGAATCTCCCCTAAAAATTGCTGGGAGTTTTTCAAACTCTTGGATTCGTTTCTGGATTCCCTAGAGCAGGAGGCTGATGCCTTCACTACTTTGGACATTTGGCCATTGAATGTAATCGGTTGCTCAATGCATTTGTTTTTTAATATTAAATTTAATAATTATTAGTTTTTCAGTATACAGTAGAGAGTCGTTAATCCGAATCCCGGTAATCCGAATCGCCGGTTATCCGAACAATTTTCAGTTGGACTGTGTCGTGCTGAATCGAATGTTTTTGATACTAGATTTACTTCTAAAGTATAATTTTCATGTTTTTATATTCTTCAATATATTTATTTTGTTTGTACAAAATAAAGAAATAATTTTTAACAATACAGTAGCCTCGATTATTATTATAAAAATTTTCGTTAGGCTTAAAATCAACAAAAATTCAACACGAAGCGACACGCAAGGGAGAAAAATTTGAACATCGGACAGGTTAATATATTTTTTGGTACATAATGAGTTATCCAAACAACCCCAGTCTCCAATTGATTTGGATTAATGACTCTCTACTGTATATTTATTATCACATTGTTTTGAATCAAACTATTTTTTATTATGCAGTGAAAGAATAAGAAATATAGAAGCAACCGAAGAAGAAAAACAAAAATTGTTAAGAGAAAGAATGATAAAGAAAGAGAGTGGCACTTCATTTGTTCCAACCAACATGGCTGTCAATTTTGTTCAGCACAACAGATGTAAATAAATTCATTTTAATTTATAAGTTTAGAAAAATGTTATCTTATATAGTTCTTACATTTTCAGGCATCTATTATTAAATAGTTAATTTAATTAACATATATCAGTATAATTCGGTGTATGTTAAAATTATTTTCTGTCAATTCTGATTAATATTTTTCTGTAATATATTTAATCATAACCAAACACCCATCTCAAATGGCATTAGTTCTTGTGAGATGTGACTTTCCAAAGACTTTAAGTTAAAAATCTAAATAATATCACTAAACCCTTACAAAAATGGTTAAAAATCCCAGAAAAAGTAATGTGACAGTTTCAAGAAATGTTGAATTTTTGATGCTATAAGAATGATTGTGCGTGGGAAGATGTGTATCAAATTCAGTGTTGATTCTGAAGAGTCTAGCATAGAAAATGAAGAGATTATGACTTTCATACCACAGAAGACAGTGATATATAACTTTCTTTAGTTGCAATAAATTCTGAAAAAATTTACATCAATAGAATCAGTTCTGTTGACTTAAATGTGTCTCAGGTTTTCTATTATTTAAAAAAAAAATCTGTGGGTGAGCACATGGAAATTAAGATGACTTAGATTTGATGGTGTCTTGTTTTGGACTTTCTACCAAATTTTTTGGTAGAAAGTCCAAAACAGTTGAAAAAAACTTATTTGTTTTGGAGTTTTATCAGTCAAATGTTTCTAAATGTTAGGATTAACCAAAGCTTTGTGAAAAAAGTTGTTACCTTGTGGATTAACCCAACCAAGCATGTATCTGTGCATATCTGAATATATTCTTTACTCATTTTTTCTTTGTCTAATTATCATCCACCTTGGTTTATCAAGCTCTGGTGAATATATTAATAAAATTTATCATTTCGAAGTTAAGACAATGAAGAAAATATACACATTTTCAAGTCTATGTTTCATCCATTTTCACCAACCATTTTCACCAAAAAGTATTCAGAATTAAATATATTGTTGAGAGTGGTTACTTCTATAGTCAGTTTACTGTTTTTAGCTGTTACATCTGTGGTTGGTGAAAATGGATGAAACATAGACTTGAAAATGTGTATATTTTCTTCATTGTCTTAACTTCGAAATAGAAGATATCCAGAGTTATGTAACAAAATTTATCATTGTTTGTTTTAAAATAAACAGTTTATCAATTAAAAAGCTATTACACTCAAACCTGTTTCTGTGCGATTTGTTTTGTGCAATTTTTTTTTGTGCGGTATACCAATTTGATTGAAATTCATATACCGCACAAAAAAAATCATACAAATAAAAAATCACACAAAAACAGGTTTGAGTGTACTGCATGACTCATTAGCATTGATTTTATTGAACTAGTAATTTTTAATTTATTAAAAATGTAAAATAAATAATACTTAAAATAACTGAATAACAACTGAAATAATGTTTTAAATTTACATCATCCTTTTTGTAGCTTCAATTTTATTTAAGAAAATATTTACTAGTTATAATTTAAGTTAATTACTTTACAATTGTATAGTTTGAAAGTGAATTATTTATTAGATATCATTTACTAATAGTTTACTAATGGATAGTAAAGAAATTAATTAAAAATTAGATTATTTTATAGGAATTTTTTAAATTGGAAAATACACGAATACATAGTTTTTTAATTCTTGCAGTCAATATTGAAGAAACTGACATTCCCAAACCAAAACGACAGAAGAAAAATAGACCACAACCAGTCGTCGTAATTGGAGATGCAGATCACTCTTTAGGAATTGCAGATAACAGTAAGTGTGCAAAAAAGTATTCAGAATTAAACATATTATTGAGAGTTGTCACTTCTATAGTCAGTTTAATGATATTATTATGTGAACAAGGGGTAGGAACCGGATCAGCAATGGTGATACGTTTGTTTCACGTGCGAGTGGTCACGTGTTTGAGCGGTTGGATTTGGGAGGTTGGACGTCTGAGAGACAACACGCAAAAAATAAGTGCACACTACAACTTAATTATAAAGAAATAATACCTGTTTATTTATGTAAACTATTTACATGTATACATAGGATAACAGAGAGTCCTGTTATAGCTTTTATATAGCGTCATAAACTGGATAAAGCTTATGTAACATAACATACTGGATAAGGCTGATATAGTGTAACATAATTGATTAGACTTCATACTAAGTTAACAGGTTCCTAGCTGAGATAGAGAGAGAGTTTACACATGATGTTAGATACCTTGATCGGCTTGATCGATGTCTTGAGGTCACAAAACGTCCTGATGACAGGGTGGAGAGGTTTCAGCTAGGTAGGGTAGAAGGCTTCTTGATGGTACACTTTACTGTCAAATGTTTGTTGCTAAGGTGTCTATGGTAAACAGTGATTGAAGGGACCAGCAATGGAGCACTCACATGAAAAGGAGGAGGTTGGCAGGGCTTAAAGTGACTCTCTTTTTTAGCTTTTTTTCATAGCTCCTCTCTTTTTTACCTTTTTCTGAGAAAAACTCACTTTTTTAGCTTTTTTCACTTCCCATGTGAAATTTTTTTTTTGTAAATGCGCTCAGGAGCGAAATAGCAACCAGCACTTCCCCGTATGCCTTATGGACTGTGCGCAACATGTTAAGGCACTGTCGTACACACATGTAGTGTACTACATTTATATAGACTAACAAAACAAGGAGCTTCCCAAAGCTTGATACTCTGCACATGCTGTAGGAATTTGCACGTGGGTTCTCCTTGCTTGTATCCTTGTGAAATACCGATCTCCGCAGTGCTTCGATATAATCACGCTGCATTAAGTCAAGTACACTTCTAGTTCGGCGTTAAGAGTGATTTTTATACAGCATTATTTTTAGCATTTGTATTTATTTAAGCACAGTGGACAAAAGAAAGAAATAGATTTTATTTAATACTAACAGTAGAAACTCATGTTTTAGCAACGGAAAATTGTATAGAACCCATACTTTCTGAAGTAAGTTGCTAAGCAAACTTCTTCCCAACCGCCTGCTATTCTTTAGCTTAAACGATGACATTTACTCGTTTTTGACTACCGTAGAAAAACCGAAAAAATAATTGTTGAGCAATAATAAATTTGATTTCTACTGTTATTATTAAATAAAATGTTGTAGGACACTCGTTTCAAAGCTTGTATCTTTCTAGCACTCTGTAAAATTAAAGATCGAGCAAATCTCGTGCCAGGAAATACAAGATTTTAAGCTAATATCCTAAATATTAATAACTTCTGTAGAGACAATCTTTAGACAAAGACAAAAGTTTGGTTTTAAGTGGGTGCTTATATATTTGGCATGCACCATGGTTTTCTGCATTCTAACGGTGTCCTTCATTTTCCATTTCGACAAACTATAAAACTCTTCATGCACGTGCGCATTCGAACAGCTGCGGTCAATCTGGCACCAAATTAAAAAATTAATTTGTAAATATTTAGCGTTCGAAAAACCGCTATTTTCACTTTAATCTAGCTTTTCGATATGCTTCTAGTCGAACTCAGTCAAAAAATTAATTTAATTATAATTTATTGAAGATTTTAATATTTTAATATTAGAAAGTAATTAGCATAAATTACATGGTGTCATGTCTCATCTTCGCTCCCATTCAAGTTTATTGTCCTATACATGCGCCAATGTTTGTTTTTACTTCTGCTGGGGTTTTATTTCAACCTTGACCATTTGGTTATGCAAAGTGGGGAGACGGTCATCATGTGATCGCGCACCTGACTTTTTACAAGTTTCCTTACCTTGAAAGAAACTTATACTTTTTCTTGATTTTAATTATTATTAATTAACTTTTTTGATGGATTCTTATATCGTTGTATTATCTAAAGTTGCAGATATAAATGCGTAAAACTTTATTTAAAAAATTGTTTTTCTTATATTTTAAAATTCAAAAATAAATTAAATATCGGAAATGCTAAACTATGCTATAAGTACAGCGTGTTTTACATTATCATTGCGAACAGATACAGCCAATTATTTTATAAACATATTTATTATTTCAATTTTTATAAATTTAATTTGATGCAACGTAATCAATTAATTACTGTGGCGCGTTAACACGGGCGTAGCCAGGAACGGGCATGGGTGGGCACACCCCCCCAGTTAACCTGGTGCCCCTCCCCAGAAAATTACAGCTTCTACTAGGCCCCCCATAACAACGCGTTAATTAATATGGAGGCGAGACTCGATTCAATTACTTTTTCATTTCAGACATTAATTACAGTGTTATTTTAATGTAATTTAATACATAATGTATGTTTATTATAATTAATAAATCTATATAGGAATAATATCTGTGTCTAATAAAATAAAGCAATTATAAAAATGAAAAGTGTGCGTTCCATCTCGATCTTTTGTGAGCGAAATTTCATGATTTTAATTTTTAAAAAATGAGATTTTTATTTATAATTTGTGTAATTTGATCTATAAGAGCAAAAAACTAAACTTATCAAATATCAACTCTCTGTAAATAATTTCATCATTTGCTTATTAACATCAGATTTGTTAAATTTCATGGGATTGTATTATTTTTCAACTTGAGGGTAGTAGAAAGCTTTGTATATTTTCTCCCGTGAAAGTAATAAACTCTGCCGGTTCCCCACGGTGAAGGACAACAAACTGCTAAATGTTTAATTACATTGTTTTCATAAACTCTCTTCTCTGTCAGTTGTGGGTCGAATGACTAACAAATTGTTTTATTGTATTCAGGGGAATAGATTTGGAGACTAGTATTACCAGTAATGAATGCTGTAATTTTATTTTTAATCATTTAAAAAATATTGATAAAATTACCAAATAAATGATTGGGTCACAATTACTAGTGGTATTGCTATATAACAGACGTGGGCAAATGAGACTCCGAGAGCTGCATGCGGCTCTTTTTGAATTTTATGTGGCTCTTGCTGAAAGTGTTAATTTCTGCTTTTTATTATTATTTTTACAGTTTTATTTCCACAATTTTGTGAAAATATGTTTATTAAAAAAATTCAATACTTGTTCAATATTATATAATAAAATCCAGGTACAGAACTGCAGTACAGAATAAAAAAGTACAGAACTGCGGCTCCCATGCATTTTGCAAAACCTACATTTCGGCTCCCACTGAACGTTTGCTTGCCCACCCCTGCTATATAATGAACATGCAACCCACTGATTCTGCCAGAAGTTGTTTTTTTTTCTTTAATTACATTTTTTTTATGAAGAAATCAAAAAATGTACCTTGAAATAAATGGCATTTGAAATTTGGCATGTTATATGGAAACACATTCTGGTAGTTATGTTACTATTCCATTTGCTTTGCTGTGTAATGGTGGGAATTCTGTATGGGGCACATGAAAACTTAATGCAGGCCTGTTCTGGCTTAATGCAGTCTTACTGGTCACTTTTCTGGAGTATAAACTCAGCCTAACTATTTTCATATTTAATCTTATCAGTCCACTTAATAATCAATCTAATATCATATGCAATGTTATTGATACAAAATATGTGTTCGTTTGTGTGTTTTTTTAATAACGCCTGTTTTCGTTCATTTTAACACTATTAGCTTTTTTAGCTTTTTTTCAGTGTGAACTCTCTTTTCTCACTTTTTTTTATTGCCATGACTGCTTTAAGCCCGGGTTGGCAAACTCTCGTTGTTGGTTTTGATGTTTGTTTTTTATTTCAGGGTCCTCTCCTTGATTTTGATGCCCTTTTTAGGCAATGTTAAGATTTTTGACCAATACATGAATTTTGGATGAAAGTTCTGGGTGACACATATATTTGGAAGATGTATCACCTTTGGAAAGGAAGTATATCTGGGGAAAGATGCGATCACATCTTTCCATTTTTTAAGGGGAAAATTTTTCTTTATATAATGTGAGAAATTTAAGTGTTATTCTAAATTAACTTCATATATTTTGTTGTGGTTAAATAAAATTTCCATTTCATTTGGGCTCTCACAATTATATGTACAGATGCTTCCTCCTACTTACGAACAGGTTAGGTTCCTGAGGTTTTATCATAAGTTCAAATGTTCATAAGTTGAAAAATAAGCTAGAAAAGTACATTTGTATGCAGGATAACTATGTATTGTTAGTGTTTGATCCTTCAGTATACTTAATAGAATACATTATGCTCATTTACCGCTTGCTATGGCTTAGTAACGTATGCTTCAAATGCAGTTTTTCTTCACTTAAACACACTTAGTTTTATATGTCAAGTTTAGTTTCCACAATAATAGAGCCACAGTTCTTGCATTTATTTCAACTGTTAAATTTACTATTACATTTCGGATTCATTTTTGAAGTACTAATTAGAAAAGATGATGAAAATTGCAAACAATAGCAAAAACAAAAAAACACCATTATTTCAATGTTATTTACTTTGGTACCATCTCATGAATGGTTATGGAATGTCAGAATTTGCAAAAGCGAAAAATGACAATATACAAAAGAAATAAATCCACATAAATTATTTATTACTAGCTGAAGACTGATTTTGACACAACCCCACAAGTGTCAAAAGCATTTCAGAATTCATGCAAAATTTATAGATTAGACATACAGTCAAATTGTTCATAAGTTGAATGGTAATAGGGGAGCTTCTGTATTCATAATAATGGCTGTAATTAGTTTATTAAAAAAATTATTTTTGATTCTAAACAATTGATTGCTCTTGTTAATGGCATTGTACTTGTACAACAATTAATTTTAAATGTAATAGTGTATAGGACAATAAGCATTTTATATGAGGTTTATATTTTATAAGTTACAGCAACAAAATTTTTTTGGGATTTGTAGTGAAGAAATTCTAAACTGTACATATTAAAGAACAATATAATCTACTGAATAATAATAGTCAGATTAGTTATATGTGAAGGATTTTAAGCAAGAAAAGAAGTGATGTGCACTTTGAATGTGCCATTGCATATTTCTTTATTCTTTCATCAAGTAGTAATGTTGAACAAAGATTAAATCAAAGAACCTTTTAAAGTATTCTTCAAAACTATCAATTACTTGCCAAGGAAGGAATTCTACCATCAGTTCTACCATTGGCAAACCTTGCAGTGTTGTGTCTCACTTCATTGAAAATATCGTCTTGTGTACAAAAGCATTTTCCACTCAATGGTTCTATTGTTTCAGGCTATTGTAAGGTAGAAAGTAGTGATGTAACGAATAGTATATTCCAAGGGTGGCCAACTTTTGTGTTACATAAGATCTACTTTTTATCTTAAAAATGTGTCGTGATTGACTTGTTGTCATAGGCATAGTCTAAGTGGACAGGGGGAGGTGTGAAATACATACTATGTTTATACATTGTGTTTCAGTATGAGGTGCATATCTGCGAGCTATGGGTAGATAAGCAAAATATATATTCAAAACTATTTTTATTTTTTAAATCACATATTAAGTTTTCGAGATATAAGGCTCATAAAAAAATAAATTTCCAGACCCAACTTTTGATATTTTCAGCTATGAGTTCATTCTGTACAGGCGGTACCTAAAAAAATCTTTCAAGATAGATTTTTAGTAACTTATAATATAATATAATTTTTTTTAATCGCAATGTATAAGTTGCGGTACTATGTGTTCATAAATATGAAAAAGTTGTTATAAAAATGCACAGTATAGCTCATAATTTGATTTTAAGGTTTCTTTCGCAATTTTTTTGTGGGCCAGAAAAATTTATCATGGAAGAATGATATAAGATTTTTAGATTTATTCTTTGTTAATCTATCAATCGCGGGAGTGCATGTCGTACTGAAATACCTACGTAAAAAACAACATGATTATTTAACTGGCCAAAAAACTCACATCTGGGGGAATTAAAACAACATGAGTAATTATTAAAAATATTTATTAATTCAAATTAGCTACAGATAAAGACAGATTTGGAATTTATTTTATTACCTTAATAATAATGGGAGAAATAGTAATAATATTGTTAATACCTGTACTAAAGAAAAGAAACTACTGTAGACAGTACCAAATATTCAAGCTAAATGGCTGTGTTTTTCTGAGTCGAGTCGTAACTGCATGCATACTGTTGCGTTTGCGTGTTATGTTCAGGCGTTGCATTCGGTTACAAGTGTAACACATAAAGTAAAGACATAGTGAGTGATCGATCAAAATTGGCTTCACGATCGACCGGTTGATCGAGATCGACTTGTTGGCCACCCCTAGTATATTTGACCTCAGCCGAATACCGAATATTCGGCTAGGAGTGTGGCTGAATACCGAATGTCAAATATTTGGCCAGGTGTGTGGCCGAATGGCCGCATATTCGGCCAAACTATTCGGCTTGATTAACGCACGTACGAAAATTGGTGCGCAAACCGCATTATGGCAAGGATCACGCATCCTGCTCTCTATTGGCCCGCTGTCACTACGATTTTTTCTTCCAGTAGGTCTAAATTATTTAAATTAATTAATTAAATTATAATTATTAAAGTTAATGTGAGATGGAGCCTAACATCTACCTCTAGTGCCAAATTGGTTTATAATTTATGTAATAGCTGTAAATAGTCCGATATGATTCGGCAGTTGTTCGTATTTAGATGTAAGTTATAACTTTTAAGTTATTTTATTTGCAATCGATCTTTTTAACTCTTTAATTAAACACTAAAATTTTGTTTTTACTACGTATTTGTAGACTGAATAGTACCCTAAGGATATACTTTAGTGGGGACATATGGTCTAGTTTCTCCCCAGTTGTGGAAGGCCGCGACTCCACTAGCCATAAAAGGGCCGTAAAACCCCTCACCGTAAAAGCTTTTAATCACGTGACCATGATATTTTACGCCTGAGCAGGTCGTAAAACCAACATAAAAGCGAGTTGAGCAGTGTTCAACTCGCTTTTACGTTGGTTTTACGACCTGCTCAGGCGTAAAATATCATGGTCACGTGATTAAAAGCTTTTACGGTGAGGGGTTTTACGGCCCTTTTACGGCTAGTGGAGTCGCGGCCGAACAGTCCAAATATATTATTGGGGTTTCTATTTGTGAAGTTTTGTGATATTTTCTTGCTATTGTTTTTGTCAATACTTTTAAAATTAACATGATTTCAAATGTTATCTTTTGTATATAATGAGAAATGCTCATTCTTTGCTTTATATATTAGTTACTCATCTTCTAGAAATAGATAAATAATTCTTTCATTAAATATGATAAGTTTCAATAAAACGTTTTGTAAATCATTTTAAAATATCGTAAAAAATATTAAAATATACGCGAATACGAATATAACATAATTAACTAAACAATAACATTAATGCCCGATACATTCTAACCTACACGCCATCAATGCCATAAGATATTGGGCTAGATAAAGGCTATATTATTATTTAATTACGAAATAATTTAATACTAGAGTTAGATGCTATTTCTTATTAACTTTAATAATTATAGTTTAATGTTCAGCATTAATAAAAGTTACCAAAATGATTAATTTACTGTGTTTTTGTTATTTCTTACTCCTGAATTTTGTTATTTCTTACTCCTTCTTTGAAATTTACTGAATTTCTTACTCCTGTTTTTAGGTATTTGGCCTATTCGGCCGAATACCTAAAAACAGGAGTAAGAAATTCAGTAAAAACAGGAGTATTCGGTATTCGGCCGAATAGGCCAAATACCTAAAAACAGGAGTAAGAAATTCAGTAAAAACAGGAGTATTCGGTATTCGGCCGAATAGGCCGAATACCGAATACCGGGTAGTAACCGAATATTCGTTACATCACTAGTAGAAAGGTCTGGTGAGTAGAGTGGGTTCTCTAGGAATTCTCCTCCCCAGCATTATGAAAGGTTCTTGATACTATGCTGTTTGCCATATGATATTGTGAAGCAGTTTTATATGTTTATCTGTAATTGCACTGCATAGGCTATTCTGCAGGTAGGTCTTGTATACTACATTCACAGTATTACCACATAAAACAAAATGACATAAAATAACCTCCTTAATGTTGTATGTGAAGATTATCATTAACTTTACAGGGTATGGTTTTGTTAAAACTTCTGTTTTTGCATTGATTCGGGATATTGTCACTTGGCAAACTGACATTTAAGCTTGGGCTCAATAGGCTCCGGCCTCTGTTTCAATGATGGTAATGATCCCATTTAACATATTCTGGTTGATGTTAAAGTAAGTGCTGCTTGCAGTGCTGCTAAGCGATGCTGTCAAGGGCATTGCTAAACCCGTTTTCTGGAAGCACTGTGTGCAGCGATTCTCACTGCAATCTGACTTATTTGAGGTTAAATCTGCAGCACTTGTTTCAGTTGCTTTTTTTGCTTCAAAAAAGATTCTTCCACAGTGAAAATGTGCAAACTCGGAATTCTTATATGATGCGAAAGTAAGATTATAAGAGAATGTGAATTGTGAATTGATATTCTGTTTGTACTAATTTTTCTTTTAAAATACTTGTTAGTAAAATAAAACCACATGTGACAAAACTTGTATATTTAAAATATTTTAATATTATTTAAGCTGATACACTAAATTTAAATCACTAATTTTACCTCTCAAACAAGGCATTGCATTGCAAAAATTATTTTAAAAATGTTTTGAATTAAATAATTTGCAAAACATCCTAACAGCTTCACCATGATTTGCCATTTTGGAATTGCAGTGTTTCTTTGCATGTGTTGTTAAAAGACCTTCAGTAGCAATTGCAGTTCTCTCAGCAAAAGCAGCAGAGCTGAATTTAACAACAAGCTCACTATTGTCTTTTGTTTTTGTATGGTTTCAGGTTCACACCATATGCTTAATAACATGTACTGTACTTTTTCATTTCATTCAGTTCACGCAATATCCACTATGCAACAATTTTGTGCATGTTTAGATCTAGTCATAAAATTCTACACACTATTGCCCAACTCTCCTTCTGTGACCGTTGCCTGTCTTATGCAGTGCTTTGGGTGATTATGGCTCAAGTAACATTGGGTACGAACAATCGCATGGTATGTACTGTACATTCTCATACCTGTTGAAATGCTCCTAATATTCCTGCTCACCTTGTGACAGTGTTGTATAGTAGAGTACAATTATCCAAAGCTTCATGACATTCTCTTGTAATATTTTACCATGAAGTACTTTAAGTAAGCACACCATTCTGGTCAACTAGCATTTATTCACAATTTGACACATTGACTTTTCACTCAATTTGCTTCGTATCCTTTAATGTTTACACCATAGTGAAGACATTACTAGTATGTATTGGGTTGTTTGGAAAGTAATTTCGTTTTTTCTATAGAAAAATTAAAATATTTATTTATTATAAGAATATTGAGTTTTTGAATTATATATTGACCATTTTGGTCAAATACCTGTTGTCATTGTTTCTGGTAGTTGCATGATTTCACATTCATAAAAATTTTGATCATTGTTTACAAAAAACTGATCCAAGTGATTTTTGACAGTCATTTCAAGTAGATGTCTTACAGTTAAAAAAAATTTGTATAGACCGGAACAAGTCATAATCTGAGTGTGCCTGATCTGGCGAATATGGTTGGTAAGCTATAACAGTTTCTGACAAGTTATCAAACTTGTGTGAAATTTGGCATTATCATGGTAAAACACTACACTTTGTTTGTTGATCAATTCTGGCCTTTTCTGTTTGAGTAATATCATCAATTTGTTTACTTGATGGCAGTATACTTTCGAATCAATTGTTAAATTATCTGGTAAAAGCTCAAAAAAAAATTTCTTTAAAATCCAACCATAGAGAGCATCTCTCGTTAATAACATGTGGAACCCATATATTGAGCTTTGAAACGAAACTAATTCGTTTTAAGTAATGATAAAAGGTTCAATTTAACAGATTTAATCTCTTAGTGATTTTACGTGTTGTTATATTATACGGCAGATTGCTTCAATCAGTACCTTTTTGTTTTCATTGGCTTCAAATGGCCATCCAGAATGTGGTGTATCTTCGATTATTAAAATTGCCAGAACGCAATTTTGTAAACCAGTTTTGGCACTGTCTTTCTCTCAACACATCTTCTCCAAACATGTACCACAATTTGTTTCTTGTTTGAACAGCATTTTGGTTTTTTAGTTATAAAAAAGCAAAATATGCCGAAAATTATGCTTTTGATTTTCCATCTTTGATGGGTCACCGAAAAAAAAACAATTGTACAGAATGAAACAAAATTTTTCACAAATAAGCCTTAAAATGTCAGCTGTCGAAGTATATAATGAAAATGTGGTTTAAAATAAAATTGGCTGGTAAAAATACATCTAATTCCTCTAATAATAAAAAAACGAAATTACTTTTCGAACAACCCAATAGTAATGGCATTAGGTACAAAAGGCAATTTTCACTCAATAACATGTTTTAAAATTTGTATATACACATATAATAATGAAAAGAATGTAATCAAGTGTTAATTCCAGGCTGTTAAAAGCAAATATTTTTGAAGTATAGTATTATAGATATAATTTGATTATCACATACTGATGTTCATATATGTAAATTCATTGATAAAGTTTATTGTTTGAATATAAATTTTTACTTTCGATTTTGCAGTTCACAAGTCGAAGAAAGCCGAAGATGAAGAGAAAGCAACAGACGATTTTCATTTTGAAAAGTTCAAAAAACAATTTAGAAGATATTAAAAAAAATCTTCATTATATTCATCATTGTCATCATCATGTTTAACTGTAAATATTGTATAAAATACTTTATAATTTTTGATAATGTCAAGCATTTTTTGTCTTTTAATAATTGCAAGACTTAGCTTTAATCAATTCACATTATAATTTAATGAAAATTTGGAGGTATTAAAATATTTATTGCGGTCTCAAATCTCTTGTTTTCATTAAATAATTTTATTTTAAAATTTCTACCTTGATAAAGTACTTGAATCTATAAACAAATGTTTTCTATATTCGTAATTCATTATGCTTATTTGAATTATTAATGATTAACAATGGATAAAGTTATTAAGGTATTTCTATATAACTCCCGTGCCTTTGTCGAAATTTCAGAAATTTTGCGGGGAAGTTTGCCTATTAGGGGCATTGATGCTACTAAATTTTGGCAGTTAAAAGCCGAGGAGGTCGTATGTATCTCCAGTAGGGCAGGACTTAACAATTTACAGTTTATGAATACAGTTTAATTAAATAAAAATTAGAATCTACTTTCCTGTATATTTAAACACTGTACCATTTAAAATATAAAACCTCTTATAAAATTATATTTAACAAAGTACTCTATGATTAGCATTCTTTTAAGTTAGGTATTGATGTCATGACAAATGTTTACGGTGATATATTTAGAGCTGTATGCTCATCTAATAACTCAGAGTAATTGATACTCAATCTGGAATAGAAATTATATAACTCGTAAATTCTTAATTTAGAATTGTTGCTACTGTATTTTCTATCTGATAGATTGATACTGTATAATGTACCGAAATGGTAGGGCCTATTCACACTTCTGTAATGTAATAATTTTAAAATGACCAATTGTATTATTTACTTACACAATTGATTAATTGACGAAGAAATTTCATCATCAGAATGAACATTTCTTTTATGTTCTTTTATTTTATTTAGGAATATAAATACAGTAGAGCGTCGTTTATTCGAAAGCCGATCAACCGAAACGTCGGTTAACCGAAAGCTTACCAGTCGGATTGTGTCGTGCTGAATCGAACGTTTTTGATACTAGATTAACGTCTAAAGTATATTTTTTTGTTTTTATATTTTTGAATATATTTATTTTGTTTGTACAAAATAAATAATTTTTAACGATACAATAGCCACGATTATATTTTATAAAAATTTTCTTTAGGCTTAAAATCGACGAAAATTCAACGCGAAGCGACACGCAACGGAGAAAAATTTCAACGTGGGTTAGGTTAATAATTTTTTCGTACATAATCGGTTATCCGAACAACCCCAGTCCCCAATTGATTCGGATAAACGACGCTCTACTGTAATTGCTTCAAATGCTACTTCATTATCGAAAAATCCAAAATTACATTTATTTTTACGGAAAAAAGTTACTCGTGTTACCTTTTGTTGTCTACTTAAGTTTAGATTTGTTTTGGATTTTTTTTTTAACTTTCGCATTTAAACATTTTAGTTTTACTTCGTTTTTTTTCATTTTGTGATGATATCAATTTTCCTACGTATAAATAATTAGAAAATATTTGGAATTTTGTATTTGTATATATTTAATATTGATAACAAGAAAGTTTATTCGACTCACATTAAAGTCTTGTATTTTTTCATTTGTGAAAAACACAACTAAATCTTAAATTTTGTGAAAAGAATTCCTATTTAGAAATTTCAAATATGCTTAAATTACCTAGAACTTACTTTACTACTAGATTACTATGGTTATTAATTTACTACTAGATACTAGGCCTAACTTAGATAACTAATTAATACCAATTATTGATTCTGCCCAATATGTAGTGTGAATTATGTTAGGTAACAGTAGTGTTGCCAATTTAGCGATGGCGATTTTTCTAGAGTTTTTTTTTAGTAAATTTAGCTACATTTTAGAGATTTTTTAACGAAATCAAAACATTTCATAAAACTATTAAAATTTAATAAATTCATATATATTATCTTTAATGTGCAATAATTATGTGCATAAGTCGGAAATCTTATTTTTAATAAGTAGCAACACTAATCAGAGCTCAAGTTTTGTTATCATGACCAAATATGGTAAACATTTGTAAAGGGGACGGAGCTTAATGGGCATTATCGTCGCGACCAACAGTAGCAGGTCCAATCCTGATTCAAATAGTTTGTCAATTTTCTTAAAGTTTGATAGTGATTTTGATAGAAATTTGGGAATTCTTATAAGTCACCTATCCCGCATCGTGAGTAACCAAGTACTGTAATATAGTGTCATTTTGTGATAATATTATTTACTATTATTTATTGGTATTTCAATTTATTATTTATTACCCTGATATCAGTGAAAATGCCAAATGAAAGAAAATACACTCAAAAATTTCGAATAGAATGGCTACGTGACGATAGGTATAAAAACTGGTTGCGGGAAATAAAAGGAGAAAATACAAAGTGTCGCTGTAAATATTGTAACTGCATTTTGATAGCAAAAGTAAGTGATTTAGAAAAGCATAGGAAAACTCAAAAACATATAAAAGCCGAGCCATCGTTTAATATTCAGCGGAGTAGTGAGACTCGTTGGATGTCAATTCAGACCGCTATTGATAGAATTTTGAAACAATGGAATGATTTAAAGGCAAATTTTAATTTGGCCAGAACAAACGAAAGATGTTACACGGCAGAAATTTTGTTCTCAATGTTTGATGATCAAAAAATTTCTTATTTCTTAAACCTGTACTTGATGAAATTCAGAGATTAAATAAAATATTTGAATCTGAGAATACGAAGTTGCAACTAGATCCTACGAAGTTGCAACAGGACTTGCTAAATTTAATAGAATCTTGTTGTTCTAAGATTGTTATTCCAGGAACAAAAATAACAAATGATGTAGTGATTGAAAACCATTTAGCACTCAATCCATATTTGGGTTATTAGTTTGAAACTGAAATAAACAATTCTGTACTGTTAGATGAAGAAAAGAAAAATATTCGTAGTCGCTGCATTGCCTTCCTTTTGCCTCTTATAAAACAACTTCGGCAAAGGTTACCTGACAATATATCAATGTTGAAAACCATGACGTCACTAAGTATTGACCATTGTCTCAACCCAATTAAAAGTGGTATAATAAACCTTGCGAAAATGTTTTTCACTGATGATGCAGTATTAACTCGCATTGACTTTCAATGGAGGAAAATCCCTACAATCCAGTGATAAGAAACTTCCAGCACGATAAACCTGTGGATGGAGGTAGCTCAATACCGAGATGCTGCCAGAAAAAATCCCTTTCAAGACTTGGTCAATTTTGTTCTAAAAATTCTTTTATTACCTCACTCAAACGCAGAAGTAGAGCGTTTATTTAGTCAGATGAATATTGTTAAGACCAAACTGCGGAATAGATTGAATATTATTTCACTCAGTAGCATATTAACGATTAGATATGGTTTGAAAAGATTAGGGAAATGCAGCTATGATTATGAATTGCCAGCAGATGTCATTCGAAAAATAGGCACTTTAAAATCATATCAACATTTACAGTTTAAAGCAGGACCATCTTTTGAACACAATGAAAAAATTGAAGAAAAAATGGAATTTAGCGACAAATGGACTTTTTCAATAAAGTAAAAATAGATTAATTAAAGGTTGATTTTTATTTTTTGTTTACCTATTTTTTTAGAGAATTTTGAAAATTTTTCAGCCATTTTTAGAGTTTTTTTTGTTTGCTTTTAGCTACTTTTATTTTTTTTCAGTTGGCAACCCTAGGTAGCAGTCGATAATGGCGTTTGCTACGTCTAGTATGGCGAGTAGACGATCGGCCTAAACTTCTTCACTTTTTCTGTTTGTGGTTAAAATTATGACGTATTTTATTAAAATAATGATTATTTAAGCATTTGTGAATAATAATATAAAAAAACCAGACGATTTTAATCCAGAAATTATTTAGGCCTAATTATTCAATTTTTTAGCAAGTGATGTGAAATGCCTATAGAATTTACATATATTTGTCTTCATAATAGCTTATCTTAAGTTTGTTCTTCCACAATATCTTCCACCATCAACAGCGTAATACGTTTGTAAATTTTCTAAAAATTAATTTTTCGAGCTGCTTTCGAATTTACATAAGCCACTACTTCCCTGGATAAAAGTATGAGGTAGTCCTATCGTCCGATCGTACGGTAGAATTAAAAATAATTATTTAGTGTTATTAAACATCCTCTAAATACTTTTAAACAGTTTAATTTGTTTATTTACCTTTGCTGGTAACACTCGATGTTAAATGTATCCACCAATGTTCCAACAACTTTCCCGTGAGTCAATGCGCGAGGTTCACTGAGTCACGTGATGTTGTGGACAAGCGCCGCAAGGTCTTTTACTTGGACTTAAACCGTCAAATGCTGTTTGCCGTACAAGTTTAACGTTTGTACTTGCGCCTCAACCTCTCTAATAACTAGTGACGTTAAACACTTGGCAGCCTGCTGGCGGCTCCCCTCCGGGAGGAGTCCGTTCAATATCCTAGAATATAAGGTTACCTCATACAGCCGGATTGCCAGATTCCGGATATACGTCATCCGTAGTCGAACGACCGCTTCACAACAGTTTTTTTTTTTTTTAACTCTTTCCGCCCTGTGGGCACTAAGAGGGCCTCTTTTAGTAGGCCCATTATGGGTTCGGCCAGGCCCACAATGGGGCGACCGGGTGGTGAGGGACGGGGCCCGACATATCCGAACGGACCACCCCCGAAAAATTCCTCGAGATTTCTCGACCAGTTCGGACTCGATCCTGGGTCCCCCAGAGCGGTAGGCTGCCACCTTGACCGCTCGGCCATTCGGCCACAAGATGACTGTACTAGCAACTATGGTGCCGTCTTCATGAGAGCATTAAAAAAGTATAGTAACTTAAAAATTATAACAACTTTTTTATTTTTCGTCTCCGGTCCAAAAATAGGGTACCGTTGAACTCGTCTCGGTCCCCTGAGTTCAAATATATAATCAAAGTCCTGAAATTCCATAGGTGGTAATATATAGTACACCCATATTTTTTACTAAAATATTTTAAAATACTAAGAATAGTTTTTTGCGTGTATAAAAATAGTATCTGCACTATGAAATGACCATTACAAATAATAAGCTGGCCCATAACAGGATGGTAATACTTTTAAGATAACTTGAGATGTAAAAACAAAACATTGTATTACAGCCCGTAAAGAAATTATAAACTCAAGTGAAAATTTTCTGTGTTTTAATTTCTTTTCATCCACAGTCAATTGTTGCTATATGAGATGATTTTAATTAGTCTTAAGAATATATAATGAAATAAACAAGTCTTTGTATTGTATCATTTTAATAAACAATCAAAAATTTGAATTGTTATAATTTTTTGTTGTAAACAATTTATAAACTCAAGGGTGATTTAGTAAGTTTTTAATACTTTGTGGACCCTCCCTTGTTTTCAGATTACCTCCACAGCTCGTTTAGGCATTGAATCAAGCGGGTTTTGAATTTCACTTAGTTTAATTTTGTCCCAGGCATTATACAATGCAACTGTAAGCTCATCGGATGTGTTGTATTGTTTTCCATGGCGATAAACTAATGCCACAAGTTGACTCCAAAGGTTTTCAATGGAATTAAGGTCTAGACTATGTGTTGGCCAAACCATCACTTCAATTTTTTCACGTGAAAACCACTTTGTAGTACTGGCTGACTTGTGAACAGATGCATTGTCCCGTTGATAGATCCAGTCTTGACCACCAATGAGAGGACCAAATGGGATTAGATGTTCATATAACATAGCTTGGGGCCCTATTCTGGTCATCGTCTCTCGTCTTTCCCAAGCCGGTCGCTGATTGGCTAATCATTTGTTTACGTCTCGAGAGATCGTCGCGTCTCTCTAAACGCGATTCTGGACAACTTTTTCTCTTTTCGCTTCTCTCTTCTATCAGAGACGAGCGGATAGCTGTCTTTCAGCCGGTCTTTCGTCTTTCGCCTCGATTTCGTTATATCCAATATGGACGACTCCATGCTACTCGTGCTATACGATCGTATCACAAAACGTTCCCTATCTCGAGAAAGAGTATTTCGCGATAGAGATAACGCTTTTGAATTAGATGATGACGAATTTCGTTCAAGATTTCGTCTAACGAAAGAAGCTACCGCGTGGCTGTGCAACGAATTGCGGGATGATTTAGTCCGGAGAAAGTCACGGACCGTAATTCCACCAGAAGTTCAGTTATTGATAACGTTACAATTTTTTGCTTCTGGTGGATTTCAAAGAAATGTCGGTGATCACTGCCAACTTAAAGTTGCCCAGTCGACAGTGTCCCGAATTATGCCATCTGTAGTCAACAGTATCATCCGCCGATTGGGACACAAAATTTCTTTTCCTAGGAGTAGAGAACAACAATTGGATGTGTCGTCTGGATTTTTTATCATCAGTCAAATGCCAGGAGTTGTGGGTGAGTAAATTGTTTTTATTTGTTCATTAGAATATAATATAGTATGTAATTACTTTTATTTTTTTAAATAGCTGTTACAATTTATAATTTTAAAATTAGTGTATAAAATGATAAAGTTTCTTATTTAATTATATGATGATTTTTACTATTTCTTTACTTATTGCAGGAGCTATTGATTGCACTCATATTGCAATCAAGGCACCTCCAGCCTCCAAATATAATGAGGAGTCATTTATCAATAGAAAAGGATTTCATTCTATTAATGTTCAAGTTGTAAGTATTTATACAAATTAACCATCTAACTATAAATAAAATTAATGTCTTTAATAAAGTGGTATCTTTAACACGTTGACTGCCACGTGACTTTTTAGGATTCTGTTGTAAAACGCCAACTTAATTTAATTATATTATATTATTAAAAACTCTAATCAGAGTATATAGTAATAATCAAATAGCATATAAAATGTGTTTTTCTTAAAATAAAGGTATTACGAATTATCTCGTAGTTGGCTTATGTAACAGAAAGCTCTTCGCTAAAGCCAAACTACGAGTTAATTCGTGCACAGACACGATTCGTCCTGTCACTTCGCTACAGCCAATCGGAGATGTGCGTCTAAATTCATTAGTAATAAATCGGATATAGAGGCGAGCACATCACATTTACGTCTTTTTTGAGAGTGTTATTTTTTATTTATTTTTATAATCAAATTATAAATATCCCAAAATGGATAAGAAAAGACCACTGACTAAAAAACAACTTGATTACTACACTAATCTAAGTGATTCAGAATCTGACAAAATTTTTGGTGAGGATGGGGGAGTTTATTTGGCAGCGAAATGGTCCTGTTACTGTATGTAAATGGAAAGACAAACGAGAAGTCCTTACCATTTCAAACATGCACGTTGTTGAAATGGTAGAGGTGTTCAATCGCAATGGAAAATGTTCGACGAAACCGAATATAATTCGAGATTATAATCATGGAACGTCTGGCATTGACGATCAGATCAAATGCTATCGTACTACACAGCTCTAAGAAAGACTATTAGATGGCTCAAAAAGGTTGCATTACATATTATAGAAATATATATACATAATGCACACAAACTCTTTCAAAAAGCAACTTCTTCTAAAATAAAACTTATGCTTCTCTATAAGCTAACTTATGCTTCTCTTTTTCTCTAAAATAAAACTTATGCTTCTCATTATGACGAATGCTTCTCTAAACTAAAAGTTTAGAGAAGCATTCGTCAAAGCGTTGATTGGAGAAGAGATTCAACCAGTTTCAAAAAAAATTAAATTGCAGAAGCTTCACTATTTACAGAGTATCCCATCTACTCAGAAAAAACAACATCCGACAAAGCCATGTCGAATTTGTACCAAAGCTAAAAAACGCCGAGAAACGCGTTATTTCTGTCCAATCTGTCTTGAGAAGCCAGCCCTTTGCGTAGAAGATTGTTTTAAAAATTATCACAAACTATAAAAATATCGTTTTGCTTTTGATTTTGAATAAACATTTTATAATATTTTCTGTTCGTTTAAATTTATATTTTTGTTTTATAAATTATCACAAACAATAAAAATATTGTTTTGCTTTTGATTTTGAATAAACTTTTTATGATTATATTTTCTGTTCATTAATTAATAAATGTTCTGTTCATGTAAGCCAAACTTGATTTTTTGTTCTTGCCCCTGAAGCTATCTATTCATATTTACACTGATATACTACGAATTACATCGTAGCTGCACAAATATGGCAAGGAAACAAACTACGATATAACTCGTAGGTGGCGTCCTAGGCAGAAACGGTAACTACGAGTCATCTCGTAGATGGCAGTCAACGTGTTAAATTTATATGTCAAATCACTCATTTCACTATCAATATTACTTGAATACAAGATATTACAATTGAATAATAGTTGTTTACAAAACTAAAATTATGCTTTTAGGTGTGTGATTCTCAGTTGAGAATATTGAATATTAACCCATTGTATCTGGGGCGCACGCATGATGCTTTTATCTGGCGAAATTCCACTCTGCGGGAACATTTTGAAGATAGAGTAATAGGAAGAGGATTATGGTTGCTTGGTAAGCATATATTTCACAGACATATTGTCTTTTGAAGTATTTCGGTGTCATGTAATACCAAACTAAAACAAAAATGTAAAGACATTATTTTCTTATTAATTTGGTATGAAAAAGTAAATACCATTCTCTAAATTATGTTTACAGGAGACAGTGCTTATCCTTTAGAAACATGGCTGCTTACACCTGTAGGTAATCCATCAACAGCTGCAGAATTAAATTACAATGCAGCTCACAGAAAAGCCAGAAACACCATTGAAAGATGTTTTGGTGTTTTAAAGCAGAGGTAAGAGAAATTCTCACATTTTTCTTACTAACAATTTACTAATTTTACAAAATTAAATATTAAAATTATTATTTTTAATTATTAGATTCAGATGCCTTGACTTGAAGTCAGCTGGAGGATTACAATATGTTCCAGAAAAATCAGCAAAAATAGTGATGGCTTGTGCTATTTTACATAACATTTGTGTAGCATTTAACATTCCTACAGAAGAAATCTGTGGAAATGATGATGATGATGATGATGATAGCATAAATGAAATGGAACATTCTGCAAATCAGAATGCTGTAAATGTCAGGCAACAGTTAATATTACAGAGATTCTGTTAAAATAAACATGAATGAAAAAAGTGAATTAATTTTGTTTCCAGTCTTTATTCTTTAGAGACTAAATAAATAAGTAAACACACTAAGTTATTATTTAGAAATATTTATTTATTATTTATTTCATTTCTAAGTACATTATAAAATAAAAAAAGAGACAAAAATTGTTTAAATTGGCTAGCAGTACGAACACATCACGCAAACTGAAAAAAGAAGACACACATGTAAATATAAAAATATTGTTTACTCAATAAATTTTTTAAAAAGTATTAAAATGTTAAACAATTATATAAAATAAATACCCTTTGCAGAGTTTGCAAGATTTCTTTGAGAATCATATTTTTCTCTTCCATTATATTATTTTGTCGTCTTATTAGTTCATTATTTTCTGCTAGGTTTTCATCTATAGATAAAAGCCTACATAAAGAAAATGTATATATATATATATATACACATAAATGTGACTAGATACTTTTAATGAAACTAGACAAAGCATTTAATCAAAGAGAAATGTTTTAATATTTTTATCTAACTATATTAATATTTTAATCAATGAAGTCAACCTCAAAGTAAAATAAATTCCAAAAAGATTATAAGGTTTACCTTGTTAATAATGAATTTTGATTAGATACAGATTGCTCTATAAATGAAGTTACAGTATCTTCATTTGAAGATCGGTAACGACGACGACGACATCCAGAATCTGGCATTACAACGGGAAGATTAAAACATTTAATTTTAAAACTAAATAAACTTGAAGTCAAGAAATATAATTACTTGACATAATAAATAACTTACTTGCAGATTCAAGATCTTCCCTCTCAACTATTTCACGAGGTGGTTCCACATCATTTCCTTCGGGAACTATATTTTGTATCTACGATATATAAATATAAATATATATATATAGACTATATTTAATATATAAAAAATGAATTTATAAATAAAAAGGTATTACTTACATTATGTAAAGGTTCAACGGAACTTGTAGTGCAAGCTCCAAGCTCGTATAAATTTTCTTCTTCCAATCCAAATTCTTCGTTCCCAATTAATGACAACACCTTTTCTTCAAGATCTGTTAATGGTGGAGTACTTCTTTTCCCTCCACCTGTTCTAAGTATATCTTTCCTTAAAGCAGCCGCTTTACTTTTCGTTCAGGAACGCCACTGACTCCATCTTTTTTTTAATTGTTCCACTTCGATCAGTGGACCATCAGCTAGACAGTTCACTTTATCCCTAATTTCTTGCCATTCATCTCGTAAAGTATTTTTGGAAATATTTCCGTCCAATTTCCCTTTAGCTAAATATGGACGCTTTTGCAACTCGGTTACCAAAATTTCCATTTGTTCCGATGATAACATAAGTCGAGACATCTTGATTACCTCGTGCCGTACCACGTGCTCTATATTTTCGTATTCTGCACTTTCGAAAATTGTACAATTTCATTGGTTAAAATTCTATACCGCGTTGCGCGCGCAGATAACCCGAACATGTATAATCAACCGAATAGAATCGTGACGTCAACGACAAAGACGAGATCGTTACGAACGACCAGAATCGCCACTTTGTATGAGAGACGAATTTCGTCTCTCGCTTTGACGTCATTCGTCGGTGAAAGAAGAGACGAGAGATAAGTGACCAGAATACGGCCCTTGGTCTCAGAATTCATTTACCCATTAATAAATGCCAAATCTGTTTTCCCTTCATATCCGATTGCTGCCCAGATCATTACTGAACCTCCACCTTGTTGTCTACTGGATTTGACCCTGGGATTCTTTCTTGTATCATGCCAGTAATATGCTTGGCCATCCGGGCCATCCAGGTTAAACTTTTTCTTATCTGAGAAAACTATTTTTCTCCATTCAGTTGTCCAGATAACATGATCTTTTGTCCATTGCAGCCTTGTTGACTGTAACTCTGTTAGCTTTGGTTTGGACTTCACTTTCATAAAGTTTATTGTTTTATTCTTTCTCAAGCTTTTCCACACAGTTTGGTGGGACACTGGAGTTGGTAAAATTGCACCTATTTTACGAGTAGACAATGATTCATTTGTTGCAAGACTAGCAATGCAGCGATGATCACAAGGCTGCAGACTGGGTTTTCGTCCTGTACGTTTAATTTTGCTATAATTATCACCCTTTTTTAGTACATTTTGTACTGCAGTTTGAGATCTTCCAAGTTTTGGAGCAAGTTTACGAGTTGGCCATCTTTTTCCCTTAAAGAAATAGATTTTTCGTATTTCACTTTCAGTTAAGGTTACTCCCCTTGGCATTTTTGTCACTTTTTTAGTTTGAATTCTTAGACTCACCCAAAATGTTACACATACTAATTTACATAAATACATGCATAGTGGATTGTTCCATTCAACGGTAATAATCAGTTTTCACCCTTGAGTTTATAAATTGTTTACAACAAAAAATTATAAAAATTATAACAATTCAAATTTTTGATTGTTTATTAAAATGATACAATACAAAGACTTGTTTATTTCATTATATATTCTTAAGACTAATTAAAATCATCTCATATAGTAACAATTGATTGTAGATGAAAAGAAATTAAAACACAGAAAATTTTCACTTGAGTTTATAATTTCTTTACGGACTGTAATTAATATAACTTTTTTAAAATATGCATATTTACGTAAAATGCACAGAAATGCAAAATATGAACATGTTTTATATATAGTATAAATTTATTGTAGTGTTATTTATTTATATAATAATTTTTATGTAAGAAATGTTAATACTACTTTTTCTACTTCAGAATATTATATCTTCATTAGATTTATTTGAGAATATTTAAAAAATAGCGAAATTTTATTATTACAGTAGAGCATCGTTATCCGATCCCCGATCAACCGTCACATCGGTTAACCGACCGCGTCCTAGTCGGCAAGTTCAAATGTCCGCTAGTGATGTGGTGCTACAATATTTGGCTATATCTTGGCTACTTTAATATTATTTTTGTTAAATTTTTGCGTCTTTTAGCTGGCAACACTGACTCTACCATGAAAGCAAGGCCAGTATTTAAACAAGGCATAATTTTATGTAACGACGCTATCCAATTGCTGTTTTTAAAACGTGCGCGAGATTTAGCAAAGCGGCAAAAAAACAAGGGTTAGCTGTGAAGCAAAAGAAAATTTTGGACTTCTTTCTCTAATGTATAGGCCTACTTTATGTAAAATATGTAACCCGAATATATATATATATATATATATTGTTTTATACTGTATTTTTAATATACAGTACAGTACAGTCAAACCTGTTTTTATGCGGTCTTTTTTTTGTGCGATTTTTTATGTGAATTTTTAATTTGTGCGGTTTTTTGTGCGATTTTTTATTTGTGCGGTATAGTTGGCGACTAGTCTCGTGCGATTCGTCATGTCTCACGTTGACTTATTATAGCTAAATAAACTTATTATAGCATAAATGCACTTATTATAGTAATATTATTGCATGAATATGCGAAAAATGAAATAATTTACTTTTTAAGTCAACAAAACACCACCTGGACAAAAATATGTAAAACAGACGATAGACCAGACGATGCAGTCAAGTGCTGACATCTGTTGTCAATAAATTCTATTTCGTACGGTTTTGAGTTATTTTCTATGTGAGACTTTTTTTAATTGTGTTGCGAAAACTATTTTTTACAGCCATTCGTGAAGTTTCGTGCGATTTTTTTAATGCGTTTTTTTTAATGCGGTCCCTATCCATCGCATAAAAACAGGTTTGACTGTACTGTATTTATTTTGTGCAAATAAAGAAATAATTTTTAACGATACAATAGCGACGATTATTATTTTAAAAAACAAAAATTGTTAGGCTTAACGTCGATGAAAATTCAACCGAAGTAGGTTAATAGCGATATACTAATTAATGTATTTTTCATACTTTTCGGTTATCCGTTTTTTCAGTTATCCGACCAACCCCAGTCCGCAATTGAGTCGGATAATCGATGCTTTACTGTATTATTATTATTATTTTTTTTTTAAGATGCCAGGAGCATCATGTGTTGTTGCAACAGCTACCATAAGATTTCCTAAAAAAAAATCAATAATAAAAAAAAATGGATTGATAATTGTAAAAAAAAGACAAATTTTTTAATCCTGATTCTTGTCGTGTTCGCTCTGATCATTTCACAGAAAATGATTTTGAGAGAAATTTAAAAGCCGAGTTATTAGGTTTATTGGCAAAACCTAAACTAAAGAAACCTTTACTACCGATAGTAAATTTAGGAAATATAAAAAGTGAATATATTAATCGATCGAATCAAAGAAAGAATCGTTTATTAAAAAGAAATAGAAAAAAACTGACAGGAAAACTTTTAGATGTAAATAAACGGGATAAACCAGAAGAATCTCTTAAATGTAATGATTGTAAAACTTTAGATCTGAATTTTAAATTAAAATGAAAATTCTAGTTTCATTTTAATTTAAAACTGTAATAACAATAGAGAATTTTAAAAAGTTTGTACCTGATTTCTTTTAATTCTGTTTCTATGTAACACTTAATTTGTATATATTTATATTAAAAATATGTTTATAACATAAAAAATTGTTCTTTTGACAAAGTTATTTTTGTATATTTATGAGTAAATAATATCGTTTTTGGTACATGAATATTAAAAATTAAAAAATAGACCAATATAATTTTTGGTTTTAATAAAGAAGTCGTTTGATGATATAAAAATTAATCATTTAATATAAATTACCTACGTAGAATTTACCAAAATTAATCTTTTCAGAAACTATTGTTATAATATCATAAAATATATAAAATCGATTTCATTTACAAAGTAGAAAAACACATTTTAATTTCAAATAGAAATTACGAAATTTTGCTCAATATTCCGGATTTTTCTTATTTATAATCCATTTTTATTTATATTTAATTAAGTAAGAATCGTAATTAATGAAATATTAGCGTGTAATTAAAGCTACGAGCCTCTGATCGGTAATGTTTTTACCATAAGGACATAGTGAGATTGTTTTCGACTATGAGTGACGTCTAATAAGCAACCAATGAGAAGCGTTTCTTCTCTATGAAGCAACCTTATAATCTAGGACTTTGGAGTCCGTCGGGAGCACGAACAGTCGAACGCCACCTAGTGAAAAAACTAAAATGGCGTAGAATCGTAAATATCATAACTTTTTTATTTTTGGTCTCCTGTTCAAAAGTAGGGTATCGTTGAACTCGTCTCGGTCCCCTGGGCTCAAATATATACTCAAAGTCCCGAAATTCTATAGGGAGCAATCTATAGTACACCCCTTTCAGTTAAACAATTTGAGTTTTGTTCATGTGAAATCATCCATTGAACTATTTTATTATTTGAATTATTTCTGTTCTCCTCATTATACCAAGTACAGTAAACTACCGACTATCCGGGCTAATGGTGAGGAGAGGTGGCACGGATAATCCGAACTATAATTACAGTATTTATTTCTAAAATACAATATATTATACATTTCTAAGGCAGACAATTATTTTAACATGTTTATGCTCATTATTATTAAGAAAATCTGTGATTTTGGTTTGTTTGCAGGAATCTTTTAATGATTTAAACATCTAAATACGAACACGTGCACACTTATAGGATGCGTAAACATGAAAGTGAGCAACTATTTAAAAAATACATACACATATAATTATTTTTTAAAATTAAATTCATGCACGGATAATCCGAAAACCGGATAATCCGCACACGGATAATCGGCAGTTTACTGTATTTCATAACGAGGATTGGATAACATGAAATATATTATACAGAAACAATGTAAACTCAGTAATGCGTTAATTTCTAACTAAATATTTGTAAAATGGTTATAGTCATCCATTTTTGAAAATTTTATTTAGAATAAACAAAAACGATGGAATCGAGTACTGTACATAGAAAATATTGCATGGTTTGCAAGAAATAGTTTACAAAGTATTCTCAGATAACGTAGCACGCATTGTGAAATAGGGCACATATTTCGTTATTACAGTAAACATTTTCCCAGAAGGTCATGAAATTATTCTGAAATTACAGAGAAAATTTCTAGCAGTTTTGAAAATTGTGATCGAAAACACAAGTTGATTCGTGTTTTGCGATGTTTCGTATACTTTATCTTCTAATGTCGTATAGTACTACAAAACATTATCATCTATGATATATTTTAGTTGATCCATAAAGAGTATAATCAAATAATTTGATCAATATACACGATCGATTACATTTATATACGATCAATCATCCATACCGCCTGTTTTCTCACAATACCCGTGTATGAAAGAATAAGCAACGGTTGAACAATTTCTACTCTATTCAAAATAAATTAAATGGTCATACAGAAATCAAATTAAATTGAATACTTTTTATTTTAATTACAATTGAACGCACAGATACATAATTAAATTTTACTTCTTAATTTACACATAATGTCATTTCGCTGACACAAATATATGTCGAGTAAAGAATATTTTAATGTATTCTTTCGACTTTTCTTATGAATTTATCAGCGCGATTACGATATTTTTCGGAATTATGTGATCCATATTTGATGAATACATTATCAAATTGATGAATATCGCCTCCCGTTGTGACGTCAATATCCGCAATTAACACAGCCACATCCTGACTCATGGAATAAATTTCATCATACAAATCACTTAACTGTATAAAAAAATAAAATATTAAAAATATAAATAAAATTTATGTAAATTAGACGCATAAATTAAAAATAAAAAAATAAGTTAATTCAATTTTATACAATAATCTGGAATAATAAAATTATGCTTGTTGCCTGTATTTTCACTGTAATTTCTTACAAAAACTTCAAATTTAAACCTTCAATAATTGCACTAGAACACTGAAAACTAATATGACTTCTATTTACTATCGTCATTTTTGTGTGTCTACTGAAGTCACACAAACAAGAAGAATTACAGTAGTCACCACTGAACTTAGACCAGTTAACATGCTATTCAATACATAGATTTAAAAAACGGTAGCTTTGATTCATCGCATGAGTGTTTTACATAATTTAAAACAAATATACGGTAATTAATCTTTATTTTTGCTAAATATCAACTTCATATTTTGCAAGTTTAACAAAATTAAGCCAGTCAAACTTGAGTCAGAGGCACCAAGAAACATAGACCGCTGCGTTACCCCCGTCAATGAACATAGACCAGCCGATAATTTGCATTTAAATAATGTTACAATTGTAGTATTTCTGATTATTTTGGCCTCACTTTAGATTCCTTTGGCCTCATTTTAGCCTGCAGTGATCTTGTGAATGATATAAAGGTGCTTTTTTAGCTTTATTTACGAACCTTTGCATTTTGTCTACAATGGCCAGAGGAAAAGCTGTTTCAGAAGATTTAAGGAATGCTATCATTACTAAACACAGTCGTGGCATGTCTGAGAGAGCTATTAGTAAAGAGCTAATGCTAAGCAAGACAACAGTGCACCAGATTATTGCTCATTACACTAACCACGGTCATGCTATACCTAACAAAGCTGCTGGACATCAGCGAAAATCTTCAAACGTTGATGCTAATTAGGAATTTGAAAAGAATCGTAAAAAACAACCGCCGTGCCACAGCATTGGATGTAACTACAATATGGTGGAATGATACAACTGGAAAGAATGCATCTGTTTCGACAACACGCAGGAGACTGCAAGAAATGCATTTTCGGTTATATGCAGCACGTGAAAAACCTTTGCTAAACAGCACATCAAAAGAAGAAACAGGTACAGTGGGTCAAAGAACATCTTTCCTGATGTCAACAAAAGTGGCATGAAATTCTGTGGTCTGATGAATCAAAATTTGAATTTTCAGCAACAGACAAAAGCAAATGTGTCATTCGATCTACCAATAAAGCTAATGAGCCATCGTTGTTATACCGCTCATTGAAGTTTCCTGCCAGCATCATGGTTTGGGGGGTGTATGAGCGCCAGTGGTATGGGTCAGTTGACATTTGTTGCTGGAACACTTGCTAGAGAGCAATACATTAACATTCAACAAAAGTGTTTACTTTTATCCATAGCGAAGCTATATCCAAATGGAACCTGCATTTTCCAGCAGGATGGAGCCACATGTCATACAAACAAAAACACAAAACAGTGGCTTGCAGAAAAAAAACATAGAAAGTTCTCCCTTGGCCATCCAACAGCCCAGGTCTTTGATCAATTGAGAATGTATGAAGAGACGTCTGTGAAAAACACGCCCTCGGACAGTTGAAGGACCAAAAGCTTCAATCTTAACTACCTGGAATTCCATAACGGCAGATGAATGTGAACACCTAGTCAATAGCATGCCGAAACATTTTGGCTGCAAAGGTGATGCAACAAAATATTAAACATGCAGTGCACTATGTTCATTGACGGGAGTGACGCAGCGGTCTATGAGTTTTGATGCCGAGACGCAAGTTTGACTGGCTCAATTTTGTTAAACTTGCAAAATATGAAGTTGATATTTAGCAAAAATAAAGATTAATTGCCGTATATTTGTTTTAAATTATGTAAAACATTCATGCAATGAATCAAAGCTGTTTTTTTAAACCTATCTATTGGATGGTATGTTAACTGCGGCTTAGTCTAAGTTCAGTGGTGTCTACTGTATAAAGAACAATAAAAATCTACTCATATAGCTTAATTTGTATTTAGAATTTCGATTGCATTGCAATACACGTAACGCCTTTTATACTAAATGATGCGTACAGTAAATATGTTTACAAGCACTTCCTGTGTTTTAGTTACCTATCACTACTCTATTTACTGGCAATTAATAGTGTTTTTAGATCATAGTGCTATTAATGATGCACTAAATCGAGTGATGAGTATATCTAAATGTTAACATATCAAAGAAATAAAATACATTTAATTGAGGTCAGAAATTTATAATATGTATGAATAAATTACGTTAGTATGTTAAAAACACACTAATTTAGTTATTTACATTTAAAAGTAGAGATAAGACTATATTTTTAATAATTATGTTAGTTCAAGTGAACAATTTTCTTACTTCTTCTTCTTCTTCTTCTGTTATATTGAGCATTGTGTATCTATAGAAATTAAGTATTTCATCTCGAGCAATTTCAATATCTTCATGAATCATGAGAAGTCGTTTAGCCTTTTCTACGAAATCTCTGATAAAGTGAAATTTTCAATGTAAAAATGATAATTTTTTATGATTTTTTAAAAATGTAATATAAACAAACCTCTTTGCCCGAACTGAAGGAATTGAAGATATTTCCGACAAGCTGTGAAATTCGTAGAGAATCTGCACCTTACCAGCAAGCAAAGACCTGTTTCCGTGTAGATTATTCCTCAATTTTATTAATTTTGGAAGATCAGAATAAAAACCATAGCTTATTCCCCAAGCAGCAGTTGATGGTATTTCATACCAAGTTTCCATTTCTACTATCAATTTCTGTAATTTCTCTGGAAGGATATATATATATATATGAATAAATAGTACTTTAACAAAAGTTTTATTTTTTTATTATTTATATTATTTATTAATCTTTCTATAAACAGAAACTGCTTACTTTAATGTATAGAGTTGTTAACATAAAAAATAACAGAAATGTGTTTAGTTATTTATCAAATAGTCAAAGCATAATCGGTCTGCAATTTAAAAAAATTGTAGATGTATACATTACCACTGTTTGTCTGTTGTTCCTAAATCTCGAGAACGGTGTTAGATAGATGAAAGTCGATACCAGATATGGAAAGCGTACGGGCAGGAGACCCGATTAACTATACATGAAATAACGTGTCTTTCGTTTGCCCGAAAGACACGTTATTTCAAATACAACTTTTTTCCTGAACAGAGATGACCGGCACGATTCTATTGCTAACAGGAAAAGTATAATGTACAGGAGCAAGAGACTACTAATTTGAGGTGGAGAGCGTATATTTTAAATGAAATAAATTAAAAATATGATTAAAATTTTCAGACCGGCATTGAGACATGGTCACAATAAATAATTGCTCATAACAGAAAAGTCGAGCCTACTGATGATCCGACACCTCGTTTAATCCGAACAAAGTTACAAGTGGGAACTTGAAATTTCAGCTGTCACCATACTAGTTTACTAGGCGGCACAACTGGCGTTGTGTGTTGGTTCCACTCATTTACATTATTTACATTTCTGTTATTGATGGTGATGCTGCAATTTTTTTATATTCTTAGTTTATTTTGCTTAAATTTAATCTTAGCTATGGCTTCTGTCAATTGTGGAGAAATGCAATTTACATTTAATATTTATTTAAGTTTCCAGCAGGCCATAGTATAATTCAAACACATGGAGGTGCATAATTACTAAGTTAGAGATGTGTTGATGAATTATTATTATACGGGACCGCGGTTGGTCCAATAAAATGGTTAATCCTGCCTGACTTTGAACTAAGGGAGCTGAAAATTCGGTAATGTACCTGTAATTACAACAGTTTTCTATTCTTTAACTTTACCATCTTAGTGATCCTGTAATTACTACAGGATGACTAAGAAGGTGAAGGGTAAAGACCCTTTGCTTTAGGAATATATTTCTAAATATAACAAAAATAATCATTAATACATTTTTCAATTTTCGTAATGTAAAACACACCAGTTTGAATTCTGATTTATGATTGATAAAAAAAAAGAATTATTATTAATTTCTATTGAATTTTGTTTTTTATAAGTGCAAAAATAATGTCGGCATGCAAAATGGAGTGAAGAATTTCTGAATTATATGCAAGGGTGGATCTAGGTTTTCGGGGCCTAGGGCTTATTGAAGTCCAATGGTGCCTCATTTTTTGTTAGATTAAGAATCTAACAAAAGGGGTTTAAAATTTATTTTTAATAACATCAAAATCAGAGTTTCAGAGTTGAAATATATTTATTTATGAAATGGTGTTAAATGACAAACTTTATATCCATAAGTGCTCATTGTTAATGAAAACGTATTAAAAATTTATGATAATAATTCAATTTTTGTTGACCCTTGACATTTGGGGCCCAGGGCTCACAAGTGTCAAGGGCCAATTAGTCTGTATGTAGATCCACCTCTGATTATATGGTTATGCCAGAATTAAATTGCAGTAAAGTTAAAATAATAATAATAAAAACAGTTTTTCATCAGTTTAATCTCAGAAATTTTGAGAAATTACCTTCGAAATCTTCATCAAAATTTCCTGTGGACCCGATTTCTCTTTCTACTCTTCTTTTGATCTCCTCGAAGTGACTCCTGTTTTTTGCAACTATCTCAATAACTGAGTGAAGTTCTGCTCCATATGTTACACTTTTCAGATAATGTGTTCCTCCGAAGTACCTCCATTTGGATTCCCAATCCTCATTCTTAGGAGCATGGACAGAGAGAGTTTCTTTATCCTAAATAAATATTTTTAAGATGAGAGATATCTTAGATTCACAGTACATCGATTGTTTAGCTTGTGTGATGATTTTATTATAAAATAAAACTATACAAACCTCACAATCCGAATAAATTATTTTTCTTTTAGTTATAAAGTAACGGAACATTACTTTTGAAGTGGGATAAAAGCTTTGTTAATTCCTTCATCGGTGTTTAAGATTCATAAAGGTATGACAAATAGAAAAGCTTTTCGACTTAATGAACTCCTTACTCACCGTTTGTAAATTCATCCTCACAGCGATAGTGACTTTCTTGAACCTGTTTCCTCTAGGAATGTTTAACTGAAATCTTGAGGGGTAGTAAGGCCAAGAGCCATATTCTTTTTTCAAATAACTGACGACATTCAATCCCAAAAATTCTGCCATTTCTCCAGGAGTTGAGACCACTTGGAATCTTGAAATCGTCATGTTAATTGAAGTTGTCTATAAAATAAAAACATACGGTTTATAAATAAGTTATATATACTTTTATAAATTGCAAATACTAAGTATTTAAAATTGGAATTTCGCGTCATAAATTTAATTGTATTTAATTATTTAACAAACTTTAAAAGGTAAAAATACTTACCGTTGTATAATCATCTAGAGGAATCCCCAAATATGGATTCACGGGATTAAACTGAAACTTAACCAAATCGAAACATTGTCCAAGATACACTCCAGTTATAAATGGAAAGATAAAAATTCCCATAATTAAATCTTATATATTTTCGAATATACGAAGAAAAAGGTGACAGAATTGAAAAGTTGATTCTGCTTCTTGCTGACTGTTGTTATAATTTATAATCAAAATTCTTATCTACATCTCGTGCAGTACGTCACTTCCCTTTTTCAATTATAAATTCTTTCGTGTAAATTTTAATTTTTAAATAATTTAAAATAAATTGTAATGAGCAAGCAGAAAATTGCTCGAGAGAGCGAGTCGTACAGGACACAATTATGATGGATACACAGACTTATTCCTGAGGATATATATGCATTTCGGACACACTCAAATCTTCAGGGATCAATAAAAGCATGCATGACCGTCATAATTGTGTGTCCTGTACGATTCATTCTCTCAAAAATTATATGCTTACTCATTACAATTACAACGAGAAAAGTCCAGCAACGTGTTGCTTAACTTTCCCGTCAACACTTGGTGGCGCCATCTGTTACGATATTTTAAGAAAAAGAATTTTTTATATTTTTAATTATTATAAAATGGCAAAAAATCCCTTAATTTTGAGGGTAGGGATAGGTTTTATAAAAAAAAATTTGCAAATGAAAATAACGAGTAAAATCGTCATTAAGTCATATCCAACTCGAGATACGACACACGACTCCCTTTATCTCCCCACTTCCTCGACCTTTAACGATCAAAATTTAACAGCATAAATCCCCTTAATATGCAAACCTTCGGGCAAAATTTCAGAAAATTTCGACAAAGTGCACAAGAGTTATTAAGCTTTAAAAAAGGGGGAACAAAATTATGCTCCCCATACGCACTAACATCCATACATAAAGGGGGGAAAAACCGCGAATGTTTTTGCATTTCTGGACATTTCAAAGTCTTCCAATTGTAAAAATGTATTCGTGGGATATACGTTCCCGTATTAATTTTTAGAGCCGGGAAAACATTCTGTAGGTATAAAGTACTGTACGTAACTGTAAACACCAGTTATCAAGTTGCTTATGTGTGATAAGCATACAGTTTATTCTGCTAAACAGTGTTAAGGTTATATTCTGCAGACGTCCGTTTATCTGTCCTTGGTGGATCTTTCTAAGAAACTGCAACTGTAGCAAATACGGGGCAAACTGGGAACTTTATTTTTGCGTTAATTTATAAATACATTTTATATTATAATTTTTATATTTCGCTTTTTTAAAACATAAACATAAAAAATAATGATTAATACATCCTTTATGCTTTGCTTATTGCTATTTATTAGCATACTTTAAACAAATGTTACAGCCGTACAGAGTGTTTAGTCGGTAGAAGAAAGGGGAGGTGGGAAAAGAGGCTGGGGAGAAAGACAGAGGAGAAAGGAAGTATTCCTCTGAGTGGTATACGTTTGGTTACTGCTCCCTCTACATTTAATATTGGCCTGCGGTTTTCGGCTTCAAGGCTGTAGATTCGCATTTTCTTATTAATTCAATTATAATATTATATTAATACAGATCGTTTCGTTGATTTCCTATAATATATAATGTAATATTATATACATGTATAAAACTAAGTAAACTAAGTATTATCTCAGCAGTTTATAGGGGGCATTCGTTTGTATCTGACGTTATCAAAGGATGGGGAGGAGCAAGTTTTTGATAACGTAAGATTGCATCCGTAGTTTGTTTTTCTCCTCAGTCATCAAAAACTTATCTAAAAATAATTAATGCATATCTGCATTAAATTTCTAGTCTGATGACATAATTAGGGGAAGGAAGTATCACTATTTCGTGACTACTAATGACGTGGGTTTAAAAAATGGCAAAAGTTAGCTGATGTAATACTTTAACAGCTCTTTCAATAATCGATGTTAATAGAATACTCCTTTCGGGAGAAATCATTCGAATTGAAATAACATAATTTTCGGTTTGCACTGGAATTTCTTATATAGTTAATCGGTGCCTCCTTTTCCTAAGGTTTACACATCTCCCTTGTAATACACCTATCTACTTTCCTTCTCGAGATTAAGAAAGGACAGAGGACGGACGACAGTGGGAATTTACAGGTCTACAATTTTCTAAAATTGCAGCCCAATATTCAGATTTGATTATGGAGTTTTCTCTTGTTCTTGCATTTGGAGTGTTCGATAAATAGAAAGCCCCGTTTTGTTACTAATTTACAATTTTAAAATTAAGATTTTTTAAAATCAGAATTCTACAAAATTACTCGTTTTAAATTTCGTTATTATTTAAATTTTATACTCTAATATAAGTGAATATTATTGTACCTTTTAGTGGTTCGCTTAACCTGAATCTGACTCAATTTTGTTTATGTTGTTGCTAAATGTTCCCAAAAACACGAAAAAATATAATAATAATAAATATAATCCTAAATTATATGTAATAAACAATTTACTACGTATATGTTTTTACCGAATTTTTCACTGATTCGTAGAACCTCTGACAACAATATGTCAAGCAACACAATATATAATTTTTCCAGAAATCAATTACAATATTGAACTGAGCAATTAATATAAATGAGTTTGCGCGAATTACTGCATAATTTATTACAATTTTACAATTTGTATCTTGATAATAAGTATGCGAGAGCCCGGACTTGAAAAATTTTATTCAAAAAATGTTTTTCGAAAGAATAAATTCATAAAGACATGATTATAACTTTTCCCACGGACTTGCTTCCTTGTTTAAGGTGAATGTATCACCGGGAGCTAACGGAAAAATCGCCATTGGATCGTAGAACTAAATAGTACCAAAAAGGGACAAGGGCAGTGAGGGAGGACCCCCAGAATAAAAGAACGGGTCCGATGACGCGACAGAGAGTTCGCCGTCAAGGATGGTTCGTCCTCTGTAGACTGGTTTAAAATATATGCTCGCCACCTCAAATTTGTAGTGGCTTGCCCCTGTACATCATACTTTTCCTTTAACAATAGTGTCGTGCCGGTCATCTATCTAACATCTTTCGGGGGAAAACTTGTGAATTGAAATTACGTGACTTCTGGTTTGCATCGTAAGTTCCTATAGTTAATCGGGACCGCTTCCCTCTACGTTTTCCACAACTGATCTCGATTTTCATCTATCTAACTCTGTTCTTGAAATTCAGGAAGAACAGACAGATAGCCGACAGTACTTTATATATATATATATATCTTATTATCCATATTTGTAGGTTATAAATAATATACTAAGTGTTATAATTAAACCATTGCCAACTTAAGTTCTATTAATTAGGGAGGTGTTTAAAGAGTTTTGAACAGAAACAACAAATATTGAAATACCAATATTATTTTAATTTATAAAAGATCAATTTTCTTTATATTATATTTCTTAGTTTACAACAGGGACTTAATTATGGTAATAGTTAATCTAGATTTTGGACATAAGAACTCACATTTTAGCACTAATTTTAAGGTATTGCATCAACGTTTAAGGTTATATCATGAACTACAGTTGAAAATTAATGGTGATTTTTATAAAACCAGAAATTTACCGAATAAAAGTAATTTCATTCAAACTTCTGTAAAGTATGAAATTACCTTCAATTACCAATTAAGACTATTTTCTTCAGCCTTCGGGCTATTTTCGCTATAGAATTGAGAGTACCATTTTCTAAATTTGGCGATTGTTTTGTCTTCTGACACGAAACATGGATTCTTCCAATACATTTTATAATTCCATATGCGAACGTCACGCTGGACCTTTTAAAATAAACATTTTTTTGTCAAATATTAACACACGTATTTCATTTATATTTTGGAGTTTCAGCCATTCGAATATAAAAATCTCACCATATTAGATTCAAAATATAAGGAAATATAATCAAATATAAATGAAAATCGAGAAGGACTGTAACAATGGAGGATGAATTTCTGTCGAAAAGGACCATCGGGTATAATGCTACAAACGGACATTCCATTTCCTAATGAACTTTTAAAATAAAAGTGCATTATTGCTGGGCCAATCTGCAATATTAAAAAATGTTTTATAACAGTACAAACTAATTAATTCTTTGCAATTACTTATTTATAGATGCATTTAAATTTATCATCAAATAATTGATAATACAAATAATTGATATTGAGTAATGAAGCATTTTGTAATAACAGTGAAATGTTTTCATGAATCTGACTTCTTCCAAAAAATGTATAAGGATTTGACAAATTAAACGAAGTATTTTAATAAATATAAAGCAAAATATCGTCGCATTTTACATAAGAGTATTCTAAGTTTTATTTAGTCTGTTTTCAATATTTGCTACATTTTACTTTGCTTAATATGTTTCTTGTATCATTATTAAAGAAGCAAAGAAATAGTTGAGTGAAAAACATTATTTTCATCTACATTAATTTCGACTGTTTATTAATACTAATAAGCAGTAGCGGAGCTAATAATATAATTGTTAGGTAAGCTTCTTCCAATATGTTAAACTATCACAAAATTAAAAAATTTAGCAACGAGTTGTTTAACTTTTTCTGCAACACTTGGTAGCGCCATTCATTATGATATTTTATTATTAAAAACATTTTATATTTTTAACTATTATAAAATGGCAAAAAGCTTATTTTCATGGTAGGAATGGATTATATAAAAAAACTGCAAATGCTAATAACGAGTAAAATCGTCATTAAGTCCGACCCTACTGGAGATACACACGACTCTATCTCCCTACTCTCTCGCCTTTAATCACTAAAATTTAATAGCATCGATCCCCTAATACAGCCTGCGACCCCATTGAACCTCCCTTCAAAATTTCAGAAATTTTCGACAGAAATTTTCAAAAGCATAGGCGTTATTAAACTTCAAAGAGGATGAACAAAATTGTCCCATACACACACATACACACACACTAACATCCATACATACAGAAAATCTGGAGGGGGGCGTCATTTTTCGACCGTTACCGTACTTTCCCTCTGTGATGTATAACAGCCGGGAAAGTAAAAAATTAGATTTGTACGTATTGAATAAACTGTGAAACTCGGAAATCCTGGTATTAATTTTCCTGTTAATGAAAATGGGGCATGCCAAACGCAAGATCAATCATCGATAACATCTTGTTTGCAATTAGATCTCACGCACACACGACCAATGGAAAGTGGCCAGTGAGCAACATTCGATAGCAGGGAGTAATAACACTTTCATGTCAAATATTAACTTTGATTGGTTGTTTACATCACTTAATGATTACTTCATAATCGTTACTTTTTCGTAGGAAGAAAACACATAATTTTAATAACAATAAAGACAATTAATTTACCTTACCATTACAAAATTTTGTTAATTACCTTACGGCTTTATGTAACATGTTCTTCAAACTCATTTGATAATTAATCCATTCTGTACATTATAATTTTAATACATCACTTTGCTGTTGCTATTCTGTGTTCTGCATGTATTTTTGCAGCAGTGGACTGCATACATGCAGTCCACTGCTGTAAAATGATGCGGGAAACATATTAAGCAAAGTAAAATGCAACAAATATTGAAAGCAGACAAAATAAAACTTAGAATACTCTTATGTAAAGTGCGACAATATTTTATTTTATATTTATTAAAATACTTTGTTTAATTTGTCAAATCCTTATAAAACAAATTTTAGAATAAGTCAGATTCATGAAAACATTTTACTATTATTACAGAATGCTACATTACTCAATATCAATTATTTGTATAATTTGTGGATTAGTTTTTTCAATCTTATGCGCATAAATAAAAGCAATATTAAAAAAGTATATATACTGTATATATATATATTTGTTGTGCAATTTGTTTACTAAATCCTACAGAATAATGTAAAATTAATCATATATTTTGCTATAAATGACTTACCTGTTGAATTTCAAGTGCTAACTGTACTATAGATATTCCAAACAATTTAACAGTACCATTGCCTTTATATTTGACACAGTGAGAATTTGGTTCACGTTCTGGACAGTAGTCCATCTTCACTTCACTCTGAATAAATTTCCACGAATTTTCTGGATGCCGAATAATCCTGGATGTTGTACCAAATTTGTGAACATAATCTATATGAGGAAAATCTGCTAAATTTTCCATAATTTCCTGCAGTACATAAATAAAGTTATATATAATTCATTTCTCTCCTTGGCGTCATGATAAATGTAGATACCTGAATATGGCAATTGATAACATGTTCACCACGACTCTTGTAATGTGATAATCCCTTCTGTATTTCTGGTATAACAGGTGGTTTCCACAGAGGAGGTTGGCCTTCTGCATGATGCCACACGTAAATAAATCCATTTTGTTCGATTGTCTCCCAACTTTTTATTTTAGCTACTTCTGGAACTACAAGAGTGTTCATTTTAATATTAATCCAGGAACGAAAGATATATTTCCAGCATTGCAAGAGTATAGCCATATTGTGCATTGGTTCCACTGCACCGTTTACAGTAAAATCAATTAATTTGTTCAAAAAGATACATTTGTAAATCGTAGTTTTGCGACAATATATAAAATTTTCAACTTGTGTCGAACGCAAGCGTAACGGAAGAAAATTATTATAACATGTAGCATAGCGTAGAAAGAATCTTTGATTGTAACGTATAAAAACATTGCATAAATTAACAGAAAATCAGTCAGGTATATTTTGCTGTACTATATGTTTAAAATGACGGCAATTGGCAGCCATACAAACATACGGATGATTAACAGTGTGGCACTATGACTTGCACGCAGCATACCATGCTTCGCCGATCTCAATTCCCATATTTATCTTGGAAACATCATGCAGTATGCTGGCTTCATGTTTTATCCAATAGCTCCGAGTGATGTTGAGCTGTACTTGTAATAATGCATTTAGGTAAACCTGCAGGAAAAACATCAGTAAAGACAACACAGGGGACATTAGTGGTTTTAGAACATTAGAACAGGGCTGCATTGTTTAATACATTTTTTGTCAAAGATGTCAGCCATTAATGCACGGCAACCGCGCAATACTACTGCTAGCAAAAGTGCCACAATAGCAAGTCACGTAACCATGTGACTTGCGTTTGTTTATCTCATGTATAGGATACAGGATAAATATAACGGTCACAAGTCGATGAATACGGCATAAAAAAACTGTTCACTCACATGCCATACCAGTCGTTTTAAGTAAATTGCACATATTTTTGTGTATTTTGAGTGAAAGTGAGGAATTTGTCCAGTAGTGCGCATTATGTTAGTTCTGTATTTTGGGGAAAAGTGTCTAGCTAATCCATACAACATATTCAATCCGTCATGACACGACCTGGACTAAACATATAATCAATCAATAATGTTCCAGAGTTCAGTCACAGTGCATCAAACCCTGTATGTTGTCCCATTTGCAGATAGCAATTGAATAAGTGCGCATTATGACAATATAAAATTTCCTGTATTTCTGTACGTTTTAGTCTTGTATGTACTCTTTATGTGTGTGCATAAGCGTAGATGTATGTCAATAGTTTGATGTTGTGAAGACCAGGAAGACCTAAAATGTTCCAACTGTTTGAATCAAGAGCGTAACCGTTGTATGTATAATATTATTTTGTTGCAAGAAGAAAACGCTTGTTGATTCTACGTGCTGCTTCTCGTGCGTTTCTTCTTTCCGCGTGAAGACCAGTCATTTCGCAATGTTCTCGATGATCATAAGACATAGATGTTGCTTCTTTAATAGTGATGCCCACAATGTAACAACAAGATGCAAAGTAACATTCGGTCACAAAAAATTATGAGCGTGCTGCCCAGTGGCGTACCGTCATTGGAAGCGATGGAAGCGCCGATTCCACCTTCCAATGTGCTTCCCTTGTATTTTATAAAATATAAATTTTCATATTTTAACGTACTTTGCCATTAATTAAAATTAATATTTTATTATAACTGCATTATGTATCTTTTACAAATTTCTATACTACATGTGAAAAAAACGATAAGATTGCTATTGTATATTCGAATAATTCGGTGGCGGAAGGAATGTCGAAACCAGGTGTTTTCAATCAGCCAGATTATATAGGCATTGGCACATGCGGTTTACAGAGCACCAACCTCAGCCGGTTTAGCTGGTAGAAGCGACACACACATAAAGCATCTAATTTTATATCCCGGACCAGTTCTGGGGACCTATTCTGAGTAGTATCGTTAAGCTAACGAATACGATAAAAACCAGTTTCTATCGGAACCACGTGATTCGCGTTTAATCAACTGTGAAAATGCTATTCCGAGCCGTACGTTTCGTTTTCGGTGCCGATAGCCACGTGCGATAACTAAGCTTTTGTTATCGGTCACTCTCGAGCTGCCGTTAGGAACGTAACGAAAGTGAAAACAACATGGCGTCTTTTCGTGTAAGAATGATTTTACTTCACGAGCAATTGGAGAGAGGGGACAGCAGTAACACCGATTAAATTTAATACTCTTTCTTCAACTTCAGTTAATTTTTGATTAACTGAAGGCCCACCTCCTGTTTGAAACGTTGATTTTTTTTATTTGTGAGGCTTTACTTTTAATGTTTGCTTTCCAGTCACTCCATGTCTATGCAAATAATATTTACATTTAATAAGATGTATTGCATTTGACATTTAATCATAATACTAATTCTAATTTGGTTATAAGGTTTATAGAAGTAGAACTTGTGGCAAAATTAAGTTTGTCATTTTATTCTTAATGAATGAATTAAAAAATACATTAATTACATGAAGTTATATAGAAATATACAAAGAAACTTAGACATACTTTGTATAATTGTAAAATGTTAGCATTATGTAATAATAGAAATCTTTATTTTGTAGATTTTATCTAAGTTTAATGTCGGCTTTAATTCATTAGTTTTAGTATAAAAAAAAATACATTCTATATACGTAACTTAACAGTAAACTATACACTATACATAAATGACTATCTATCACATAAATTATAATTTTTAAAACAAATATATTTGCTTAACGGATGGGCTGACAAAATAGACCCAGTAATAGACCCAGACATTTAAAACAAAACAAAACTATATCACTAGCGCTAGTATACGGCAATGCTAAAAGCACGTGCTTCGCTTAGAAAATGGCGAGTTGCAGTCACGTGACAAAATACAATGTTAACTAAACTGTGATTGGTTAAAGCGTAATAGCTATCGATAGCATGGAACCCAGACACATCTCGACCGACTACCCGTAGCGAAACCCACTTAACGTGGGGCACAGAATAGCGATTTTTCTAAGGTTCGTTAACTGCCTTTCGCTAAGGGTCGTTAACTGCCTATCGAATATCCCGTGTATCCCGTATTCGCTCTCGTTCCCCCCGAAAAATTCCAGGGGAATTTTTCGGGGGGTGGTCCGTTCGGATATGTCGGGCCCCGTCCCTCACCACCCGGTCGCCCCATTGTGGGCCTGGCCGAACCCATAATGGGCCTACTAAAAGAGGCCCTCTTAGTGCCCACAGGGCGGAAAAGAAAAAAAAAAAAAAAAAAAAAAAAAAAACCCCTAGCCCGCGGGCCAGCTACGACTCGCGAAAACTTTCTATCCGGCCCGCGAGATCTTTAATAGATTATTAAATTGGGAAAATAACTAATTAATAGTTATTTTTCCAATTCCTTGTAATTTTCGAAAATGATAAGAGAAATAAATGTAGTAGTTAACTTTTTATTTATTTATTTCATATTTGCAAACTAAAAAAATTACAAGCTACAAGAAGGCGTCAATTGACTACTACGGCCAGCGGAAAAAAACGTAAAATTTATTCCGGCCCATGTTATAAAAAAGGTTGCCCACCCTAGACTAGATTTATAACTTAATCCAACCGATGGGAGTTTACTGGCATGTTTTTATGATAGTTCTGTATAGTTGACAGGAGTTTTAAAAAAATCCATTAAAATATTTGATATATTTATTCTGCGTTTATTCCGCTCTCCCATCTTATATTACTTACGGATTTCAATGTTAAACCGGTGATATTACGATTTGGTATGTCCCATCCGTAAGGGGATGCAGAAAAAACGTGTACAATTCTAGTACAGTGTTAAAAATTAACTGTTACTTTGGCAGCATCATTTACTTAATGAATGACACGTACAATGGTACAAAAAAAGCTCTAGAATTTATTTTTCTTAAGACCCGAGATAACTCGGGCAAATTTAAATAATCGTACGTAAGAACTCGTTGCTCGAAATAATTCAAACAAAGCTTATTTACGTTCTATTGAATGTTGTTTATGAACTCAGCAAATTTCGTAATTTTACACCCAATAGGAATTTATGCTTTGGACCATTTTCTTGGTCCTATCTATAAAGATAGCATAACGGATCGAAAAACTCGTAACACATTTGATTATTTGCGGTAATTGATGAACATCTGTTTAGAAACCTATTGTCCCCTGAGAGTTGTATGAGAATAGTCCGCGTAAATCCACAAACAGCTGTTCTCAAGGACATTTAGCGTTATACACAGTAATGCGGCTGGTGTCGTGTGATCCATAGCGATTTTTTGTTAAGTTAAAGATTTATTGTTTCTAAATAATACTTAATAAAGGAAATAAAGTTTTATGCTAAAATGTTTTAGAAATGTAATTCATAAATTGGTGTATTAAATTTTTTTAAAATTTTTTGTGGGAGTTTTTCCTGTAAAGCACAAAAAAACAATGTTAGGTTAGTGAGAATAAGCTTAGCCTATAATATAAGTAATAAGATGAAACTAATATAAAAATTATTAGAAAATAACGAAATACATCCGAGTACTTCTTTATTTTCTAGTTCAAACGTGTAGAAAACCTTCTTCCCCCTCAGGCGTTATTGAGAATGACCCGCGAAAGTTCACAGTCAGCTGTTCTCAAGGTCAAGTAACTATTTATAGCGTACTGTGGTGTGTTGTATCTGGTTGCAAGTTTGTGAAACATGAATAATAAAATGTATCTAAATAATAGATAATAAAAGAAAACAGTGATATAAGATATTTTATTTTCATTTATATAAAAAATACGTGCACAGAAGCCGTGAGCCATCATTTTCAAATATCAAGCAATACATGGAAGTCTTGTAATAAAATTATTATACAAATATATATATATATATATATATATTATTGATATATCTAGTAATGATTGTTGACATCCACATCAACTAATTTCTGGCAGTAGAGATGCTTTGGTCCGAATCTACGCTCGATTCTGAGTCGCTGACATCGCTCAAATTATATTCCGATCCACTTTCAGAAAAACTATCATCATCATATTCTGAACTAGACATTCTGGCAATAAAAGATTGTATATAAAATCCGTTTTTTTTATATTATGTGCAAGCAGAATATTCTCCGGATAAAATATACTTATAAACTTACTTGGAAAAGAGTAGAAAACACTTTTCACGATGCACAAAAGCAGAGATATTCTACTAACGCAAAACCTAAGAAGCGTAATATATATATATGCATATAAAAGCATTACAAAGTATTGATATGAATTTTAGAATGTAGAAAATGTCGAATATTTCTACACAATAAACTGTAAACTTTTATTCTACTCTTGGGGCCTCTACTTCACCCTTCTTCTCTCTACCATGTTCTAAATTACTTTCCCTGTCCCTCTTCCCGCCTTTTTATCCCTCGGTTTTATAATCCTTTGTCTATGGTTTTTATAACCCTTTACTGCCGAGTGCAATAAACCAACAGAACCTCAACTGAGCGAAGACCAAGAGGTCCGATATTAGTACAGCTTCTTAGGTTTTGAGTTAGTAGAATATTTCTGCTTTTGTGCATCGTGAAAAGTGTTTTTTACTCTTTTCCAAGTAAGTTTATAAGTATATTTTATCCGGAGAATATTCTGCTTGCACATAATATAAATAAAAACGGATTTTAGATAAAATTTTCTCCCTTTAGATTTAGTAGAATATCTCTGCTTTTGTGCATCGTGAAAAGTGTTTTTTACTCTTTTCCAAGTAAGTTTATAAGTATATTTTATCCGGAGAATATTCTGCTTGCACATAATATAAATAAAAACGGATTTTAGATAAAATTTTCTCCCTTTAGATTTAGTAGAATATCTCTGCTTTTGTGCATCGTGAAAAGTGTTTTTTACTCTTTTCCAAGTAAGTTTATAAGTATATTTTATCCGGAGAATATTCTGCTTGCACATAATATAAATAAAAACGGATTTTAGATAAAATTTTCTCCCTTTAGATTTAGTAGAATATCTCTGCTTTTGTGCATCGTGAAAAGTGTTTTTTACTCTTTTCCAAGTAAGTTTATAAGTATATTTTATCCGGAGAATATTCTGCTTGCACATAATATAAATAAAAACGGATTTTAGATAAAATTTTCTCCCTTTAGATTTAGTAGAATATCTCTGCTTTTGTGCATCGTGAAAAGTGTTTTTTACTCTTTTCCAAGTAAGTTTATAAGTATATTTTATCCGGAGAATATTCTGCTTGCACATAATATAAATAAAAACGGATTTTAGATAAAATTTTCTCCCTTTAGATTTAGTAGAATATCTCTGCTTTTGTGCATCGTGAAAAGTGTTTTTTACTCTTTTCCAAGTAAGTTTATAAGTATATTTTATCCGGAGAATATTCTGCTTGCACATAATATAAATAAAAACGGATTTTAGATAAAATTTTCTCCCTTTAGATTTAGTAGAATATCTCTGCTTTTGTGCATCGTGAAAAGTGTTTTTTACTCTTTTCCAAGTAAGTTTATAAGTATATTTTATCCGGAGAATATTCTGCTTGCACATAATATAAATAAAAACGGATTTTAGATAAAATTTTCTCCCTTTAGATTTAGTAGAATATCTCTGCTTTTGTGCATCGTGAAAAGTGTTTTTTACTCTTTTCCAAGTAAGTTTATAAGTATATTTTATCCGGAGAATATTCTGCTTGCACATAATATAAATAAAAACGGATTTTAGATAAAATTTTCTCCCTTTAGATTTAGTAGAATATCTCTGCTTTTGTGCATCGTGAAAAGTGTTTTTTACTCTTTTCCAAGTAAGTTTATAAGTATATTTTATCCGGAGAATATTCTGCTTGCACATAATATAAATAAAAACGGATTTTAGATAAAATTTTCTCCCTTTAGATTTAGTAGAATATCTCTGCTTTTGTGCATCGTGAAAAGTGTTTTTTACTCTTTTCCAAGTAAGTTTATAAGTATATTTTATCCGGAGAATATTCTGCTTGCACATAATATAAATAAAAACGGATTTTAGATAAAATTTTCTCCCTTTAGATTTAGTAGAATATCTCTGCTTTTGTGCATCGTGAAAAGTGTTTTTTACTCTTTTCCAAGTAAGTTTATAAGTATATTTTATCCGGAGAATATTCTGCTTGCACATAATATAAATAAAAACGGATTTTAGATAAAATTTTCTCCCTTTAGATTTAGTAGAATATCTCTGCTTTTGTGCATCGTGAAAAGTGTTTTTTACTCTTTTCCAAGTAAGTTTATAAGTATATTTTATCCGGAGAATATTCTGCTTGCACATAATATAAATAAAAACGGATTTTAGATAAAATTTTCTCCCTTTAGATTTAGTAGAATATCTCTGCTTTTGTGCATCGTGAAAAGTGTTTTTTACTCTTTTCCAAGTAAGTTTATAAGTATATTTTATCCGGAGAATATTCTGCTTGCACATAATATAAATAAAAACGGATTTTAGATAAAATTTTCTCCCTTTAGATTTAGTAGAATATCTCTGCTTTTGTGCATCGTGAAAAGTGTTTTTTACTCTTTTCCAAGTAAGTTTATAAGTATATTTTATCCGGAGAATATTCTGCTTGCACATAATATAAATAAAAACGGATTTTAGATAAAATTTTCTCCCTTTAGATTTAGTAGAATATCTCTGCTTTTGTGCATCGTGAAAAGTGTTTTTTACTCTTTTCCAAGTAAGTTTATAAGTATATTTTATCCGGAGAATATTCTGCTTGCACATAATATAAATAAAAACGGATTTTAGATAAAATTTTCTCCCTTTAGATTTAGTAGAATATCTCTGCTTTTGTGCATCGTGAAAAGTGTTTTTTACTCTTTTCCAAGTAAGTTTATAAGTATATTTTATCCGGAGAATATTCTGCTTGCACATAATATAAATAAAAACGGATTTTAGATAAAATTTTCTCCCTTTAGATTTAGTAGAATATCTCTGCTTTTGTGCATCGTGAAAAGTGTTTTTTACTCTTTTCCAAGTAAGTTTATAAGTATATTTTATCCGGAGAATATTCTGCTTGCACATAATATAAATAAAAACGGATTTTAGATAAAATTTTCTCCCTTTAGATTTAGTAGAATATCTCTGCTTTTGTGCATCGTGAAAAGTGTTTTTTACTCTTTTCCAAGTAAGTTTATAAGTATATTTTATCCGGAGAATATTCTGCTTGCACATAATATAAATAAAAACGGATTTTAGATAAAATTTTCTCCCTTTAGATTTAGTAGAATATCTCTGCTTTTGTGCATCGTGAAAAGTGTTTTTTACTCTTTTCCAAGTAAGTTTATAAGTATATTTTATCCGGAGAATATTCTGCTTGCACATAATATAAATAAAAACGGATTTTAGATAAAATTTTCTCCCTTTAGATTTAGTAGAATATCTCTGCTTTTGTGCATCGTGAAAAGTGTTTTTTACTCTTTTCCAAGTAAGTTTATAAGTATATTTTATCCGGAGAATATTCTGCTTGCACATAATATAAATAAAAACGGATTTTAGATAAAATTTTCTCCCTTTAGATTTAGTAGAATATCTCTGCTTTTGTGCATCGTGAAAAGTGTTTTTTACTCTTTTCCAAGTAAGTTTATAAGTATATTTTATCCGGAGAATATTCTGCTTGCACATAATATAAATAAAAACGGATTTTAGATAAAATTTTCTCCCTTTAGATTTAGTAGAATATCTCTGCTTTTGTGCATCGTGAAAAGTGTTTTTTACTCTTTTCCAAGTAAGTTTATAAGTATATTTTATCCGGAGAATATTCTGCTTGCACATAATATAAATAAAAACGGATTTTAGATAAAATTTTCTCCCTTTAGATTTAGTAGAATATCTCTGCTTTTGTGCATCGTGAAAAGTGTTTTTTACTCTTTTCCAAGTAAGTTTATAAGTATATTTTATCCGGAGAATATTCTGCTTGCACATAATATAAATAAAAAACGGATTTTAGATAAAATTTTCTCCCTTTAGATTTAGTAGAATATCTCTGCTTTTGTGCATCGTGAAAAGTGTTTTTTACTCTTTTCCAAGTAAGTTTATAAGTATATTTTATCCGGAGAATATTCTGCTTGCACATAATATAAAAAAAAAACGGATTTTAGATAAAATTTTCTCCCTTTAGATTTAGTAGAATATCTCTGCTTTTGTGCATCGTGAAAAGTGTTTTTTACTTTTTTCCAAGTAAGTTTATAAGTATATTTTATCCGGAGAATATTCTGCTTGCACATAATATAAAAAAAAAACGGATTTTAGATAAAATTTTCTCCCTTTAGATTTAGTAGAATATCTCTGCTTTTGTGCATCGTGAAAAGTGTTTTTTACTTTTTTCCAAGTAAGTTTATAAGTATATTTTATCCGGAGAATATTCTGCTTGCACATAATATAAAAAAAAAACGGATTTTAGATAAAATTTTCTCCCTTTAGATTTAGTAGAATATCTCTGCTTTTGTGCATCGTGAAAAGTGTTTTTTACTTTTTTCCAAGTAAGTTTATAAGTATATTTTATCCGGAGAATATTCTGCTTGCACATAATATAAAAAAAAAACGGATTTTAGATAAAATTTTCTCCCTTTAGATTTAGTAGAATATCTCTGCTTTTGTGCATCGTGAAAAGTGTTTTTTACTTTTTTCCAAGTAAGTTTATAAGTATATTTTATCCGGAGAATATTCTGCTTGCACATAATATAAAAAAAAAACGGATTTTAGATAAAATTTTCTCCCTTTAGATTTAGTAGAATATCTCTGCTTTTGTGCATCGTGAAAAGTGTTTTTTACTTTTTTCCAAGTAAGTTTATAAGTATATTTTATCCGGAGAATATTCTGCTTGCACATAATATAAAAAAAAAACGGATTTTAGATAAAATTTTCTCCCTTTAGATTTAGTAGAATATCTCTGCTTTTGTGCATCGTGAAAAGTGTTTTTTACTTTTTTCCAAGTAAGTTTATAAGTATATTTTATCCGGAGAATATTCTGCTTGCACATAATATAAAAAAAAAACGGATTTTAGATAAAATTTTCTCCCTTTAGATTTAGTAGAATATCTCTGCTTTTGTGCATCGTGAAAAGTGTTTTTTACTTTTTTCCAAGTAAGTTTATAAGTATATTTTATCCGGAGAATATTCTGCTTGCACATAATATAAAAAAAAAACGGATTTTAGATAAAATTTTCTCCCTTTAGATTTAGTAGAATATCTCTGCTTTTGTGCATCGTGAAAAGTGTTTTTTACTTTTTTCCAAGTAAGTTTATAAGTATATTTTATCCGGAGAATATTCTGCTTGCACATAATATAAAAAAAAAACGGATTTTAGATAAAATTTTCTCCCTTTAGATTTAGTAGAATATCTCTGCTTTTGTGCATCGTGAAAAGTGTTTTTTACTTTTTTCCAAGTAAGTTTATAAGTATATTTTATCCGGAGAATATTCTGCTTGCACATAATATAAAAAAAAAACGGATTTTAGATAAAATTTTCTCCCTTTAGATTTAGTAGAATATCTCTGCTTTTGTGCATCGTGAAAAGTGTTTTTTACTTTTTTCCAAGTAAGTTTATAAGTATATTTTATCCGGAGAATATTCTGCTTGCACATAATATAAAAAAAAAACGGATTTTAGATAAAATTTTCTCCCTTTAGATTTAGTAGAATATCTCTGCTTTTGTGCATCGTGAAAAGTGTTTTTTACTTTTTTCCAAGTAAGTTTATAAGTATATTTTATCCGGAGAATATTCTGCTTGCACATAATATAAAAAAAAAACGGATTTTAGATAAAATTTTCTCCCTTTAGATTTAGTAGAATATCTCTGCTTTTGTGCATCGTGAAAAGTGTTTTTTACTTTTTTCCAAGTAAGTTTATAAGTATATTTTATCCGGAGAATATTCTGCTTGCACATAATATAAAAAAAAAACGGATTTTAGATAAAATTTTCTCCCTTTAGATTTAGTAGAATATCTCTGCTTTTGTGCATCGTGAAAAGTGTTTTTTACTTTTTTCCAAGTAAGTTTATAAGTATATTTTATCCGGAGAATATTCTGCTTGCACATAATATAAAAAAAAAACGGATTTTAGATAAAATTTTCTCCCTTTAGATTTAGTAGAATATCTCTGCTTTTGTGCATCGTGAAAAGTGTTTTTTACTTTTTTCCAAGTAAGTTTATAAGTATATTTTATCCGGAGAATATTCTGCTTGCACATAATATAAAAAAAAAACGGATTTTAGATAAAATTTTCTCCCTTTAGATTTAGTAGAATATCTCTGCTTTTGTGCATCGTGAAAAGTGTTTTTTACTTTTTTCCAAGTAAGTTTATAAGTATATTTTATCCGGAGAATATTCTGCTTGCACATAATATAAAAAAAAAACGGATTTTAGATAAAATTTTCTCCCTTTAGATTTAGTAGAATATCTCTGCTTTTGTGCATCGTGAAAAGTGTTTTTTACTTTTTTCCAAGTAAGTTTATAAGTATATTTTATCCGGAGAATATTCTGCTTGCACATAATATAAAAAAAAAACGGATTTTAGATAAAATTTTCTCCCTTTAGATTTAGTAGAATATCTCTGCTTTTGTGCATCGTGAAAAGTGTTTTTTACTTTTTTCCAAGTAAGTTTATAAGTATATTTTATCCGGAGAATATTCTGCTTGCACATAATATAAAAAAAAAACGGATTTTAGATAAAATTTTCTCCCTTTAGATTTAGTAGAATATCTCTGCTTTTGTGCATCGTGAAAAGTGTTTTTTACTTTTTTCCAAGTAAGTTTATAAGTATATTTTATCCGGAGAATATTCTGCTTGCACATAATATAAAAAAAAAACGGATTTTAGATAAAATTTTCTCCCTTTAGATTTAGTAGAATATCTCTGCTTTTGTGCATCGTGAAAAGTGTTTTTTACTTTTTTCCAAGTAAGTTTATAAGTATATTTTATCCGGAGAATATTCTGCTTGCACATAATATAAAAAAAAAACGGATTTTAGATAAAATTTTCTCCCTTTAGATTTAGTAGAATATCTCTGCTTTTGTGCATCGTGAAAAGTGTTTTTTACTTTTTTCCAAGTAAGTTTATAAGTATATTTTATCCGGAGAATATTCTGCTTGCACATAATATAAAAAAAAACGGATTTTAGATAAAATTTTCTCCCTTTAGATTTAGTAGAATATCTCTGCTTTTGTGCATCGTGAAAAGTGTTTTTTACTTTTTTCCAAGTAAGTTTATAAGTATATTTTATCCGGAGAATATTCTGCTTGCACATAATATAAAAAAAAACGGATTTTAGATAAAATTTTCTCCCTTTAGATTTAGTAGAATATCTCTGCTTTTGTGCATCGTGAAAAGTGTTTTTTACTTTTTTCCAAGTAAGTTTATAAGTATATTTTATCCGGAGAATATTCTGCTTGCACATAATATAAAAAAAAACGGATTTTAGATAAAATTTTCTCCCTTTAGATTTAGTAGAATATCTCTGCTTTTGTGCATCGTGAAAAGTGTTTTTTACTTTTTTCCAAGTAAGTTTATAAGTATATTTTATCCGGAGAATATTCTGCTTGCACATAATATAAAAAAAAACGGATTTTAGATAAAATTTTCTCCCTTTAGATTTAGTAGAATATCTCTGCTTTTGTGCATCGTGAAAAGTGTTTTTTACTTTTTTCCAAGTAAGTTTATAAGTATATTTTATCCGGAGAATATTCTGCTTGCACATAATATAAAAAAAAACGGATTTTAGATAAAATTTTCTCCCTTTAGATTTAGTAGAATATCTCTGCTTTTGTGCATCGTGAAAAGTGTTTTTTACTTTTTTCCAAGTAAGTTTATAAGTATATTTTATCCGGAGAATATTCTGCTTGCACATAATATAAAAAAAACGGATTTTAGATAAAATTTTCTCCCTTTAGATTTAGTAGAATATCTCTGCTTTTGTGCATCGTGAAAAGTGTTTTTTACTTTTTTCCAAGTAAGTTTATAAGTATATTTTATCCGGAGAATATTCTGCTTGCACATAATATAAAAAAAACGGATTTTAGATAAAATTTTCTCCCTTTAGATTTAGTAGAATATCTCTGCTTTTGTGCATCGTGAAAAGTGTTTTTTACTTTTTTCCAAGTAAGTTTATAAGTATATTTTATCCGGAGAATATTCTGCTTGCACATAATATAAAAAAAACGGATTTTAGATAAAATTTTCTCCCTTTAGATTTAGTAGAATATCTCTGCTTTTGTGCATCGTGAAAAGTGTTTTTTACTTTTTTCCAAGTAAGTTTATAAGTATATTTTATCCGGAGAATATTCTGCTTGCACATAATATAAAAAAAAACGGATTTTAGATAAAATTTTCTCCCTTTAGATTTAGTAGAATATCTCTGCTTTTGTGCATCGTGAAAAGTGTTTTTTACTTTTTTCCAAGTAAGTTTATAAGTATATTTTATCCGGAGAATATTCTGCTTGCACATAATATAAAAAAAAACGGATTTTAGATAAAATTTTCTCCCTTTAGATTTAGTAGAATATCTCTGCTTTTGTGCATCGTGAAAAGTGTTTTTTACTTTTTTCCAAGTAAGTTTATAAGTATATTTTATCCGGAGAATATTCTGCTTGCACATAATATAAAAAAAAAACGGATTTTAGATAAAATTTTCTCCCTTTAGATTTAGTAGAATATCTCTGCTTTTGTGCATCGTGAAAAGTGTTTTTTACTTTTTTCCAAGTAAGTTTATAAGTATATTTTATCCGGAGAATATTCTGCTTGCACATAATATAAAAAAAAAACGGATTTTAGATAAAATTTTCTCCCTTTAGATTTAGTAGAATATCTCTGCTTTTGTGCATCGTGAAAAGTGTTTTTTACTTTTTTCCAAGTAAGTTTATAAGTATATTTTATCCGGAGAATATTCTGCTTGCACATAATATAAAAAAAAAACGGATTTTAGATAAAATTTTCTCCCTTTAGATTTAGTAGAATATCTCTGCTTTTGTGCATCGTGAAAAGTGTTTTTTACTTTTTTCCAAGTAAGTTTATAAGTATATTTTATCCGGAGAATATTCTGCTTGCACATAATATAAAAAAAAAACGGATTTTAGATAAAATTTTCTCCCTTTAGATTTAGTAGAATATCTCTGCTTTTGTGCATCGTGAAAAGTGTTTTTTACTTTTTTCCAAGTAAGTTTATAAGTATATTTTATCCGGAGAATATTCTGCTTGCACATAATATAAAAAAAAAACGGATTTTAGATAAAATTTTCTCCCTTTAGATTTAGTAGAATATCTCTGCTTTTGTGCATCGTGAAAAGTGTTTTTTACTTTTTTCCAAGTAAGTTTATAAGTATATTTTATCCGGAGAATATTCTGCTTGCACATAATATAAAAAAAAAACGGATTTTAGATAAAATTTTCTCCCTTTAGATTTAGTAGAATATCTCTGCTTTTGTGCATCGTGAAAAGTGTTTTTTACTTTTTTCCAAGTAAGTTTATAAGTATATTTTATCCGGAGAATATTCTGCTTGCACATAATATAAAAAAAAAACGGATTTTAGATAAAATTTTCTCCCTTTAGATTTAGTAGAATATCTCTGCTTTTGTGCATCGTGAAAAGTGTTTTTTACTTTTTTCCAAGTAAGTTTATAAGTATATTTTATCCGGAGAATATTCTGCTTGCACATAATATAAAAAAAAAACGGATTTTAGATAAAATTTTCTCCCTTTAGATTTAGTAGAATATCTCTGCTTTTGTGCATCGTGAAAAGTGTTTTTTACTTTTTTCCAAGTAAGTTTATAAGTATATTTTATCCGGAGAATATTCTGCTTGCACATAATATAAAAAAAAAACGGATTTTAGATAAAATTTTCTCCCTTTAGATTTAGTAGAATATCTCTGCTTTTGTGCATCGTGAAAAGTGTTTTTTACTTTTTTCCAAGTAAGTTTATAAGTATATTTTATCCGGAGAATATTCTGCTTGCACATAATATAAAAAAAAACGGATTTTAGATAAAATTTTCTCCCTTTAGATTTAGTAGAATATCTCTGCTTTTGTGCATCGTGAAAAGTGTTTTTTACTTTTTTCCAAGTAAGTTTATAAGTATATTTTATCCGGAGAATATTCTGCTTGCACATAATATAAAAAAAAAACGGATTTTAGATAAAATTTTCTCCCTTTAGATTTAGTAGAATATCTCTGCTTTTGTGCATCGTGAAAAGTGTTTTTTACTTTTTTCCAAGTAAGTTTATAAGTATATTTTATCCGGAGAATATTCTGCTTGCACATAATATAAAAAAAAAACGGATTTTAGATAAAATTTTCTCCCTTTAGATTTAGTAGAATATCTCTGCTTTTGTGCATCGTGAAAAGTGTTTTTTACTTTTTTCCAAGTAAGTTTATAAGTATATTTTATCCGGAGAATATTCTGCTTGCACATAATATAAAAAAAAAACGGATTTTAGATAAAATTTTCTCCCTTTAGATTTAGTAGAATATCTCTGCTTTTGTGCATCGTGAAAAGTGTTTTTTACTTTTTTCCAAGTAAGTTTATAAGTATATTTTATCCGGAGAATATTCTGCTTGCACATAATATAAAAAAAAAACGGATTTTAGATAAAATTTTCTCCCTTTAGATTTAGTAGAATATCTCTGCTTTTGTGCATCGTGAAAAGTGTTTTTTACTTTTTTCCAAGTAAGTTTATAAGTATATTTTATCCGGAGAATATTCTGCTTGCACATAATATAAAAAAAAAACGGATTTTAGATAAAATTTTCTCCCTTTAGATTTAGTAGAATATCTCTGCTTTTGTGCATCGTGAAAAGTGTTTTTTACTTTTTTCCAAGTAAGTTTATAAGTATATTTTATCCGGAGAATATTCTGCTTGCACATAATATAAAAAAAAAAACGGATTTTAGATAAAATTTTCTCCCTTTAGATTTAGTAGAATATCTCTGCTTTTGTGCATCGTGAAAAGTGTTTTTTACTTTTTTCCAAGTAAGTTTATAAGTATATTTTATCCGGAGAATATTCTGCTTGCACATAATATAAAAAAAAAACGGATTTTAGATAAAATTTTCTCCCTTTAGATTTAGTAGAATATCTCTGCTTTTGTGCATCGTGAAAAGTGTTTTTTACTTTTTTCCAAGTAAGTTTATAAGTATATTTTATCCGGAGAATATTCTGCTTGCACATAATATAAAAAAAAAACGGATTTTAGATAAAATTTTCTCCCTTTAGATTTAGTAGAATATCTCTGCTTTTGTGCATCGTGAAAAGTGTTTTTTACTTTTTTCCAAGTAAGTTTATAAGTATATTTTATCCGGAGAATATTCTGCTTGCACATAATATAAAAAAAAAACGGATTTTAGATAAAATTTTCTCCCTTTAGATTTAGTAGAATATCTCTGCTTTTGTGCATCGTGAAAAGTGTTTTTTACTTTTTTCCAAGTAAGTTTATAAGTATATTTTATCCGGAGAATATTCTGCTTGCACATAATATAAAAAAAAAACGGATTTTAGATAAAATTTTCTCCCTTTAGATTTAGTAGAATATCTCTGCTTTTGTGCATCGTGAAAAGTGTTTTTTACTTTTTTCCAAGTAAGTTTATAAGTATATTTTATCCGGAGAATATTCTGCTTGCACATAATATAAAAAAAAAACGGATTTTAGATAAAATTTTCTCCCTTTAGATTTAGTAGAATATCTCTGCTTTTGTGCATCGTGAAAAGTGTTTTTTACTTTTTTCCAAGTAAGTTTATAAGTATATTTTATCCGGAGAATATTCTGCTTGCACATAATATAAAAAAAAAACGGATTTTAGATAAAATTTTCTCCCTTTAGATTTAGTAGAATATCTCTGCTTTTGTGCATCGTGAAAAGTGTTTTTTACTTTTTTCCAAGTAAGTTTATAAGTATATTTTATCCGGAGAATATTCTGCTTGCACATAATATAAAAAAAAAACGGATTTTAGATAAAATTTTCTCCCTTTAGATTTAGTAGAATATCTCTGCTTTTGTGCATCGTGAAAAGTGTTTTTTACTTTTTTCCAAGTAAGTTTATAAGTATATTTTATCCGGAGAATATTCTGCTTGCACATAATATAAAAAAAAAACGGATTTTAGATAAAATTTTCTCCCTTTAGATTTAGTAGAATATCTCTGCTTTTGTGCATCGTGAAAAGTGTTTTTTACTTTTTTCCAAGTAAGTTTATAAGTATATTTTATCCGGAGAATATTCTGCTTGCACATAATATAAAAAAAAACGGATTTTAGATAAAATTTTCTCCCTTTAGATTTAGTAGAATATCTCTGCTTTTGTGCATCGTGAAAAGTGTTTTTTACTTTTTTCCAAGTAAGTTTATAAGTATATTTTATCCGGAGAATATTCTGCTTGCACATAATATAAAAAAAAACGGATTTTAGATAAAATTTTCTCCCTTTAGATTTAGTAGAATATCTCTGCTTTTGTGCATCGTGAAAAGTGTTTTTTACTTTTTTCCAAGTAAGTTTATAAGTATATTTTATCCGGAGAATATTCTGCTTGCACATAATATAAAAAAAAACGGATTTTAGATAAAATTTTCTCCCTTTAGATTTAGTAGAATATCTCTGCTTTTGTGCATCGTGAAAAGTGTTTTTTACTTTTTTCCAAGTAAGTTTATAAGTATATTTTATCCGGAGAATATTCTGCTTGCACATAATATAAAAAAAAACGGATTTTAGATAAAATTTTCTCCCTTTAGATTTAGTAGAATATCTCTGCTTTTGTGCATCGTGAAAAGTGTTTTTTACTTTTTTCCAAGTAAGTTTATAAGTATATTTTATCCGGAGAATATTCTGCTTGCACATAATATAAAAAAAAACGGATTTTAGATAAAATTTTCTCCCTTTAGATTTAGTAGAATATCTCTGCTTTTGTGCATCGTGAAAAGTGTTTTTTACTTTTTTCCAAGTAAGTTTATAAGTATATTTTATCCGGAGAATATTCTGCTTGCACATAATATAAAAAAAAACGGATTTTAGATAAAATTTTCTCCCTTTAGATTTAGTAGAATATCTCTGCTTTTGTGCATCGTGAAAAGTGTTTTTTACTTTTTTCCAAGTAAGTTTATAAGTATATTTTATCCGGAGAATATTCTGCTTGCACATAATATAAAAAAAAAACGGATTTTAGATAAAATTTTCTCCCTTTAGATTTAGTAGAATATCTCTGCTTTTGTGCATCGTGAAAAGTGTTTTTTACTTTTTTCCAAGTAAGTTTATAAGTATATTTTATCCGGAGAATATTCTGCTTGCACATAATATAAAAAAAAAACGGATTTTAGATAAAATTTTCTCCCTTTAGATTTAGTAGAATATCTCTGCTTTTGTGCATCGTGAAAAGTGTTTTTTACTTTTTTCCAAGTAAGTTTATAAGTATATTTTATCCGGAGAATATTCTGCTTGCACATAATATAAAAAAAAAACGGATTTTAGATAAAATTTTCTCCCTTTAGATTTAGTAGAATATCTCTGCTTTTGTGCATCGTGAAAAGTGTTTTTTACTTTTTTCCAAGTAAGTTTATAAGTATATTTTATCCGGAGAATATTCTGCTTGCACATAATATAAAAAAAAAAACGGATTTTAGATAAAATTTTCTCCCTTTAGATTTAGTAGAATATCTCTGCTTTTGTGCATCGTGAAAAGTGTTTTTTACTTTTTTCCAAGTAAGTTTATAAGTATATTTTATCCGGAGAATATTCTGCTTGCACATAATATAAAAAAAAAAACGGATTTTAGATAAAATTTTCTCCCTTTAGATTTAGTAGAATATCTCTGCTTTTGTGCATCGTGAAAAGTGTTTTTTACTTTTTTCCAAGTAAGTTTATAAGTATATTTTATCCGGAGAATATTCTGCTTGCACATAATATAAAAAAAAAAACGGATTTTAGATAAAATTTTCTCCCTTTAGATTTAGTAGAATATCTCTGCTTTTGTGCATCGTGAAAAGTGTTTTTTACTTTTTTCCAAGTAAGTTTATAAGTATATTTTATCCGGAGAATATTCTGCTTGCACATAATATAAAAAAAAAAACGGATTTTAGATAAAATTTTCTCCCTTTAGATTTAGTAGAATATCTCTGCTTTTGTGCATCGTGAAAAGTGTTTTTTACTTTTTTCCAAGTAAGTTTATAAGTATATTTTATCCGGAGAATATTCTGCTTGCACATAATATAAAAAAAAAAACGGATTTTAGATAAAATTTTCTCCCTTTAGATTTAGTAGAATATCTCTGCTTTTGTGCATCGTGAAAAGTGTTTTTTACTTTTTTCCAAGTAAGTTTATAAGTATATTTTATCCGGAGAATATTCTGCTTGCACATAATATAAAAAAAAAAACGGATTTTAGATAAAATTTTCTCCCTTTAGATTTAGTAGAATATCTCTGCTTTTGTGCATCGTGAAAAGTGTTTTTTACTTTTTTCCAAGTAAGTTTATAAGTATATTTTATCCGGAGAATATTCTGCTTGCACATAATATAAAAAAAAAACGGATTTTAGATAAAATTTTCTCCCTTTAGATTTAGTAGAATATCTCTGCTTTTGTGCATCGTGAAAAGTGTTTTTTACTTTTTTCCAAGTAAGTTTATAAGTATATTTTATCCGGAGAATATTCTGCTTGCACATAATATAAAAAAAAAAACGGATTTTAGATAAAATTTTCTCCCTTTAGATTTAGTAGAATATCTCTGCTTTTGTGCATCGTGAAAAGTGTTTTTTACTTTTTTCCAAGTAAGTTTATAAGTATATTTTATCCGGAGAATATTCTGCTTGCACATAATATAAAAAAAAAAACGGATTTTAGATAAAATTTTCTCCCTTTAGATTTAGTAGAATATCTCTGCTTTTGTGCATCGTGAAAAGTGTTTTTTACTTTTTTCCAAGTAAGTTTATAAGTATATTTTATCCGGAGAATATTCTGCTTGCACATAATATAAAAAAAAAACGGATTTTAGATAAAATTTTCTCCCTTTAGATTTAGTAGAATATCTCTGCTTTTGTGCATCGTGAAAAGTGTTTTTTACTTTTTTCCAAGTAAGTTTATAAGTATATTTTATCCGGAGAATATTCTGCTTGCACATAATATAAAAAAAAAAACGGATTTTAGATAAAATTTTCTCCCTTTAGATTTAGTAGAATATCTCTGCTTTTGTGCATCGTGAAAAGTGTTTTTTACTTTTTTCCAAGTAAGTTTATAAGTATATTTTATCCGGAGAATATTCTGCTTGCACATAATATAAAAAAAAACGGATTTTAGATAAAATTTTCTCCCTTTAGATTTAGTAGAATATCTCTGCTTTTGTGCATCGTGAAAAGTGTTTTTTACTTTTTTCCAAGTAAGTTTATAAGTATATTTTATCCGGAGAATATTCTGCTTGCACATAATATAAAAAAAAAACGGATTTTAGATAAAATTTTCTCCCTTTAGATTTAGTAGAATATCTCTGCTTTTGTGCATCGTGAAAAGTGTTTTTTACTTTTTTCCAAGTAAGTTTATAAGTATATTTTATCCGGAGAATATTCTGCTTGCACATAATATAAAAAAAAAACGGATTTTAGATAAAATTTTCTCCCTTTAGATTTAGTAGAATATCTCTGCTTTTGTGCATCGTGAAAAGTGTTTTTTACTTTTTTCCAAGTAAGTTTATAAGTATATTTTATCCGGAGAATATTCTGCTTGCACATAATATAAAAAAAAAAACGGATTTTAGATAAAATTTTCTCCCTTTAGATTTAGTAGAATATCTCTGCTTTTGTGCATCGTGAAAAGTGTTTTTTACTTTTTTCCAAGTAAGTTTATAAGTATATTTTATCCGGAGAATATTCTGCTTGCACATAATATAAAAAAAAAAACGGATTTTAGATAAAATTTTCTCCCTTTAGATTTAGTAGAATATCTCTGCTTTTGTGCATCGTGAAAAGTGTTTTTTACTTTTTTCCAAGTAAGTTTATAAGTATATTTTATCCGGAGAATATTCTGCTTGCACATAATATAAAAAAAAAAACGGATTTTAGATAAAATTTTCTCCCTTTAGATTTAGTAGAATATCTCTGCTTTTGTGCATCGTGAAAAGTGTTTTTTACTTTTTTCCAAGTAAGTTTATAAGTATATTTTATCCGGAGAATATTCTGCTTGCACATAATATAAAAAAAAACGGATTTTAGATAAAATTTTCTCCCTTTAGATTTAGTAGAATATCTCTGCTTTTGTGCATCGTGAAAAGTGTTTTTTACTTTTTTCCAAGTAAGTTTATAAGTATATTTTATCCGGAGAATATTCTGCTTGCACATAATATAAAAAAAAAAACGGATTTTAGATAAAATTTTCTCCCTTTAGATTTAGTAGAATATCTCTGCTTTTGTGCATCGTGAAAAGTGTTTTTTACTTTTTTCCAAGTAAGTTTATAAGTATATTTTATCCGGAGAATATTCTGCTTGCACATAATATAAAAAAAAAAACGGATTTTAGATAAAATTTTCTCCCTTTAGATTTAGTAGAATATCTCTGCTTTTGTGCATCGTGAAAAGTGTTTTTTACTTTTTTCCAAGTAAGTTTATAAGTATATTTTATCCGGAGAATATTCTGCTTGCACATAATATAAAAAAAAAAACGGATTTTAGATAAAATTTTCTCCCTTTAGATTTAGTAGAATATCTCTGCTTTTGTGCATCGTGAAAAGTGTTTTTTACTTTTTTCCAAGTAAGTTTATAAGTATATTTTATCCGGAGAATATTCTGCTTGCACATAATATAAAAAAAAAACGGATTTTAGATAAAATTTTCTCCCTTTAGATTTAGTAGAATATCTCTGCTTTTGTGCATCGTGAAAAGTGTTTTTTACTTTTTTCCAAGTAAGTTTATAAGTATATTTTATCCGGAGAATATTCTGCTTGCACATAATATAAAAAAAAACGGATTTTAGATAAAATTTTCTCCCTTTAGATTTAGTAGAATATCTCTGCTTTTGTGCATCGTGAAAAGTGTTTTTTACTTTTTTCCAAGTAAGTTTATAAGTATATTTTATCCGGAGAATATTCTGCTTGCACATAATATAAAAAAAAACGGATTTTAGATAAAATTTTCTCCCTTTAGATTTAGTAGAATATCTCTGCTTTTGTGCATCGTGAAAAGTGTTTTTTACTTTTTTCCAAGTAAGTTTATAAGTATATTTTATCCGGAGAATATTCTGCTTGCACATAATATAAAAAAAAAACGGATTTTAGATAAAATTTTCTCCCTTTAGATTTAGTAGAATATCTCTGCTTTTGTGCATCGTGAAAAGTGTTTTTTACTTTTTTCCAAGTAAGTTTATAAGTATATTTTATCCGGAGAATATTCTGCTTGCACATAATATAAAAAAAAACGGATTTTAGATAAAATTTTCTCCCTTTAGATTTAGTAGAATATCTCTGCTTTTGTGCATCGTGAAAAGTGTTTTTTACTTTTTTCCAAGTAAGTTTATAAGTATATTTTATCCGGAGAATATTCTGCTTGCACATAATATAAAAAAAAAACGGATTTTAGATAAAATTTTCTCCCTTTAGATTTAGTAGAATATCTCTGCTTTTGTGCATCGTGAAAAGTGTTTTTTACTTTTTTCCAAGTAAGTTTATAAGTATATTTTATCCGGAGAATATTCTGCTTGCACATAATATAAAAAAAAAACGGATTTTAGATAAAATTTTCTCCCTTTAGATTTAGTAGAATATCTCTGCTTTTGTGCATCGTGAAAAGTGTTTTTTACTTTTTTCCAAGTAAGTTTATAAGTATATTTTATCCGGAGAATATTCTGCTTGCACATAATATAAAAAAAAAACGGATTTTAGATAAAATTTTCTCCCTTTAGATTTAGTAGAATATCTCTGCTTTTGTGCATCGTGAAAAGTGTTTTTTACTTTTTTCCAAGTAAGTTTATAAGTATATTTTATCCGGAGAATATTCTGCTTGCACATAATATAAAAAAAAAACGGATTTTAGATAAAATTTTCTCCCTTTAGATTTAGTAGAATATCTCTGCTTTTGTGCATCGTGAAAAGTGTTTTTTACTTTTTTCCAAGTAAGTTTATAAGTATATTTTATCCGGAGAATATTCTGCTTGCACATAATATAAAAAAAAAAACGGATTTTAGATAAAATTTTCTCCCTTTAGATTTAGTAGAATATCTCTGCTTTTGTGCATCGTGAAAAGTGTTTTTTACTTTTTTCCAAGTAAGTTTATAAGTATATTTTATCCGGAGAATATTCTGCTTGCACATAATATAAAAAAAAAAACGGATTTTAGATAAAATTTTCTCCCTTTAGATTTAGTAGAATATCTCTGCTTTTGTGCATCGTGAAAAGTGTTTTTTACTTTTTTCCAAGTAAGTTTATAAGTATATTTTATCCGGAGAATATTCTGCTTGCACATAATATAAAAAAAAAAACGGATTTTAGATAAAATTTTCTCCCTTTAGATTTAGTAGAATATCTCTGCTTTTGTGCATCGTGAAAAGTGTTTTTTACTTTTTTCCAAGTAAGTTTATAAGTATATTTTATCCGGAGAATATTCTGCTTGCACATAATATAAAAAAAAAACGGATTTTAGATAAAATTTTCTCCCTTTAGATTTAGTAGAATATCTCTGCTTTTGTGCATCGTGAAAAGTGTTTTTTACTTTTTTCCAAGTAAGTTTATAAGTATATTTTATCCGGAGAATATTCTGCTTGCACATAATATAAAAAAAAAAACGGATTTTAGATAAAATTTTCTCCCTTTAGATTTAGTAGAATATCTCTGCTTTTGTGCATCGTGAAAAGTGTTTTTTACTTTTTTCCAAGTAAGTTTATAAGTATATTTTATCCGGAGAATATTCTGCTTGCACATAATATAAAAAAAAAACGGATTTTAGATAAAATTTTCTCCCTTTAGATTTAGTAGAATATCTCTGCTTTTGTGCATCGTGAAAAGTGTTTTTTACTTTTTTCCAAGTAAGTTTATAAGTATATTTTATCCGGAGAATATTCTGCTTGCACATAATATAAAAAAAAAACGGATTTTAGATAAAATTTTCTCCCTTTAGATTTAGTAGAATATCTCTGCTTTTGTGCATCGTGAAAAGTGTTTTTTACTTTTTTCCAAGTAAGTTTATAAGTATATTTTATCCGGGAGAATATTCTGCTTGCACATAATATAAAAAAAAAAACGGATTTTAGATAAAATTTTCTCCCTTTAGATTTAGTAGAATATCTCTGCTTTTGTGCATCGTGAAAAGTGTTTTTTACTTTTTTCCAAGTAAGTTTATAAGTATATTTTATCCGGAGAATATTCTGCTTGCACATAATATAAAAAAAAAAACGGATTTTTAGATAAAATTTTCTCCCTTTAGATTTA